>NC_133902.1:41124569-41457360 GCF_964199755.1 Larus michahellis | reverse complement strand
TCTGCTACTGAAAAACTTAGAGGCCTTAAAGCCTAGTACTACTGCCAAAACCCAGTACTTACAGTATTGACTCCATCTTATTTAATCCCTTTGAGATTCTTCACCATTTTTTTAAACCAAAGACTGGAAGCCTCAGGCATCAGCTCCTTCTGTTGGGCTTTTACACAAAGTGTAATGTACAACGAACTTAAGTAGCCATTTCACATGGAAAAAAATACAGAGGAAAAAAAGTAATTGGTAGGTGCCTAACTCTAGCATGTGGCACTACTTCAGGCACAACTGGTTCTGAGTGCTGGCTTTGTACCTCAATGAAATGAGCTGGCTTTTTTCTTTTGCCTCAGCTGTAGGAATTTACTTGTGCTCATGCATTTCAAGTAAGTTGTAAGTTCTCTAAGACAGCTCTGTTGTCCTACTGTCTGCGTTATTTTTGGAGCTGAGCGAGACCTACCAGAGAGAAAGTTACACACTAAACTGATGTTTATTAGGACAGTTACTATAGCAAAAAAGCGTATTTTTTTTTTATTTCAAAAGGTTCGTCATGCTGTCTTCGCAGCATATCTTAGAAGTTGCTTTGCAGACAAAGAAATACAAGATAATTAGCATTGGACTTTGTTATGCCTCACAGATAAGAGAGTTAAACAGGACTGCATATTGACAGTACAGAAGTTTCCCAGTGAGATGCTAGCATCAGTAAGGTAGGTCAGATAGATAGAAAGAACTGCATCTTTACCAGACCATATAATTTTTAGTTTTATTTAAAAGGCCTTTTTTTTTTTTTAATGCTTCTCTGATTACACTAAGGGAATACTTGCATTTCTTTAATATGCATGAAAGCCTAGTTAATGTAGTTTTGGGATTACAGAAATACTTTTTCTGTCTGTATGACAGTGTGAGTGGCAACATTTTAAAAAAAACCAAACAAACCAACTCTTTACTCCTTGCATGCACAAGTCATCCAGAAGTTCATAATGAACATCTTTATTATAACCTATCTATCTGCATTGCTGTGACCTACCTTTATACTCATTTATGTTTATTTCCCTTGAGTCAAAAGAATCAAGAGACACGGATTCTGTTACCTCTCGGAGACAACTAACAGCCTCTATCCTATAGAACTTTGATAGTGGGGGCAGTCTACATTAGAACCACTAATATATTGAGCCCAAGATTATATCTGTAATGCCCATCTCCAGTTTGTTTCCCAAGAAAACTTATTTTGTGAAAATAAGTTTGTTTTTGAAACCAAAAACCTTATTTTCCACCTCAGGCCCCCTTCTCTTTCTCATTTAAGGACAAGCTGCACAAACTGTCTTGACATTCTCCCCCATGCTTTATCTGTCAGTGTGAGTACTTTTACATTCACACCTAATGTCACTAATAACCCACAACACATACATTAATCACATGCTGGTATCTAATATCTAGAAGCTGTGTTAGATAATCATGTCACACTCCATTACATGATACCATTAAACACAAGCAGAAACTTTACCGTAAGTCCCTCTAAAAATTAGTGGATTTTTGTAAAATTCTAGGCGTTTGTTTCTTGCGCAGCATTTTCAATGATAGGGACTACACCTCCTTTCATAACTTAATGTCTTTATTATTTCAAAGCAGCACAGTTTGTAGTACAAGTGGGTTGCATCTTTTCTATCTATGTGAAATTAAGAAAACTAATCTTATCTTCAGCTGGAGAAGCCCACCTGGAGTGCTGAAGTCAAAGCGTGAGTTTACAGGTAGGCTGCAAGGAAAAGCAGGTTTGCTAAATAGCATGTTCACATGAAAGTTACCATCCAGCTCTTGCTTTAAGTGACTGCTAGTTTGCATAGTAATGTTTTATGTTTGAGTGCAAGGAATATATCCTATTTATCAGTTAACTTCTAAAAAAAAATTTTTCTATCCTGTAGAGAAACAAGGGTGGGCTGCTAGAGTTTCCAGGCAAGATTTTACCAGTGCAGATTCCCACAGTAGCAGCCTTTTTTGACTATAAAGTAAGTAAAAATAACAGTACTATGATAGGAAACAAAGAAATTCAGTGCCACTGGTTTGACTAGGTATCATTCAAAATCTTTGGTGAAAGCTGTTTATGTGCTTTCCTTGCAAGACTTCTACAACTGTAATCCAAGAGCTTGCAGAGGAAGTATTAACTGAATGAACTGCAGTAAACAAAGTGTTTCATTCTGCATAGAAAATATTAACATTGCAGTATTCCTGATACTGTTTCTAAAATAGTAATTGAGCAAACATTAGGTAATTTCTGCAAAATCTGTTTGAAGTTCTATCAGTATTTTCACAGAAGTGATCACAGGTTTAATTTTATTTTTTTGTTTGAAACGTTATTGTTTTTATTCCTCAACTGATCTCCGTGTTGGTTCCTCTGTGACATTTTCACCATTCACTACCCTAATATGGAAACTGGACTGGTTCTCTTTTAGGCTGAAATATCAAAAGCTACTGATTCAAGCAAGTAGCAGGTTTTCTAGGAGTCTGCAACACACCTACATTCTGGTGATGTTAAGACGTGATTAAACACAATCAATAAAAATGCAATAGTTGCTTGGCAACAAGAATCATCATAATGATTATCATTTCATTGTCTACACAGGTATCCCAAGAGCTGACCCTTATCTCATCTTGATTCATTAAAGTTTTTACTGGCTCAGTGTACATCAGCTAGAGAGTTTTCTGGAGAAATACCATCAGGAACAACCACAGTGCTAGTGCAGTGAGAAACACTGCTTTATGAAGTAGCTCATATGGGTATAAATATGCTTATGCGCTTGACCACTGATGGCATGGTCTTTGTCGGTATACCACTGTGGGAAAGAAAAATAGAGAGAAGGTTAGTTCTAGCTACATTTAAAGTATATAGATCAAACACGACAGACATAAAATCATGGGCAGCCATTTAAAATTATCCCAGCATGTGGCTAATAGAGCATGGAGGCAAAGACATGATGGTGGTAAGAAGCTGCTATGATACTTTTGTCCCTGCTTTGTGTGTGGGATACACCATCTATTCATGCTAAAAGTACAAAATGAATACGGGGCTTGTCCACATGGAGGGCAGATGCAGCTCCTCAGTTTAGAGGTGCCTAATCTCAGCACCCTGTAAGCCCTGCAAGTTTGGCTGAAGGACAGCCATGCACTTGGCTTCCTTGTCAGCACTGTTCCCCAAGGGCTGGGAGAAGGTAGGAAAGGAAGAGCTTGCACCTTAGTCTGAGAATTTCCATGTGCAGCAGAAGAAGGGGCAAATAACTACTTGTCTTAAAAATTCAACAGAGAAAACCCCAAGCGTGATAGACAGGTTATCTTGGACTTAGCTAAAGTTAACCTTTCTTTATATCCTATCTGTAAAGTACTATTCATTGGATTTTGGGTGTATCACAGATTGGGACGGGCTTGTCTGTTTGTCTGAGAACACAAAAAAATTAACAAAATGAAAGATTAGGTAAGCAGGGTCAAATACAAGAAGGAGCTGCCTTTTTTTTTTTTTGTACAGAAGATACACGAGTGCATTATGTTAAAATTTCAGTTACTGAACCTGAAATGCAAGTGAACTTAGTTTAAGATGGCAATTGATTTATACCTAATAACAGGTAGCTTTTGCTATTATTCTCATAATACAAACCTATTTGTATGATGATAAACAAAACAGAACCATACCATTGCCTGAAAATCCACTTCAGCATCAACAAGAGCTTTGGAAATCTGCGCTGCTTGCTGAAAGTGAACATTATCTGAAAAGTGGAAGAAGAAGAGGAGGAAAAAGGTAAACAAAAAATTGCTTCTGTAGTACTCTGGGGGGCAAAGCAAAGCAATGAACACAGCAGACTCCCCAGCACTGCTGACTGAAACACAAATTAGTTGCAGAAAGCAGTATTATTTTATTGACGTAAATGTAACAGCCTTGCCCCTTCATGCTTTTGTTTTGTCAGTAGTAGAATTGCGAACCTGTCTGTAATACTAAAATGTCTAATTAACTGCAACTCACCATCTGCTGTTCCATGAATAAGGAGATATTCAACTTGCTTGAATTTTTCAGCTCTGGCCATTACTGTTGAACTCTGAAATTAAAGAAAAGGAAAAAAAAAGAAAAAAGGTGCTATTTATTAGAAGACGATTTGCTACCAACCGACTTTGATTCCTGTTGACACAGTCTGGGGTCCTTCAGATAAAACCACCAACCCCTGCTCCCCCCCCACACCCCCAAGCGGCATGTTCACATACCCAACCGCACTGGGCTCACTCTCAAACCGTTGTGCCCCGGGGCCTGTAATTATTACCAAGGGTTATGTCTGCAAAGTAACGGGCAATTCCAGAGGGGAAGAGTTTTGCAAGTGAGATGATACACATTTAATGCATTGCTAACATGTTGTTAGCCTGCAGCACACCACTTGCCATAGGTTTCCTGTGCAACTGCAGACAAGTTAAAAAATGTTGCCATGGCAACAGTGCACCCTATGATAGCGAGGAGCAGATATTGCAAAGACTACATGCGTTATCTTCCCCACCAATATGTACACTAGTTTACCTTTAGATAAGTCAACAGAGCTAATATTTCATCAGTCTCAAGTAAAAATGGCTGACAAGTTTAAAACAATGTTCCCCCCCAAATATGATCGAGAAATGCCTGAAGGAAAAACCCACTAGGCAAAAAAATCTATGAATAGAAGTCAAGCTACATTTTGGGAATTGAAACACACTATGTTGATAAAAAAAAAATTGGCAACTAAGATTAATGGGGAAACTTAAAACACAGTAATATACTCCCTAGAACACACTGACCACCTGACTTGCTACTGTTGCTAGGTACTGAAGAATGAGGAAAGTAAGGATGTGGTAATATCTTTAATTTGTGCAAGAAAAGGGAATAGAATAGTGCTCTGCCATCAGAGTGGGAAGAAGGAAAGGGACAAGAGACAAGATGTTTTAGGCTTGGTAAGACAACCAGCGTAATGGGGCAGAAATACACTGAATTAAGTTTTCTTCTATTAGCAACATATAGGGGTTCTCTGCTGAAAATGGCTGAATCCCTGCAGAAGTTTTCTCTATATTACAGCAGTGTAAAATCCATTATGGCAAGGAAAAAAACCAGTAAACATTAAGAACAAAACAATGTGGTGGTTTGGGGTTTTCTTGTTTTCCCTTCCCCACCTTGTACTAAGGCTGTATCCTTGCACTGGGATTTGCATTTAGTACCTCCCCAAAGTTAAATACATTGTATTACCAAGACACAGAAGGGTTCTAGTTTCCTGATGTCTCTTGTACACTCATGAATCTTTAAAACAAGCATAAATATTAAATTCCCTATGTCGTGGCGGAATAGTGTACCACAACCCTTAGAAGTGAAATGAGTTCTTTGTAGTTATTCAACCAAATTTAAAAACAAAGTTCAGCAGAGAGAACAAAACCTCCCTCCAGCCTGGAACACTGCAATCGCCCTCTTTTGATAGGGAAAGGCTGCAGAGCAGCAGAAATCCCATCTAATCTATGGAAGTCCATGCACACTGGAAGCATGACACTATCCATTGAAATGAGCTGGTATCATGCAGTAAGAACCGATAGTTACGAGAGCACCAAAAGCTGGAGAGAGGACTTTGATTCGGTGAGGAGCACTGGTACAGCAGCCAACCAAAAGAACAATTCAGAAAGTAATGGCCCAGTGATACAAAGAAGAAGAATTAAGAAACAGAACAAAGCAGCATCCTTTCAGTGCATCATTCTCCTCATTTGCAGAGGGAAACTTAATAGATTGCCTTTATAAGCTTTATTCCAGCAAGTTGGTGCTGGTTTAAGGGACAGCAAACCTTCTGCAAGTGGAAGCCTGACTTGAGCTACACTTCTGAGAAACTCGACTTTCCAAAAGCAGTTTTAGCAAAAGGATGTCACTATTTTTTCCCCCTCTCCGAGCACTAAACAAAATAAAGCTATTTGTAAAATACTTCAGTAAGAAGGAACGCACAGAAGAGATACTTTCTCAGTTTTTTTCCTCACTTGCCAGTGATGTCTCACTTGCTGTACACATACTCAACATGAAGAGTCCCTTCCCTAAAACGTACTTTAAGGACACAGTACTTCTGCCAAAAAAGAAGGTTGCGAGATAGGGAGCAATCTCAAGTTAGGCACAGTTACAGCACAAAGCAACAGCTACATCAGCCGAACAAACCTCAAGTGGACAGCAAGCACATACAACTTAATTTACACTTTCCGTGTCATAGTGATACTGCCGGGACAAAGGTTCGGAAAAGGTAACGTGTACAAGTACTGAGAATTAGGCCCTGCTGAGCGTAACTGGCTTTTCTACAGCTCACACAGCAGTCAACATTTTACCAGCACTCCACAAACAAGTTAAGGTTTGGCTGAAACTGAAGGTCTCTCTCCCTTTAGCATATTCTCAGATAATAGAACAAATGTCAAATCAGTACAAGATGGCATATTTACAAAATTGTACCCTGTTTTGCATAACCTAATGATGCAGCAGTTCTTAAGGACTGAACATTTCAAATCTGCTAGAAAAAAATCTTGCCAAATCTATGACTGTTTCAAACACTTGCCAAAAGCATATCAAATTCAGAGTGAACTGCAAAATAGTCTTCTCACAAGTTGAACAGTCTCTTCGGTATGCTCTGCGTGGCTACTGCATCTGACCTCTACAGCTCTGCCCTGATTTAGTCTCAAGTCTTAGACATCAGGGTCAGTTCCTGCCGGGCAGACAGCTCCGCTCCCATTCAGCCTACCATCCCGACACAATTACACTGGGAGCTCCACCCACGCTTGCTCCTTTCTTTAACAAAGCTCTAGTTTTTAATAGTTCACAACTACCTTAAAAGGCACCCATCGCACCTAATTAGCCCACTTAAAGGAGTGCAGTCATCCCTCAGACTTGACTCTTGACAAAGAGTATTTAACACCTCAGATTCTCTTCCTTCAATAAATGTGAAACCTAATGTTACAGTAATGCAAAGGTAGGGTTACCACAACTAGTTTCTTGAAACTCTATTTTCAGTCATTAGTAATACTCTGTGCATTAGAAAGGTGCCTGGCAGCACTCATCTTTTCTAAGTAGGTGTGTACACAGTCTCATTTCTTTTAAATTAGGGCAGAGTTTAAATTAGCGTACAGAGTTTATGCAACCTTTCCCTTTTCAAGCCAGCTTTATAGCGCATGCAGTAGGATAGAGAATATACGATGCAGCACGCAAACCTGACGGTACCAAGTTAGCAGTTCAGAAATGCTTTAACAGCTTCAGCTAGGAGAGCTTTCAGGACATGTTTTGCATTTACTTGCTAAAAAACATTCAGTTCAGCAAACAGCTCTCATCAGCGACAAAGGGCCAGGAGGCTGGCTACTAGGACATGGAACAAAGGGGCTGCCAGCCAGGAACATGCTGGGCTGAAGTCAGTAAGGGTCTTCAGCAACAACAAAATCCCACAACCCTTCCATTGATGCTATGTGAAAAACAACCAACTCATTTCTCCAGCTACCCTAGCCCTCCAGGTTTATATGGAGAAGTAAATTCCAAGTAATACGTTATTTGGGGGTTTTAACAACTAATGAGGACTTAAGTTGCATTTTCCTATCTCTAGAAGCAGCAGTGAAGTGTGACAATCTGATCTGTGCAATTACCCCTCCTCCATCTAGCCACCATTCTCCCCAATTAGTCCTCTGAGTAACACATTTGAAACCTTTAGCTCTTTGGTACTGGCAGTTTCAACGTGGCCATTGCCAGCAATGGATACTATGCCAAGAAAATCCGACTCCTGGCTTGAAAGGATTAAACAGTCCTCTGTTGCCATCTGTGCCGTGAAGCTGGTGAATGACTTTGTGCACCCAGAGCGTTAACGTTCGTTCTGCACGACGACAGTAACTTCTATTTACACTGCTACCTCGCAGACCTCCTACTGTTCCCGCTGCCTTAAAGAAACCCATTTGGAGAGAGGCAGGCGGGCTGCTGCGGGCTGCTGGTCAGTCCCCCGCGGGCCGGAGCAGCTCATGGTCAGAAGCGGCAGATGCAGCACCAAGTCTTCCAGCAGTCACTACTGTGGTTCTCAGTTTTGACCAGAACGTCTGATACAGCAGTTGACAAAACTAGATTACTGTAGTGATGTGTCAAAACCGACGTTTCAGTCCATATATGTATGCATTTATATGTTTTACCATACTTTTAAATCAATGAACCCTTTTTTTCCCCCCATGGCCCTTATTTTTTTAATGCATCAAGACACAGTGTGAAACCGTCTTATAGCCTATTTACCAACCCAAACACAGAGAATGCCTCACCTCTTTGCCTCTAACTCCCATGTTGGGTTCCAGCATCACCATGTCTGAACACCTCTGTGAAACATCCCACTAACCAGGGCACAAAGTACCCCTCACATCCCTCACAGTTCTCCAGTAGCCACTGTATTTCCACCTAGATCTGAAATATCAAAACCTTACAGAAGGCTTGGGCTGCCGTGCCCTACTCCCAGCTACCCGTGACTTCAGAAAGCCCTTGAGGCAACAAAAAGCAGCTGGCACACGGTAGAGCAAGTCAAACAATTCATCAAGACAAAAAAAATCTACAGGTATTTTTCTCCCATTAGAACACCTGGAAATTCCTCACTTCTGGGCAAGCATTAGTCATTTTAGACCAAACCTTGGCCACCCTGCATTCGTGGAAATGGGGACAAAATTCCAGCCCCAACACTGCTGCCTCTCAGTTGGTCTGTAACGTTTGATATGGTCACAGTACAGACTTGCCTACCTGTCAAAGTTTCCTAATATTTGGGAGATTTTGCTTCCCCTGAAAAAACTTGCAGATTCCTAAAGCAAGAAAGTTCACACAATACCCATTTGTTTTAAAATTACATTTCAGAAAGAACTGGAGTACATTTGTTTTGGTGCACATGTTGTTTAAGATAAAGCATAGTTTGCCCACGAGCATATTAAATTTTAAAACAAATTTGTTTCTTGGTGATTAAAATAAAACAGTTTTTACAGCTTGTTTCGCAGTCTGCAAAGTAGCCAAATGGAGCTGAATGCAAAAAAACCAAAAAAGCCAAACACACCAAACAAACAACAGAAACCCCACCCCATACAGCAAGGAGTAACCGCCTCACGCAAATCCACACGCGTGAGACGGCGGCCTCTGGAAGCCGAGTCTAACAGTTGTAGCTGGAAAGAAGAAACAAACTTATTTCTCCCCATGGGGAAGGATCTAGGCTGTATAAAGAAAACGAGAGTGGTTTAGAAAACAAACAGCACACTTCAAAAAATGAAATAACGTGATTTCTTTCTTACATTATAGTTGTTCAGATTATCACTTGCTATAGGAAGGCCCATGTATCGCTCCGTGTATATTGAATCTGTAATTAAAAAAACAAACAAACAAACAAACAACAAATCCAGAATCTGCTACTTAATTTTCAGTCTGTCTAGCAGAAATGTTACCCACTGATACGAACAATAAGAATGCATACTGGAAACTGGGGGAGGGGGGAGGGTGTGTGTGGAAATAAAGAAAAAAAGATAAAAACAGGCTTTCCACAATGAGGCGTGTAGGTAACCATCAATATTCAGAATATTTAATCTTCTTGTTGCCATGGACACCTGAATGCTGAATATTAATAAAGTACTTTGTGTCAGTGTTACCTTATTGTTATTCTTTCAGTAATCCTAAAAAAATTACTGAAAATCTTGCAGTAAATGACTAGCATTTGAAAAAAATCTTAAACATTTTATCTAAATGTTTACTACTAAAAATTATAAGATGCAAATGTAGCAGTGGGCTAGGACTCAGCTTGGCTTTATGTTATATATAGTAAAAATTAAGTATCTCTGATTTTCCACAGATTTTTCAGCATGGTATCATATTACTTTTTTTTGCAGATTTGCTGCTTCATTTTAAGCCATACCAATGAATGGGCTGTTGCCATATTCTAATGCCCATTTGACTTCTCATCGGCATGGTCATGCAGGTTTGTTGGGGTTTTTTTGATAACCCTCTTTTAGCTAATCAACTAAAAGTGGCATTTTAGAGATCCTGATCTTCATTAAAAAAAAAAAAATCTCCTGCCGTACTGTAATATTCATGTCCAAAACATTATGAAAACATCCCTACATCCGCAATGGACTACTGCTAAGACCTGGGAGTATGATTTGATCTGTTGAATTAGCCGGAGCACATAATACACTATTACACAGCCTCTGTGCTAGTTGCAGAATGATAAATTATGCCTTATTTAGCAGAGGTTTGCCAGGAAAAGCTTTCTCTTGAGTGTTTTTGGACAAACGAAACCAGAAAAATGTCAGAATGTGGTCACACTGTACCAGCACATATTATATTTTTAACTGTATATAATTTTTGTTAATCTAGGAGGAGGGCCCTTATAACTATTTATAGCCTCATGCAACTACAACCTTATAGACTATAAGCTCGAAGCACGTACAGACTTGTCTGCTTATTCAGGTTTTCCTCACATCGAGCTATTCTTAAGATTAATTAGATTTATAAAAATCACAATTTTACACTCTAAAAAAAAAACAAACCAACAAACAAAGACAATTCAAATCCTATTCTGTTACTTTTCAACAGTAAATTGCAACGCAAGTTTGATGTTAAGCCTCACAGTTTGTTCTTGTAAGTGAAATAGCATTTTGAAGAAGCAAAGCCTAATAGCAATGGATTTCTGACACACAATACTGGTCTCAGAACACACGGCAGCTTTGGAAAGCAAATACAGACACGTTACAGTAATTCCACAAATATGACAATAATTTAGCCTTCATTAAAGTTATAGAGATTACCTGGAATTGCGGATCTGACTTCTTAAAATGGGAAATAAGATTTAGGGCATTGGTTTAATTCTGAAATGCAGTACCCAGGAGTTCATAAAAACAGACCAAGTGGCATTTACATGGCATCTAGTAGATACTCAAAGTTCCGCGCTATGAATCAACACTTTGCAGCATGTGCACCGCAAGACATATGGGAATCCTTGTAACGAGGAAGCCATCACATACCATAATATTGCCAACGTGACACGGGGGCAACCGCTATTCCACACTTGAACACGCCGCTTCCAGAGCCAAGCACCATGGAGGTCACATATCCCCCATAAGACTGAGAAGAAAACATTGCTGTTATTTTAGTCGGAAAGAAAAGGATGGGGCCCATCTGCTAAACGGTTCATCAGACATTTATAGGCTCAGCGTTTTTCATATTAATGAACTCCATTCTGAATTTGGGTCAGATCTCACCCAGCCTGCTCAGTGGGGGAAAGAGGCATCAAACAGCGCATGGCAGCTGCGGCGCCGATGAATGAGAACTTGCCGGGGAAAAGGGGGCAAACGCCGCTGAACTGTGACTCAGCTGAGGATGACAGTGTGTGGCAGCTCCGTAGGCAGCAGCGAAAGACAGGAAACAAGACACTGCTGAACCGCTGTGTCCCTCTCCGTGCTGGGGGCGTGGGTGGAAGCAGAGCTGGGGCCCACAACGCGCCTGATGAGTAGCTGCACCAGGGCATCCGAAAATTTACAACTCCCTCAGAGCAGGCCTACGGCAGCTCACTTGCTAACTCTCCTCCAAAGCGTCAGGAGCAAGACTGTGACGGGGGAGCGAAGGATCTTCTGCTGAGTCTGTGGGAGGAACTGTGCAGCAACACACTCCTCGCTATGCACAGAAAACTCACTCGCGGTCTAGCTCGATACGCAGATGAGTAAATATCTGACACACTTGAGCATCCAGGCAGCAAGATACCTAAACAATGTCAGCAACCGCCCAAACGACTGCCCTCACTATAGTTTGAAGGGGTTATTTAGGAAAATCTGCCCACCCACAGTCAAAAAGAAGAGCAATTTTTGGATCTCACTCCTGTCTTGAAACCAGATTACAGGCACACGGAACTGTATCTTAGTTCAGAGCCCTTAAATGTTTGCTCCAACTTCAATACTTAGGTCCTCCCAATGAGATCAGCAAAATAATGCATGTACTTAGTAATTAAACCCACGTATAAATACGTTGCCTACCCTGGCCACCATAAAGATATTACTGACGAACCTATGGCAAACAAAATGAATGTACATAGGTGACAGGCTGACAACGAGCAGCTGAGAATCTGAAAACTCATAAAGAAAATCTGTTTGCCCACAGGTTCAGTATCCAGGATGCACAACCCCAGCCTAGCTCCAAAGAGGACTGCTCTGCAGCTGTTCATCCCAAGGCTCATGAGGAGCAGGATGGGAATGCATCAAGTTCTCCATTTCTGCAGAAAGAATTTCCCTCCCACTAAAGTTACTACACTTGACTTTGTACAACACAGAGATGTTTACCCCCACAAGAAAAGCTACTAAAGGCACAGTCATCATCTTGCCACCAAGCAAATGATTCACTGGTGCCTGTCACCAACAGTGACCAAATTTCAGCTCGCAATTTAATTCAAGATCCTGCGTGCAATCCTGCATATACTTAATCACAGTATGCTTAAACAGAGCATGCAAGAATACTCCCTGTGACACCAGAAGCATCAGTGAAACGGCAGCCTGGGACACAGAAGTGTTCAGTTGGAATCAAATAGATACCACTAACGCCACCTACACACCTAGCCTTGCAGCTGAGGGGGGCTGTAAATGCTATTAAACCCTCCCCTCTACCATGACAGGTTTTAAAGTCAGAGAAATCTGGCCTCTGGTTGGACATACTGCTGAAATAAAACACAGCGAAGCACAACAATATAGCAGATTTAGATATTCTCAGGCTGCTAGTAAAGGCACGACAACCATGCCATGCAGCTGGTTCACATGTAATTTTACATCTTTTTAAAAAAATTAAAGTCATCAAACTAACATGAAGAGACACTAGTGAATATACACTGGGATTTTTTTTAAAAAATATTGGTTCGTCTTGTACACAGGAACTTGGCAGTATCCCTTTAAACTGTTTTTAATCCCTCTAGTAGTCCTAATTCCTGTTTCAAAGGCCCCTGAATGCCTGCAAAGGGATGACGTATACAGGTGCTTGCAAGATGCACTTCATCAGTTCAGTTATTGGCCTGTGCCGAGACCCCAGAGGTGCCTCACACTGAACACTCCAGCACCTCACACACCCAGCAGCACAACCAACCCAATTGTTACCATTAAAAAATAAGCTAGCCAAACTTATTTGAGTACTTACCCAACCCCAAATAGCTATTCTGTTCTTATCAACAAAGCCCATTTCAGAAAATTTCCTGAAAGCAAACAGAATAATTAAATGCTTAATGGACGGCAGGTATCTGCCACGATACAGACGTGTCTATTTTCCATCACGTCTGCCTCTTTCTATTGTACAAATAAGCATTTCCCACTTCATCACAGGGTCTGCATATGAAAACAGACAACACTTCAGGCACGTGTGTCTTCAAGAAATTCAGAAAAACATCTGTGCATGTGAAAAACCAAAACCTGGATTCTCTGTAAAAGCCCTCAAACCACACTCACTGACATTTGTACTTTATGAGGTTGGACTTCATGAGATTTCACCACCCGCCTCGGCTTTTTTTTTTTTTTTTTTTTTTTTTAAAAAAAAGAAGAGGAGCAACACTCAAATTGCAGCAGTAAAGGACAGGCTGACACCTGTAAATCCAGTCAAGGTTAAAAAAAAAAAAAAAAAGATTCTGAAATGCTCTTTGTTTAAACTCATTAACATTTTAAAATCCAAGAAAGTAAACCCTGTAAGATCACTTATTTGTGATTTTGAGAGATTCATATTGACATCATTTGGTTTAGTGAGGTTCTACAACCATGAACCAAGTGATGAAGACTATGATATAAAGGCTGAGCAGTTCAGATAAGAAACTCTGTCACTACAGGAACTTGCAAGAGCTTGGAGTAAAACTTCAGCTCCAAGTTCCTTGGTAGCATGCTCTTCTACCAACGCGACAGCTATCGCCTCTCTAAAACCAGAGATATGGCAACCCTGTAGTACAGCATTAACCTTCTCTCTCTTTAAGCATAAAATGATGGCTGGCCCATAAATGACACACTTCAGCATACAAAATTAATGCAGAATTTAGTTATGTTTTTGCCAGTAAATTCAAGATGACCATTCAAACCCTCCATATTTCCCCCCCACACACACAATAAGCACAGAAAAGAAGGAGCAGGCCTCGACCATTTCACTGTAGCTCACCTGGCTGCTTCTATCTGATCTTCCACCTCATACGTTCCCAGCCTTCGGTTTATTGCGTGCATAATTTCATCCCCTTGGTATCCACTTCCTCTGCCGTCGAAGCTGGCCACAATGATCTGTTCGGTGCTTGCAAGGTAAGTAGCCCAGCTGATCCGGAAGGTAAAATCTACTTTCTGACTACAGGGTCCTGCATACCTGGGTGAAACGTGTCACAGAATTCAGGCATTCTCGCATCAAGCATTTGAAATACAATTATTGCCGACAATTTTCAGCAACTAAAGAAGGGTGAACTTTTAAATTAAACTGAGCAAACAAGAAAAGCGTCACTGACTGACTCCAGCTGCTGCTTTGCCTGGACACTAAAAGCAATATGCTTTTTTAAAAACATCAACTGTTAATCAAGAAAGCAGGCTGGATTTTATTTGTTTTATTGCTTTCAGCTCTAATGAGAAACTTTCATTATTTGGACTTTAAGCAGCTTATCAGAAATCCAAACCATGGCTCTCTAACCCATTTTTCCAACTTTCAAAAGCAAAGAAAAAAATATTAGGAATTCTCTCTATCCAGCTTTGTTTCTGTACACTTCCGAAGGAACTTCTGGTATCAAGATCACGATGAAGCAGAGGTAATCCTGACAAAGGCCCAGGTAAGTCCATAAAATAGAATCAAAACCAAAATAAGTCTTAATAAGCAAAGAGCACTGACTGCTCATTAAAATGTTCAATAGTCTTGTCAAAAAGTGTTACAGTGCTGCCGAATTACATTATATAAAGATGTATCTAACAATTAACAGCTAGTTTCCTTCTGGAGTCAGCTTTTCATAAAAAGAAGAAAACGTTAACATTACTATTTTAATGAATAGCTAAATGTCAGTAATTTCCAGTGAGAAGAAAACATACCAGCATAAACAGAAGTACCTGAGGAAGAATGGACCAAATAGCATGTGCTCATGGTCTTGAATTTATGAAAAAACAGCAAATGCAATCCTGACCACAGGACGCAGTCTGCCAACACCTGCTGACGCCCAAATACCCCCAACAAAACACAACGTCACGCTCACTACTTCAGCTTTAGGATACACGGCTTATTCAAGGTTTCATTCTGGAACGCAATTTCATTGAACGCGATTCCTAATCAACTCTAAGAGCAGAGAAGGAGGTAAGCTGACGCTTCGTCCTGGCTTTTAAGTCAGATACAGAATGTGTCTGCCTCACTGCCACCAGCAGAATACGTGCTTGTTAAGCATTACATCATCTTATGGTACAGGAATCTATCACGAATGGGGATACACCTCATTTTTTTTCATTCCTTCTTAAAACTACTTCAAGAAGTAATCAGAAAACGCGCCAGTTTTGTGTTCCCCGATCTTATTAAACACATTTGAAGTAGATGAAAGTGATTATTAACACGACACTGCCATGCAACTTGAAGACTTACACATCAAGGAGCAGAGGGTACTTCTTTGATGAATCGAAATGGGGCGGCAATATCATTTGATACCACAGGTCTACAAGTGAAGAGAGTTTGACTTAGGTTAGTTTTCCAGCGAGATATTTTGGCATGCATTGCAATTCATACAAGAGCATATCTGAGTCACCCCTGAAAAATTAAAAGGTAGTTTCATCTGAACTGTCCTAATATATATGGGTAGAAGTTCCTAGCTGATCTAATTATTTTTTTTTTTTAAATGTTTTACAGCTAAGTTAGCAGAAAGTCTGGAACTGGTATTTCTACAATAATAATAAAATTGGGGGACTCAACATGCTGTCTTGTTGCATTATCCTACATTATAAGCTTACATGTAAAACTTGGTAAGTCTCTACAGTGGTAAAGCTCACACAAGGTCAAAAATGTTTCTCTACTCAAATTTCTCTCCCAGGACTAAAAAGAAATTTTAAATATTTTGCACCTGCCAGACAGGCTTTGCATGACAGTTTGTAAAGCACCCCAGGAACACCCAAACATCTATTATTTCTCAAGCAACGTTCATTCCAGTTCCATCAGTGTTACTCTTTCCACCCAAGCTGACTGCGAGTTAGCTGAACGCTTTAAAGGCACACTGGCGGGTTCTGCAAACCAATGGGCTCGATCGCTTGCTCACAAATTTTAAAAGAACTGATGCTGCAAAGGAAGCCTGAAGCAACGCTGGTGGACTGCACTGCAGGAATAGCCAGAGCGCAAGTCTTACAGAAATTTCTCCAGATATATGCATAACATTAAAACAAACACAAAAAATTAACAATCGAAATGGAACACACGAAAATAAGAATTTTAATTTTTTGTGTACTCTATAGTCACGGGAGCAGATTTCTTGTTTGATAACATACGCGGATTTTGTAAGCACACTTGGAACCCGAATTAGGACTACATAAATGGATTTATTTCTCCTATTTGTGACAGTAAAAATAGATTCCCCTTACCCACAAGCTTTTACCCTGAAGAGATGAAGGAGTAAGAACAAAGAGGAATAAAAAGATGAATATACAACTGATAGCACGAAGAACATCTTTAAACCTCCATCTTGCCTGGAAGATTTCATCTTTAGCCCTAGTGAAAACGTGACAGAAATAACAGACAGAAAACACAAAGATAAAGAGAGTTATTATATCAATAAGGTAACAGCGGAAGGAGGGAGGCATCAAAAAGAACAGTTAACAGTGACTGACAGAACTCAATACAGTTTGTAAAATATAATTCCATTAAGAATATTCATTCATTTTATCAAGAGAAAGTTTGTCATGAAGAGAAAAGCTGGTAGCAAAGGCTGGAGCAAGAAGAGTTCGGATACCAGGGCTGCCACCGCCGGTCTGTCTGACGTACCTCGGCCTAGGAGCACACCCACAAACCAGGGGAGCACCACTAGCAAAGCATTAACACTTCGTTTTCTAGCATTTTGTTATACTCTGTATTCAGAGGTTTATGTAGTCTTGGAGCGTGAAGGTGCTTTTAAGAAGGTGACTATTCAATCCAAATATTCCCCTACACAAAGTCCAAAGTGATCTTGTTGAACTGTAGCCTAAGGGATTTTGCAAGCTTTTCCATTTAGATTCTGTGTTCATTTTTTGATAATAACTGAACTTCTCCTCCACTATCCCAACCTGCTAACACAAACCAAAGTGACTTGTACCTGTAAATTAAGACCTATTTGAATTTACAATTTAATTTAAATTCAACAATTCCTATGAGCTTTGTGCCCCCTCCCCACTACTCTTATTTATTTAATGTAGTGTTACGGACTTCTGTTTTTCAGGTAATTATCAAGGAAAAAAGGGTTAAGCCACTTCATCATGAAAACAAGAAGATACCACACTAGGGAAAAAAACATATTTCAGAAATGAATATTTTGGGATTTCAGAGTAAAAAATAATGTTTGGGGATGTAAAAAAAAATAATAACTCTTGTCTTGCCTTTAAGTTCTGAATAACTGCAATAATCCCCACTACACCCATCTTTTCTGCCATACTTTTCATCAGAAGACCTTGAAGCACTCGGTGAAAGGGACATAGAAAGGTAAAACGCGTTTTTGAACTTACCGTATCCACCTACACTAATGGTTTCAATTTTTTTTGACGGCATCTGAATATCTTTCAATGAATTTTCCAGTTCAGTATTATTTTCCAAGTATCTGAGGACTAAATAACAGAGTTAGTAAGAGTCAAAGATTAAATACATTATTTTCAAATGCATTGCTCTTTAATTATGCACTACTTTAAAAATTCAATCTGAGATGATAGCAACCTACATTGCAGTCTTAGTTTACTGCAGTTTTTGGTTTCCGTCTCAGATTCAATGTTTACGATGTAGTTTTCATTCAGTAATTTAGTAACCAGAAAGCTGTTTTCCCCATTTTTCATCTAAATGCAATTTTAGAAAAACTGAACAATTATCCAGTAAATATGTCATACATTAGTCACTGTTTTCTAGCACAATGTAAACCGATACTAAATAAACTATGAATGAATGTATGCCAAGCTATATAATTTATTCTTCTGGTTAACTATACTAGAGCAATTATCTGAAATTAAATTTACTCCTTATAAGTGACATTTTAATTACTATACTAAGCAATGAGAACAAAATTAAAATAAATTTGCAGTTTTCTGGCTCAGCACAAATTATACGTTAAGAGAATGCCATACCTCCATCATCGCTGCTTCTGTGCAGAGTAGATACAGGCAGGCCAGGACCTGTTAAGAGAGCACGAAACCTTCACGCTTGCATGCTGTCTCAAAACAAAACCCTCGTGAAGTAATTGGAAGTGGATGAATCATAAAAGCTCAGAACTCTTTTCCCTCCAGTCTGCACAAGCTGGATTTTAAGTTAGTAGGGCCCAAACTCAAGCCACAAGATCCCATAAAACATTCAGACTGTCTCACAGGCCAACCATGTGGTTGTGAGGTACTGGAGAATTAAACTCGCACTCTTTTGCAAAGTCTACCCATCCGTTGTGGACCACAGTTTGGAAATCAGCAAGCCTTGTCACGGAGACCACGGCAGTCGTCTTCTAACAACCATTTTTACAACCTGACAGAACAATTCCCTCTCTGCTGTCTGTCCTTCTTGCCCACAGATCAAGCAAGATCTCGTCATCTTAAAAAAACGCATACATTTGAATTTAAGGGAAATTTTAGAGAAGATTTTACTTTTACCACCCTTTGATTACCTTATCTCTTGTATGATCTAGCACAAGCACCTGCAGGTCAGAGACAGACCACTGTCCCATTGCTTCATTTAGGATTATATTCATTGGATTATTTTTTGAATAGCACTACCTATCTTAATTTTATTCGCACACATAGAGCGCCTCTCTTTACCCAGCCTGTTGCTCATCTTGCTCCCAGAGCCTCCCATTTCCTTCTACAGACAGAGCTCCCCACGCAGCTCATGAGGAGATGCAGAGCGGACAGGAGTGTTTTGCACCTCTTTCAGGTCCACCGACAGATAGAACTATCAAATTTGTCAAGGTGCTTTTGAGCTTACGAGGGAGTATGTTTTTCCACTGCCAATGCATTTATCCAACGATATCAACATATATCATTGTTACACAGTGCTTATCAGGATCTTGACGAAGTGAACTTCCCCACCCAACTAATCAGTGAGTCACGTTTATGTCAATTAATTCCGGATATACTCACCAAGACAATCTAGCTGATAATACTGTGCGTCTTTGCTGAAGGACACAGAATAATACTGGCATCTTTCTTGATTCAGATCACAGCTAACACATTTAGTAGAATCTGGACTGCTTTCCAAGAGCACTCTGCAAAGTAGACGAGCGTCATTTCAGAGATGAAGGACCTTTTTTTTTCTTTTAAGCTATGCTAAACAAGTGTATGTGTTTTAAATAAGATGACTGAATGAAATATGTTAAAATTCAGAATTAAAGTCATTACTGATTTAAAGATTAGAGAAAATTGACTTTAAACTTCTGAGTTAAATTAATACTGGAACTACAATCTTAGCAAAAAAAAGCACGAGGGTTTTTTTTTAAGGGTTTGTTGCTTGAGGATTGCTTGTTTCTTTTCACAATTTCCCTTTATTAAGTAAATTTACAGAAAAATATTTTTGTTATTTTTACAGTTTATACTCCTACACTGATTTTCATTAAACATCCTATACGGGATCCCACGTTAGACTATGAACATCCTAATCTTTTATTTTGCAATGCTTTTTCTTAAAGTTTCTTTTTCATTAACAAGTATTTTACTCATACTGCAGAAAAAAATTCTTACTTATAAAGATTTCTTCCTCCTGGCCTTCCACCATTTTCATTACTAATGTAGTATCTATAAAAGCAAAACATACTGGTTTTGGCAAAATATTTACAGTACATTACAATATTAAAAAGTTTATCTTACACGTTTAGACCAGACTTTTGATGAGCTGAGCGAAGCCACCTCCCTGTCCTCCCTCCCTGCTTGTTTAGAGCCTTGTTACAAGCCCTCCTGATAAGAATCAAGAGCTTAATTACAATACTTACAAGAAGTTATTGGTTACAGCTTCTATGCTGATTACTTCCCATTTTCCTGCAGTAATAGGCACTGGACCCTGGAGGGGTGGGAAAAGGCAAGGCAAAAAGTAGAAGGTGAAGGTCCTGGATCACCAGGAGAAATACGAGTCAGCAGTCCCGCGCCTTGTCACTCACCTGTGAGCCGTTTATGCGATGGATGTGCTTGTAACCGTCTGCATTGCTGAAGACTTTGTAGTAGGTAGCATTGTCGGGTGCAAAGCGAGGGACAGATGGCTGAAACTTGAACACCAGAAAGATGTCTATTAAAGCAAACAACAAAACTCCAAACGCAAAATGATAAATTTAGGTTTTGCTATCTCTAACCAGGAGTTTCAACACTTAACGCATCACTGAACATATCGCTAAAATTTTGCCTACTGACTTAGTAGGTAGAAGCTGTAGCCATTACCCTAAAGGTAAACACACTTCAAATATTTTCTTGCTCCTTAAGCAGTAGAATTTCCTGAGCATTATCCCTAGTAATGATCCACGTCCCCTCCTATCCCCCTTGCATTTGAAGTCCTACAGGTGTTGCTAGTTTCCTACCATTTTAGGAAACAATATGTACATCTACCTTTAAAGTCACTGTTGCATTCTGTCCAATGCCAACATGCAGCTGTAATGTACAGCAACGTAAACATTGCAAATACGGGTTTTTCATGAACATTTCCAAACATGTATTTTTGAACTTCTAATTTTTCTTTTTAGCTTGACAGTAAAAAATGTCCCCCCTTTATTCAGAGAAAACAAGCTGCTTTGCAGGAGGAAATTTTGCTAGTAAGTAGGTGATTACAGAATGCCAGAGAACCCAAACTGGAATGATATATTCATGAAGCAACTATCCATTTATCAATTGCAAGTGACAGAAATGAACGGATTCCTTCTACTGACTGTCATTTGGATGTGCTCCACACAGCAGAGAGAAAAACAGAGGACTGAAATTGAGCCCAATGAAATAAAAGTTGTATCTGCGCTAAGTGTCCAAAACATCTAAACATTAATTAGCCAATTGACACAATGCAACTACCTCTGAGATGTCATACCCATTTTTGAAATGGAAAGTGAAACAGAAAGATGAAGCGACTCGCCTCCGGTCACTCAATATGCAATGACAGAACTTGAGTCTTCCTAACCCATGTGCTCCAGATAATCTCTCCTTCTTCCCTAGCAATATTTTTGCAAAAAATAACCTGGCAAATATTTTGCTAGCTTCTCCCTTATTGCAGTCTTGCTTTTTCAAAGTGTGACTTTCCTTCACCTCAACTGGCAAGCTCTAACTTAGCTCATGACCTGGAAGCCTTATGCAGTAACGCAGGCTGTTCTGAGCATTCTTAAGATTAAGTATAGTTTCATCTCTATTTTTGAAAAAGAGAAAAAAACACTATAGACATATACAAAGAGAGAACTATATGTCTATATTTTACACACATATATAGTTTACTTAAGTTTGTATATACACTTATGAATTGTATATACATATGTGTATATATACACATCTCATACATACACAAAAATATCCTTTATCAGTGGAGTGTCATTTTATCATCCCTAAGTAGATAAGAAGGAATAAATATACCTTTCCTATCCCCTCTTCAGTCCTCCCTACTTTCCACTCCCTTCTCAAACCCAAGAATCATACAGCGAGATTATCTTTTTCTTCCAACAGCTCCCAGGATGTGGGTTGTCTCTTTAAAAGAAACAAAAAACCAACAACCTAGTTTAATGGCACAGACTCGCATTTTGCCCTCTCATTTTGCACAACTGTTTACAAAGTCTGCAGCTTGATCATCACATTGTCTAATTGTGAAGCCTTTGCTGCAGAGAAGCAAAATGTGTCAGCGTTAAGGCCTTCCTTTCCATATCAAATTTGACAGCAGGTGGGTTGATCTCTCATCTTCATACTGCGGATGATTTCATCCCTGCTGTTGCCTCCCTCTTTGCATTTCTTTAAACTTTCATTTTTGACTTCAAAAGTGAATTAGTGACTAAAGCATAATCAGTGTGTGGAAAATGCGGGAGTGGAAAGTGTACTCTGTGTTCTCATCAAAAACTCTGAAACTCATTTCTCCCTCCAAGTCTGAACTTTTGCATCTCTGCTTCGCTTCCCCCAGATCTTCTGTGTAGTTCATTAGGTGCCTACTCTCTACCATGTACAAAAGGACTGAGAGGCAGCTTGGAAAGCACCATCCAGACAGTAGTGACTGGCTTGGCAGAAGTGTATGAAAATTTTAATCTGGTCAGTTGTATGCACCTAGTCCCTAGTTCTTTCCAATGGATCTTTTTTTTGGGGGGAGGGTGGGGCGGGGATAAATAAATAAATAAAACCCCAAGGAGAACCTGGAATGGTCTGCTGCAGCCCGAAAGGCTAAAAATGACTTTTGTCCTCTATGCCTTTCCTCCAACACAATTCAAAGGTTATAGGATACACTTCTTAATACATTTTATCCCCTAGATCATGCTGGAGGTGGCAGGAACACTGGAGAGCTGCCAAACCAGCACAGCTGACAACTCCCCCAGAACAAAGGGAATTCTGAATCCCGGCTCCTGCACTCCCCCACCTACTGCTACCAAAGCGGTAGGTCAGAATTAAAAAGGAGCCTGGCAGGAGCACTCTGCTTTTTGTCAAGCTGAGCACGGTGCCCGGGTCACAGAGGATGCAGTTACAGCTCCAGCCCGTGCTGCACTGCCAGCCCAGCCTGGGAGGTCAGAACCCCAGACCCACAAAAGCCTAAAAGCAGGAGCAGGGTGGCACGGCGCCTCCACTTGAGACCATTTTTTCCTATATGTGTATACTGCAACAAGTGAAGGGAGCAGACCCGAGCACAAGAGGCACTGCAACCGGCAAGAAGCTCCCATGAAACGTTCTTAATTATCAGTGTTATTTAGCATGTGGCAGTTTTAGAAATTGAACACTCACTCTGCCAATCCAGCCAGTTGTACTTTCTTCCGTAAACTGTTTTTCCTAAGAGAGAAAAAACAAACAATCCCACAACAATTATGTTTATTTTACATCAGGTTATGTTTCTACAAAGATAAACAAATACAGAGAAACTCTACTCCTTTCTAGTCTCATTTATCAAGCACTGTAACTCTCCCGTCTCATTTTTCTTACCCGTGGACATGACCAATTTCCAGTAGCATTTTCAAAGTCACAGACTGTGAGGACTGAAAAATTCTGAATTCTTCTGAGCCATTGCAGACAGATCCTTTCATCTGTCACCCACGTTACAACACTTAAATAATGATCCCTGAAAAAAGCAATAGCATTAGACATTCAAAATCCTCTCTGTAATAACATACTATACAATAGCATTCAGCAATTCACTGAATGAGACTCATCTGGCTATTTTCATTTCAATCTACTCTTCAACAATAAACAATGATGCAAACCTAATTGCTCCATTTTTTGCCAATTGTTTTTGCTGCTAGTAGATGCCTTGGTTATTTTCATTCACACAATAAAGAATTAGATAGTTTGTACGTACCCGCTTCCAGAAAGCCTGCAATTAAATTCTAACAGCCAGATCACTATCTTCTAATGCATAAAATAATAGCTACTCCAGACTGTTCGGAAGTCTTGTACCGTGTGCATCTAGAGGAAATTCTTCTGAATATCAAGTTGGACCTTATATTTTAGAGTTCTACCCTTATCTGTATGCAGTTGGTTGCTTGTAAGCACTTTCTGAGTGATATATATCTTTGTCCAATTTAGTATTTATATCCATTAGTCAGAATGGAGGGAGAGATCGTACCAAGAACAAGAACTACTATTTGAATATTTTACTTTCATCTTCAGAATACCAACTAGTTGATGTGAAGAACTGGAGTATCTGAAAAAAATATCCTTTTCATGAATATTCCTGTATATTAATTTTAAAAACGCACCACATAAATTAAATTTTAGTGGTTTTGTTTACCATTATGATCTGTTAGATGTACTTGTCTTTTCTTATTTTAGATTTCTATCTCCTGGAAGCCTTATGAACTAAAATAAAACAAACCTCCCCTCCAAGGCAAGCATACATTTTTAACCAGAATTTGCACATTTGACTTAGTTCCAAGTTCACGTTCCCTTTTTCCCCCCAAAGTTAGTTAACAAAAATGTGTGGGAAGTTTTATGATGAGAGTGAATATCTTTGTGATCATTGAGGGAGGGGGGCGGGGGGGGAGAAAAATTAAAAACTACAATTAGTGTGGATGGATTCAAAATATATGCCAACTGGTTACTGACCACTCTCAGGTTTATTTCTAGATTGCAGTTTAGAAATCATGTTTAAAAAAGGTCTACTTTCACATTCATATTTGCCTGGGAAGTTGGTAGGTCATTTAATTGCTACTCTCACTGGCTTCAAACAGTTATTTCAGACCAATAATATTATAGAAGCACTCTGCAGGAACTTGTTTTGAAAAACAATGAAACTACTGTTCTGCATGTACCTATAATAGTAGTTTCCCGTGTTTTGTAAAAGTGGAATTAGCCCCACAGTTTTTGTTCCTTCATAGTGGGAGAAGTTAACAATTCTGGAGACTATAAATTGTCCATTAGACAAGATGGACGGTACAAGGAAAAAACAAAAAAAAAGTTAATTATTATGCTATTATTATAACATAGTAAATATTTTATAGTTATTATAGAGACTACGAATGCACCTTCAGTTTTCAACAACCTGTGAAATTTTAACTAAGCTGCAATTAACTCCAGTATAGTTTTGCATTGCCCTTCCTCATTTGCTGCTGTAAAAGGATATTCCTGCAATCACTGTCTGGAGCTCTCTACTTGGAAAATTACTTTATTTTTAGGACAGATCATTGCAGACAAGAAGCATCCACTTCCTTCATCCTCCTGTTAGCCAACAGGAGCCCCCTGTACCCATGATGCTAAAAGTGGTGTTTAAACACTGTGTGGATTTCATGCTGGTCATTCATGGAAAATGTGTCAGGTTTCATCTACCATCTTATGTGGTAAAGCACTGCCATGCCAGATTTTGGCAGCTTTCCTTGACAAATAATAGAAGTTTCCTTCTGAAACAAAAGTGTTCCGTGTCCCCTTCAAACGCGGGGGTACAACTGCTGCGCATACAGCAAGCTCTGGAGAGTGTTGCAACCCGCAACCAGGGCACTGCCCCTCGAAATCACCATCCAGGCGAGTGGGGTGAAGTACGCCACCAATTCAAACTTAGTTTTACTCAGAATTTAGCTCCAAGGAAGCAAAAATAGAATTTTCCACCACAGAAGTTAACCTTTCCTGTCATACGGTGGTATAAATACACATATTGTGCAAATATTCACTACTTTGTCCTTCCAGGAGCAAAACTACCCGACAGCAACATTGTACATCACTTGCCTTTTCCTGCTCATGTACTTTTGCTCTTGCGAAATTCCCCAAGACTTGTTCTGGCCACCTCAACATCTGCAGGATGCACATGTTGAGGTTTAACCATTATTTGGATCAGCCGTTGGGAGAAAGAGTAAGTTTCAATCCTTGCACTCATCATTCAAGACCTGATTTATCTTTGTATTAAGCCTGATTTAGAGAGTGTTACATTCGTTTAAAAATGGATTAAGTTCATATAACTCAGGCCTGTGTTAGCCAGATGGGTACAAGGCTGGAAGGGAGACGATGGTTATTCTCCCCAGGTCACACAGCAGCGCTGTTCAGTTTTCATTAGGCGTTAACAAAAAATAAAACATAACTCTATGACAGCAGAGATCTTAACCAGAACTGACCAAAACATAAAGCATTTATAATTCTGAGGCATTGAAATTCTGGAGAAAACCAGCTATATAACATCTAGCTACTGCAGTGTTACTGTAGAGAAAGGATAAACAACAACAAATTCATAAAAACTTGCGTATCTCAGTTCACACAGAGATGTTAGTGTGGTGAGGACTGAAACGGAATAGCACTGATATTCCAGTTATAGATTTTTGGCCACCATGTACAAAATGCTGGTTTTATGCACTAGCTAACAGACCTCTTCCCCCCGCCCCCAAAGTTCATCAGCATAACCTGTGCTTCCCTACCCATCATGTTTGTAGGTGCAAACCTCTAAAAAAATTCCACAATACTGTTAAAAAGAAAAAAACAAAACCCAAGATCTGGGATACCGAATTCTGTGTGCATGCATTTTAAATCAATTTAGCTGCTCTTTACAAAATACATTTATATCATGTTGTGCATTTCCAGTGGCATTTTGAGAAATACAATTTTCCATTTACTGTGAGAGGTGCTGGTTTTCACCACGTTTCCAAAGAAAACAAACATTTTAAGTATAAATCTGAAGACAACCATGATACCTTGCCTTAGCAAGGAGTCTGCTTCCAATGAAATCAAATCTTCACTTACCATTAAGGTTTTGTTTTGTTTTTTTCCCCCCAGTGAATTGGAATACATATATTATAATTTGATTATACCAAAACTTGCTCATATTAAAGTTGTACTGTGAAATGACTTCACCATAGTTAGACTCCACTGAATGTGATGAGCCAAGAACTTGTCACATTCTGAATATAACATACATGGAATATGCCATCTATATATAATCACTAGGAGGATAATCTCTGTGCAGATTTTCTCTGGTAAATCTTGTTGCTACCAGAGCCGCATGACTGGGAAAAAACTGCCATATACACTGAATACAGGGTGGCCACACATCAAAGCTCCTCCTCTCCCACCAAAAGAAGCAAATATTTAAGCAAAATTTCTTACCCTGATCCTATTTCTGCAGGTGGAGAAATTTCAGCAGAGCGGACAACAGGAAGCGATCTGGTATCCACAATAAAGAACCGCACAGTGGGATTTGTAGCTCCTGCCTAAAAATAAATTTCTTCATTGTACTTTTGAAGAGAGAATATTCTTGGTGAAGGAAGTGTTTGAAACTATAAATGAAGAAATTACTAGAGTCAGGTAGAACCAGCCAACTTCAAACATGTGAAGAGTCAAGCTCCTAAATGCAGTTCTTAAGATCGATACATAAATTATCCTTTGTAATTTTTTTATATGAAAGTGTTAGTTATGTATTTCTAGATAAGAAAGACTACTGCATTTAGAAACATTCGTAACTACACAGGGCTTGCTGTACCCAAAGCGGCACTTGAACATATCTCATCCCACACGCCACATACAGTATCTAACAGTGAATCAAATTCATCGCTACCAGACAGAAAAGTCCTTCATTGAAACTGATACCTTACATTAAGTGGTCATGTAATTGCTGCCTATACCACCATCAAAGCTGTAACTGCAGCATGTACCCCACTATTTTTAAGGTAGAGCTCCTGGGTACTGACAGCAATATAACTGTGTCGGTAACAGCTGCTCTAGAAGTTAACTAGCCAAGTCCTCATTGTAACGGTTAGGTAGCTGTAGCTGACCCACCTCCAGAAGTCAGCAATATTCCAAACAAAAGGGGTTTGTAATAAAAGGTACAATTTAAATTGGCAGTTCATTCCACACCTACATCCCTCCACAGGCGCCAGGCTCAGGGCAGAGTCCCTGCAGCTGCCAGTGAGCCCAGCGGCCCACCACCAGCATCAGTGACCCTCTCTCTGGGAGAGGCTCCAAGTAGACAGGCAAAGGCCACGTGCTCCTGAAGCTCTGGCAAGTGCAGTGAGTGACCACGGCTTCTGCAGAGAAAGGTGAACTTGGCACAAAGAGGACCAGAGGGTGGCTTTTACACCAGTCAATCAGCTGTATCTGTTGAGCAATCAGCTGGCTGCATCAGCTCTCCTACCCCAGTTAATCAAAAGAGTGAAAATATCTTCCTGAGCTGGCCAGACCAGCGTGGGGGGATAAGTAGGTGCCTCAGCCCAACACAGAGTATAAAATACAAACAATGAACAAAAAGAACTGAAGAAAACAACGTGCTTGGGATGGTTTCAACCCATGTGTACCTTCCCGGCAATGGGGATGCCCAGTATTGTGGTGGTGAGCGTATTATAGAGACCAGCAACGACAACCATGTTTGTATTGCAATTCAGCGGTATAATGCAACTGTTTCACCCTAAGGCTAATTCATACCTGTACTGTACCTTAAGCGCACGCCGCATCGCTCTGCTAAATCAAAATCATGTGTAATGTCAAATAACTTCAACACAGGTAATTCCTGTATTAAACATTAAACCCTCCACATGTGGAGTATCCGAAAGAACCTGTTTGGAGCGTATTGGAGTCTGACTCTCACACCACTTAGTCCAGTGCTACTGTGTCATGAGAAGTGAGCACAATGTCATGTGGAGAGGAGGGGGCAGGAGAAGCAGCTGCATGCACTGAAGGCTTCACTCTCACAGATAAAAATGAAAGAGCTTTGGCGTGGGCAAAGAAACTCCATGAGCAGATTCCTCCCCTTCATCCCAATATAGGAAGCATCCAACAACTAAAAATGCTACATTAGTTGAAGAAGATTCCGGTATCAATACCACATACAACCCTATCACAATGTACATCTGCCAAATGCTTTGTACCAACTTCAATTCCCTAAAAGCTTTTCTTTCTCAACATCTACTTGCTACCTCAAAATCTTTTGGTGAAACAACAAAACCTTAAATCATACTTTTTTTTTTTTTCTTTTTGCTTTCCCCTGGAGATAATAAAATACTTTAACATTGCCAGATGCTGTTGACTTCAGAAAGAGTAATCACAGCAAGCTGTTGAGGAGAGACAGACAATATTTTCATTAGCAGAAACTGATTAAATGAGACTACTCTTTTAATGAAACTGCAGAACAACCATGTTTAATAAATAACACAGACCTTGGGATATGGGATTCTAATGGTCTTTGGATACTGCAAGGTGTCCTCAGAATAAAAGGAATACTCTATAACGGGAACTTGTGTATCATCAAATGCTGCATATGCCACAAAATCGCCATTTGGAGACCACCAGAGAGCAGAATGGGTGCCAAACATTTCCTCTGCAAGAGATGCAAATGCATTTAAGTTATAATTGATAAATTGGCTCTTCTATCCTAGGTACTGTTCTCATTAGTTTTTAATAGGATTTTTTTTTTTTAGTTGAAGTTCAGATACCAAAGTCCAGACTGTTTGTGGGGGTTCTGAAATGAGACATTAGATAATGCTAATAATCTACCATAAGAAGCTAATTCACACACTATGGTCTCCAGTGACACGCTGCAAGTTAGGTGAACTCATTTCCATGCTTAGATCCTCACACTAGCCAGGTATTAAGCTTGGGTAAGGATGCATGCTTCTGTTAAAATCCAGACTTCGATTATTTTTAACTTTTCAATAGGAAATGAGATAACAGTTATAATAAAATAACTACAATAAACCAAAGTTTTTATATCATAATGCAAAGTAAAATATGCTTGAAATAGTTACCTTCATAAACCCAATCTGGTATTCCATTGAAAATTTTATTTTCTTCTCCATTTTCAGTGATTCGCACAGGACTTGCTGTTGGTGAAGCTTTTATATAAACATTATTCTGCCAAACAAATGCCTGCAAAACATTGCTGTGATTACAATTACTGTAAAGAGTAAACCCTACTTCCTTCCTTTGCCACAACTAGCAGGAAATTTACATCAGATGACAAAAACTGTCTTTCAAAGTTGCATTTCATCAAACATCATTGATACTTAACAAAGTTGAATTACTAATACAAATCATGGGTAGCAACCGAACTTCAGGCCTAGATGCAAAAAACAATCAACCATGATAAATGACATGATTAATGTATCAAGTTTTTAAAACCTTGCTATTCATTTTCTGTTGAGACACAAGCTTATTTTCCTTCATTAGGAGTTGTTTTTCCATAATTTGTCTTTCAAAGAAAACTACCAGTACTTTGGTAAAACGTAGATGGGGGTCTCAGCATTGCTAATAGATCTGCAAAGATGGTGCATTTCTTCAGTAGTGCTCAGAACTCCTCTAGTTTTTGGCACCTGCCTGCCTCTCTGCTCACCCCTGTTTTTCCTCTCCAACAACTGAACAACTCCGTTCTATTCCAAAGCTTCGCTCTGAGATGCAGAAAGCTCTTTTCAACATCCTCTGCTTCTGTGGCTGAGCTCTAGAATTGCTATATACAAACAATAAGAATAAATAAACACCACATTCTCCTGTGATAGATCTTCAGTCAGACCCAACGCGCACCATAGGGAATACACAAGCCCTTGCGAACACCGTGGCTGTCACGATTGCCATGGACTGAGGAGGAGAGGGGGAAGAAAAGGACAGTGGGAGAGAGTACAAGAGAGATTTTGATCCTCTAATCCCTGTTACACGCATCCATGAACACTTCATTGCTTATGACATAATTAGGAGATAAAAATCACAGTGATGAGTAAGTAGACAACGTAATGCTGCTGCCTTTGAAAGGGATGAACTACTGTCTGCAACTGTAAAAACATGAAGTTCCTGTGCACTTGTGCATTATATGACTACCGGGGTCACTACTACTTTCAGGAATGCTTTTTCATTAAAGAATGAAACAGAACACACAGAGGGATTTTGGAGTCTTTCCAGCAACAGTAGCCAATTCGGAAACTAGTTCAGCTACTTATCAAGTAGCAGGAAAGTCCCCACACCTCAAGGGTACGTACAATGTGATCTTACATGCCACGTGTACAAAAACAACTCTTTATATAAAAGTTTCACTTATTTTTACTAACCAGTTTGTGACCAACAGGTGACCAGGATATATATTGTGTATCATTAGGTAGTAGTCCGTCATCTAAGATAGAACTGGAAAAACAAAAATAAAACGCAGCTAAGACAAATCAGTGAAATGCCATTTCCTTGCAAGACAATGTTAAAACTATGTCTTGTGTGCAAAAATTACTGACCTGTTACTGAAATCATAGATGTGATATGAAGCTGTATAGGAATGTCTCCACAACTGCAAAAGAATTATTTTAATATTAAGAAAATAAATTTTGCCAGAATTCATGTCTCTTACAGTTTGAATTACCTCTGAAACCCTCCTCACATTTTTGTGTGACAGACAAAACACAACGAACTTACAAAGGGTTTTGCAAGGTTTAAGAAAAGACTAAAGAATCGCCACCCCTCTGGGGTCATCACTTAAATACTACGACGGAGGCCACTGACTGATTAAGGACAGAGACACAGAGGCCAGAGATGCTGCAAATTTTCAGAAATCCTGGTAGCTCCATGGCAGACTATCACAGCTATGCACAGTTAATCCTCCTCCTTCTGCCTTACTGGCACACTTGCTGTTTTCTGTCTCATTTTCCATGCTGTATTATTTAACTTGGCATCTTATTGTTTAGTAGTCCTTACAAGTCCCAGCAGTATTTCTGCAGCAGTTCCTCCAGTTCCAGGGTGACCTATTCCCATTCATATTGTCACAGAAATAAACCCTTTCTCTCAGAAAGTCTGTATCACTCTGTGGGCACTTACAGAGAGAAAGATGATGATGATAAAGCAGACACTTTTAAACACGTTCACTACGTGGGGTTGATAGAGGTTTGATTTAGCCCACGGTACTGACATGCTACAATAACGCTACCTTCTACGATGGTATCTTCATCTTGGTATGAAGATATAAAACAATAACTTAGTACTACACAACCAGATGGCTATTACATAAGAAGTGTCTACATCCTCATGATTCATTTTGTTACTCTGTTTTCTTGCAATAAAGATTAATAATAACATAACTTTCAATCACACTATTATATAAAGGTTAAAAGATCTTGCTTCAGCATTAAAATAAAATTATCTCTTATGACTGCAACAAATAAAATACTATAGAGCAATAAATCATGAGTAGAGGGGATGCCTAGGGTGGCTGGAAAAATATAAGGCATTTTGTGGCCACTGATGACGCAGTGAAAAGTCAAAACAATTCTGAACAATTCAGGAAGACAAAAGGTAACTGGCTTAGCAGTACCTAGCAAGGAAGCTAAAACTGCAAAGAAAAGCGATGACTGAGCACACGGATTGCGGCTGGCGCAGTGTGAGAGGCATTCTTGGACTGCAAAGCCAGAACACGTAGACAGAGCTCGGTGATGCCGTGCTCGTGCATCTGCACGCTGCACAAATCAGATCCGAGCTTCTTACAAACAAAACAGGCAGCCAGCTCTCCAGAAAAAAAAAAAAAAAAAGCAACAAAAAAACCCAAACAACAACAAAGTTACTGGCTTCTTAGTGCACACACTGTTGGGCAAATTATCACCTCCATTAGGTTTCTGTAACTGTCCTCATGCGGCAGACAGAGCCAGGTTTTCATGCCAGCTGGCATAAGCACAGGTTGACCTTTGTTGCACGGTTCAGCACCAAGCCAGACCGGGGCATTGTGCTGGAGGTTCTTCATGTGCTTGCTGGCAGTAGGGAACAAGGACACCCAAGTCCACTCCAAGCGTAAGAGGACAGCCTTCTCTTCTAAGCACATGCTGCTTTTCATTCACCTCAGTTTTAAATTCTTATGTCCTAACATCACAGAGTAACCACCATATATATACATAACATATATATACACACAAGCATATGTATACACACGTGTCTACCCATCACTTCTCCTTACCCACACAACTTCTTAGACAGACATGCCTATCTACTCTTCTAGCTTGTCTCCCCAGACGAACCATCCAGCCTCACTCTCCTTGTGATCTCTCTCCATCCACTTTTTATCCAGCTTCTTTCCTCAGGCAGTCCTGTCTCTTCCGCAAAGCTCACGAACACCACCACTCTCTCTCCTCCTCCTGCCTGCTCAGCTTCACTGTTCCCCTGCAGACATCCATCTCATTCATCCATCCTCTTGCATCTCCCTCACATTCTCTCAGTCTCTGACATCCCTGCTTTCAGGACCACCTTCTCATTTAGCTGCTCTCAAACCTTTATTTCCTAGCTTCATCCTCAGAGAAGTGAAGTGCACTTGTACCTTTGTATAGCTGTACTGCAGAAGAGCAAACTTTTCGTCAGGAGACAATATAACTGTGGTTGCCTTGTATTTATCCTGTCAACGAAGGGCAAAAGAAACACATAAAGCACTGATTCCACAGAAACGTGCAGAACAAAATATTAAATTCAATACCTTTCCCAACCTCTGCATATATTATATATGAGTCAACGTACTAATGTTGTATTTGCCAAGACTACTGAGGATGTTCCGGTGGCAGCATCAACACGTAGGACGTCCCCATTAGCTGTTTTGTGAAGATACTGATTTCCTAGAAGGAGAAGAGAGCTGCTAATAAACAATAAATAAAATGGTCCTTAGTTACTTCTCTTTTCCCCTTACGTTTTTAAGCAGGAGATACAATTCAAAAATCTGGTCAATGTTGTGTTTCCCATTTCTGTAATGAAAGGATTCTTATAGCACAACAACATTCACAAAATGCAGTCCCGGGGCTCACAGCCTCTGCCTTCTGGCATCTCTTTCCCTTGGGGCACCAGGGATATTCAAAATGAAAAGCACCCCGTATCCCTCTGCTCCCTGATAGCCTGATGCACAGGAAGCTGACACACTTCAGAGTGTAACATGCTTCTACAAAAAGGCATACAAGTATGCTCTTTTAGCAGTAGGAGAACATAGCTTGCCATGAACACCAACATGTATCTAAGGGGGAAAAAAAAAATCACAACTCTGAGCTACGGACCTTTCTATAATGGCACCAATTAATATTTTAACTTTTTTTTCAGGATACAGTAATCACCTCAACATGACGATACGCGTTAACTGAAGGCAGTACATTTTCTTTGCATTTGTGCTGTATGTAGAAATGAATTACCTGAAATCCACTGTAAATTATGTGTTTTGTACTTATAGTCATTGTTCAAGTAATTCTGTAGAGTATATGTTCTTCGTGGATCAGGCTCAGAGGTACTGTCTGAAAGAAAGAGACAAAAGTGAGATTTTGATGTTGCTGCAAAGTGTTCCACATCAACTTCTTAATCTGACTACTAAAACAAGTGGTTTTTTGTTGCCAGTTATTGATGTGTTTTAGCTAACCAGCTCTCAAGTACTAGCAGTGAGAAGGCACTAAAGCTTTACTGCAAGACAAATTCAGCAAGCATAAGATAAAGGAGTATCGGTGAGATCACTCAACAAACGCAGAAACTACAGATGCCTTTTCTCTGCTGGTGTTTTACTTTAAGGTACACAAGAGCTGGTATCTTTTGAGTAAATGAAAATACCTTTTTGACAAACATAAACAGAAGACCTCTGGTCCTCTTATCTCAGGAAACACGTACTTGTACTCCTCAAAAATGTAAAAGAAGTGATCTTAGTGCCTTCCCCCCTGTGCTCAGTCTGGGGACTTCGCTGCAAAACCCTGACTGCTAATATTAGCGTGAGACATCAGTTGTGGAGTGGATCACGCAAAGCAGAGATGAACACGCTCGTATTTGAGAGTGGCGGATGGGCAAAGCTGTCCAGACGAATGAAATGTGGCATCCATGTGAGTAGATTTACAGACCTTGAAAGTTATCCTAAAATTAAAGCGGCTGCTGTACTTTGTCACATATGCCATAATACTGCTCTTCCCGTTCATGAAGACTTCAATTGTGAATCATTTGCTTAACATTAAACTCAAATTTCAGAAATGTCTCAGATAAAAAAATCTGATGAGCAGTAAAATTTTCAGGGAAGGTCTAATTTAAAAAAAAATAAAAATTAAATCACAAACACTTACTGATAAGCTTATAATAAAATAATTGGTTAAATATGTATCCCTCTCTCGATGTGTTTTCACCAAGGTATCTTTATTTTTACTGCAACATTATTATTTTGACTGCAAAATTAAACCCTAGTAACTGGGTTATGATAAAAAGATTAAGTGAAACTTTGAACCCAGTTAATGTAATGAGTTCGGTCATCAGCTCCACTGCACTTCAGTCAGCTTCGATGAAAAATATTTCTTTTTTACTGGCTGCAGTGCACAAGCCACTCTTTCAAAACTGCAAAAGGTTCAAATAACAATAAATAATAATACAAATAACATTAAAAAAATCTGTTTGTGGGTCTTTGTGATCTTTTACTTCTGAAAAAAAAAAGATGTCAATTTTTCAATTCAGGTGTGCAATTCCCTCCCTGCTTCCTCCCCTGCTTTTTTTTATTTTATTTTTTTTTAGTGGAAACATAAAAACTACCCTCATACAAATCTACACAGTCCAGAAGGGAAGCAATTTTTACTTCAACTGGCTAAACCATTCCTTTTTTGTTACTGCCAGTAAAAATCAAAAGCCCTAGGATAAAAACAATTGATAAAAACACTCAAGTACAGACGTGGCGACTGATCAGCCAAGAGAACAACCTGCCCATACCAGTTCTGAGAGTCCCAGTCTTTGGGATACTTTTAAACAGCCAGCCTCTTCTTTCATTATGCTGCAGAATTAGAAGAGTGCAGAGTCCTTGGGGACACACACACAAAAAACCACCTCACAGTAATTTTTGCCTGTTATCTTTCTGCAGGTTAAATAAATACATGTGACATCTGGAACACAGCAGGAAGATATTTATATTAGCTATTACAGTTTTACTCATATTTCCAAACAATAAGCACATTGCATATATACAGCACAGGCTGTAAAGCCATCACTGCAATAAAAGTCAACAGCCAAAACAAACAATGATTTTAGTCTAAGATGCTCAGCAAAGGTTAAAAAAAATTGCTTGCTCAATTCCATATGAAATTTGACTGTTCTAAAAAATTACTAGTCTAGATTTCTTGCTCACAAAGCTTCCGTGAGAATATTAATTTCTCAGGTTAATTATTCTATATTAAGTGAATATTTAATTTGATGGATTATGAACAAATGTGCATTTGATATTCATGCACAGTTGTCTAGTTGGGAATATCACTTCTCTCCTTCCTAACTGAGTAAGTGTCATTTTCAATAAGAGGGGCTTCAGAAAGCAACAAAATTCTCTCTTGGAAAAGGAGGAGCAATTTAAGACAGGTGGCTGATGAACAGGTTTAGGGATTTTTCCAAACTGATGAATGTTTTTCCCCCTGGTGACATACATATTTTGCTGAGGTCTCATTACAAAAATCAGGCCACTATTAAGATTTGTTGGCTGTGTATAAAATTAAAATTTCATTTTCTGTCAACACCTTCCACATAGTAACTGAATATGAAAACATACGCCAAGCTGTAAGGGTATAGTCATAAAACTTCTAGTTGAAGTATTTTCTTAACTTGTGAGATAGACCACTATTGGTATATTCTCATTTATCCACATTATGCCACCGACCACAGATACTCAACATACATTGAATTCTGCATTTTGGTATTTGTTTAGAGTCCATTGGAAGAAAGTGTCAAACAGATTAATTTTGACAAAATAAAGTAGTCATTGACAGTCAAGAGCATTTTATTGGCTTAGAAGATTGAATACAGGTCAATGTATGTTCACATTTTAGCAAAACAGCCTCTTTCACTCGGGTTCCTCAGAGAGGCTGTGAAGGCTGAATTTTCTTGCTATTCTTCTTTTAGACTACTTCAGATACTGACTTATTTTTCTGAATTCCAAATGACTAGCTTTTCATCTCTAGCCTATGCTCACCCCCAGTAGCACATACATATTTCCACTGTCATAATGATATAGTGGAAATATTTACATCATAATACCCCTATTGCAACAGCAAAAACTTAAACAAGTCCTTCTGGGAATAAGGCTCTTAACCTTCTATGTAAGTAGTACTCACATGAAGTTGATAAACAGTTTTGTTTTAATTTTGGATTATTTTTTTTTAATGTCACCCTTTCTCAAGAGAAAAATTGAGTTGGTTTCTGTAGGTGTAAGGTGTAAAGTAAACAAGAAGTTAACTATTGTGAAAGGTTTATGATATGACACATCACCATACCAAAATCTAAAGTTGTTGACAAATTACTTTGGGTATATGCATTGTTTATTCCCCAGTGTCAAGGCACATTTTACTAATTTTCATATGTAATAAAAAAGAGCAAGAATTTATATAACCAACTTAAAAGAGATGTAAAACTATAAAAGCGGTAATAATGGAAGCTTTACTGCATGTTCACTACTAGCAAGAGACGCTGGAACGACAAGGGAAAGACAAATGCAAGCATGATGCTCAGCAATAATGAGAAAGAAAGGGGCAGAGAAATGATAAAAATTAGAAAAGGTGAATGAGTATTACCATTTTTAAGTGACAGCAGAACAGGAGCAAGAATGATCTGCAATCTAAGAATGTAATTTAGGAGCAGCATGAGAGATGTAAGAAGGGAAACCTGACTGATTCAGTAGTTAGTCAGAAAAAAGTGACATTTCAGGCTATTTTTTCCAAACCTTCCCTCTTCCAACGTGTGCAGAAAAGGACTCAAAAACCTTCCCCCCCTACACTCAAGCCTCCAGTACCTGCCTGAGATATGTGGCAATTAGAGCACAGAAACAGATTTACAGCAAGGAAGAAAGTAAAAATGACTCCGCTGGGTCAGGCCAAAGGTTTGCTTAAGCGAGAATCCCATCTGATTCCCAGTGGCTGATACGGGGCATCCAGGAGAGACCATAACCAATGCGCAAGTTCACCCAGGCGTCACTCTCCCGGCCTGTAGACATCTCCCCAGAGGGAAGTAATCATTAACTTTGTAATCAACAGCTCTGGACTTCCCCTCAAATTTGTCCCATCTCACGTGAAGCAAGGAAATAAAAATAGCAGAAGTGTTCTACAGATAGCAATCTACTGCTGCTAATTTTTTTTTTTTTATATTACATTACTCAACATTTGAATTAAGGTAGATAACCAAGTTAAATGACAGTTACAGAGGTCAAAGACATACAGCAGGAAAACACTTCCATTCTCTATCTTTTCCTTCACTAGCTAGAAAAGTAATACACCCACACCTAACATGAAGCCTACAAAGATCCTGCAATGCAGAGCAAGGTGCATGAACACGTGGGGAAAACAAAATAGAACAGTCGGATTCAAGCCAAAATTTGGACAGGCAAGGCTACAGCATATTCACAACATGGTAATTAACCTGCTGTATCTCCAAAAAAACCCACACAGAGTCAAGATTCATCTAAATCTTAATTTTTGAATCTAGATTCAAAGAGATTCCAATTCTACTTCAAAGATAATTTCTGACCCATAGATTTAAGTTCCCTTACAGATTTTCTAGCTTTCTCCCTAAATACCCTTAAATGTAATGCCCTTCAGAAACTGGAATAATAGAGGACCCCTTATTCCCAAGAAAACCGTGACAAATCACAGCTGCCATAGTCATTCATCTTGTGGCACAGGCCTTCAAATTGGAGTGCTGTGTATCAGCCAGAAGTCTCTCTGTATTTTAAACATACTGTTCAGTTGCAAGCAGGGTGTTGACATTGGCAATAGATACTCCTCCACACCACCCAGTCACAAAATTGCTTACTTCAGGACAGAATGCAGATAGCATAAATGGGGGAAGACTGTAGATAACGACCATCCCCAACAGAACAATGATAAGAGCTATTTGGAGACTTTTCTTCTCTTTTCTTTTCAGTTATACATTAACACGGCTGTAAGGAACATCTGCAGCCTCACCTCTCTTGAGTCCTTGAAGCATAAAGCTGTCTCAGCAATCCCGACATTCTTCGACTTCAAATCCAGGATGACAACATGAACTTATTGGACTTTTGCTGCCAGTAACCTTTATCTCTATTTATGGTAGCTTTCTACCAGCCGCCAGTAATACCCAACACATCGGTCAGGCATCAGACTCACAGAGTACCCTCAGGCACCTTAAGGTCATTAACCCTCAGCACCTGCTGTGCTTTGCCAACCTCTTCTAGGCACATTTCTATCAAAAGACCACAGAAGCCCACGCATACTATCATCTAATCATGACAGTGACGAGCCTTCTCATTTAGTGAATATCTCGCCACTAGAGAATTCGACCTCTGGGTGAAGCAACCCGGTTTGTGACTTGACAGTTGTATAGGACCCCCCCACTATAAGGCTGTTTATGAGTTGCTCACAGCAGCAGAATGATACTAGGTATTGCACCGTCTCCTTTCTGCTCTCAGCATTGGCAACCCTTCCTCTCACTCCTGGTCTTCCTGCCCAGCTGGCCATAACAAGCGCTGCTGCTCGAGAAGGGGTTATGGTGTATGGCCGCTGGATGCTTCCATCTGCCTTTTGCATGGGAAGTTACATGAGAAAAAAATGGGAGACGCGTAAATAAATGGATAGGTGAATCAGGAGCAGACAAGAGCACAATTTTTTAGAAAACACTCATGCTTTACAGGTAACCGCTTGCTACTGTAGTCACCTCTTGAATAGCTCCTCAAAGCACGACAATGCTTTCATCAACAGACTTCAAATACAACCCCCAAGGCTGTTTTGAGATTAAACTGTTTGATGCAAGTAGCCCCATGTGGTTACTAAATACATAATAAGGTGGCAAAATAGGCAGTGGGTATAAACAAAAAGTATTGAATTTTGTACACGGTTCTGGCTGAAGACCCTCAAGGTAAATACTGAAGGGCTGCACCCAAAATTAGGGAACCTTTTTGCAGTCTGCAGTATTTCCTCATGCTAAATGGCTGTAAGAGAAGGAGCAGAAGTTCCACTTGCCAGGACTACAGTCCAGCCAACAAGCCAGAACTCCTCGGGAGTAGCAAAATTTCACAACCTTTCACAGCACTGGAGCCCATTCATCAAACTAATTCTGTGCTGCATGACTACTAAGCTTATGAAACTAAAGTACATTGAGAAGCATGGTGGGGAGAAGAGCAGCAGGCCAAAGGTAAGAAATCCAAACTCAAAATTATCTATGTATATTAATAATCACTGTTTTCACTCTCTGCACAATGCTTGATCCACTGGGATGAAATAAAGACTTGACTGCAATTACAATGACTTTTATCAGAACAGACTTTCATTTCACATAATCACAGTCATGTGAGCTGCTCTTCCTCCCCACCGCCCCTCCATTTTGCCACCTTTCATTTTGTACTCAGTCCAGCACCCGTGCTGTCCCAGGAGGCACCCTCAGCTGACTCGCATGCCCTGAGGTCATTCATAAAAGCCATATATTCAAGTTGTTAGTGATTAAGTGCTCTAATCTACAAAGAGGTAATCATAAGTGCACCACCTGTACACTCTCACCTAACAGAAAACATTTGTTTAGCACCCTTCAGTCAAAAATTAAAAAGCACCCTGCAGTTCCTGAACTATAATAGCCACAGTTGTTACTCAGATGTTACTGCTGGCCTGATTTGGGAAGAGACAGGAATTGAAGTTTTTGAACTGAGACCTCTCCATATCAGTCCTTATTTTCTCCAGAGGGACGTAGTGAACTACCTGGCTGTGCTAGGTGATTTCCCACGCATGAATGCGAGCCAACAGGAGAAAGGATGACACATTGCCCTTACTCTTTTACAAGTAAAATGATGCAAACCAAGGCTGACAGCATGGTGATATTCTGTATGTCATCCAACAGAAGCCTTTCTTTAAAGTAAAATCTATTTACTATATACTCAGTGACTGATTCTAAATTGCAAGCACTTCTCCAGCAAAAGGATTCCTATGCTACAATTCATGAAAGAAGAAACCCCATTTGATCTTCAGTAAGACACAGCATCAGCATTAAGGCAGACAGGCACCAACTCTTCAGCAGAGCTCAGGCCTGGATGCTGAATTCTTTCACTAGGTGTTATGCCCGTAGACATTCATCTGATAAGCTATCATAGAATCATAGAATTGCCTAGGTTTGAAGGGACCTTTCAGATCACCTAGTCCAACCACCAACCTAACTCTGACAAAAACCATCACTAAACCGTATCTGTGCCTACCCATCTTTTAAATACCTCCAGGGATGGTGCCTCAACCACTTCCCTGGGCAGCCTGTTCCAATGCTTAATAACACTTTCAGTGTCCAAATTTTTCCTAATATCCAGTCTAAACCTCCCCAGTGCAACTTTAGGCCGTTTCCTCTTGCCCTATCGCCTGTTACTTGGGAGAAGAGACCGACCCCCACCTCGCTACAACCTCCTTTCAGGTAGTTGTAGAGAGCGATGAGGTCTCCCCTCAGCCTCCTTTTCTCCAGGTTGAACAACCCCAGCTCCCTCAGCCGCTCCTCATGATACTTATTCTCCAGACCCCTCACCAGTTTCTTTGCCCTTCTCTGGACCCGCTCCAGCACCTCAACGTCTTTTTTGTGGTGAGGGGCCCAAAACTGGACGCAGCACTCTAGGTGGGACCCTTTCGCGTGCTCTTCCCAACTTCTGAAACAAACAGTATTTTCTGTCATCTCAAAAATCTGCTTTTTTGAGATAAGTGGCAAAAAGCTGCCCAAAAATAACAGAAAAGAGAGTCAGCATCCACCGATGCAAGTCTTAGTCCTGAAGGTACGTAATTCAGATATGTGGACTGTGATATTAATAATGACAAAGCTGAATTGCAAAAAAAGTTTAATGTAGATTATGCCTTATGAACCCTAGAGACACAAGCATTGCCTCTTTAATTGATGTACAAAACACCAGACCCTTTCTGTGCACATAAGCAATTGCTGTGTTCATTTCTGAACACACTGTGAAGATCAACATACACGTCTTCACACTTCTGGCGTGCACCTCACAAAGAGAAGACCAGCAAAGGTCTAGTCTAGAAAACACTTTGTTTCCTTAGATTTTGCAGTGCTGAGTATCACAGCTGCTCAGCTGTTAATCGTAAGAACACAAATAGAGAGATTAACCTGCAGCTCTGTCCTACCAGCTGGAAGCAATGCATTGCTTGATGAGGATTTAATCTGCTTCACATTAACGTCCAGTGCTACAATGACAACCTAAGAAGCACAAACCCATCAGAGTCCAAAAATGCATTCCAAATCTTTTCCTACTTTTCTGCCCTCTGTAACTGTGCTGGGTATATAACTTCACTCAATAACGTGAACAAAAGTTGTGCAAACAAAGCAAATTAGAGGGAAAACAATCTTATGTCTTCAATACACACTAGAAAATTGCTTAAGTGGCATTTTGCTACTGGTTCTACAGCCTTCAGCTGCAATAGGAAAGGAAAATGTCGAAAACGATGATGCTTATACCTAGTATTTTCTCAGTTCACATGGGACTTTTTAACTCGCCCCCATCCTCCCAGGTGAGACACCTTCTTGACAAAGTTCCCTCCCGTTCTCCAGGAGCTCCAGCTCTATCAACCGGGTTTCCTAAAGCACAAACTTTCCGCAAAACCCCCCCCCCTCCCCCCCGTCCCGCTGCAGAGGGCAGCCCCCCCCCCCGCGGACTTACCGCCGGTGAGCAGAGCCAGGGGCACGGCGATGACCGTGACGACGACGGCGACCCCCAGGATGCCCAGCAGCCACTTCACGAAGGTCTGCAAGGAAAGTCTCGTCAGCCGGCAGTCCACCCACCCACCCACCCTCCCGCTCACCAGCCCCCGGCTGTCCCTAACCCACCTTCATGGCGCGGCGGGCCGGTACCGCGGGGCGGGCGGCAGGAGCGGGGCGCGGCGGGCGGCTCTGCGAGGCTGCCGCTGGCCTCAGGGGCTTTCCCGTGAGCGGCGGGGCGGGGGGTCCGGGGGCGGCTGCCGCTTGCAGGAAGCAAGTCCCGCCAGGCAGCGGGGAGTTGTGCAAGATCGCGGTTTTCCTGCTGGCTTTGCAGCTTCGCGTAGTGGTGGTGGTTGGTTTTTTTTTTTTTTTCTTGAGCTGCGGTTTCCCTTTTAGTTCAATGAGTTGGAGCGCGGTGACATGGCTGTACGTTAAAGGAGAGGGACCTTTGACACTGAAAGGGTTTCTGTAGGAAATCTGATAAGGGCCACACGGAGGCCCCGGAGGTGAAATGCCTCCAAACGCTAATGGCAAAGCTCCGAAGGCTTTGATAACGCCAGCGTTTCTTGTAAAGTTTCTGCTCTTTGAACTTCTTTCTCTGGCAATCAAGTCATGGAAAGACTGATAAAATTGCAGGAAGGGCTTGTATTTATTTCTTTGGCACTGGTTCTTGGCATAGAAGAGAGATGGATGTGTAAGTCTGCAAAATGGAATTTTAAATTAAGACCAGAAAATGGAAGTATAGGATAAAAGTTTAAAATTTAGCTCTGAAGATCACGTTCTTCAGAGCTTATCACATCAAACAATTCTATTTCCAAGGAGAATTTTGAGTATGTGTTGAGATAGTAGGACTAATTGGTGGAAAAGACCTGTAAATCAAAACTATAAAGTATTTGATAAAAAGCAGAGCATCACCAAGTAGTCAGAAAGCTGGGGGAATTTCTGAGATTATTTTAAGAGAAAAATTCTAGCCTCAAAAAAGTAATTACTGAGTGGTGTGGTTTGTGCTTTTGGTTTGGTCCATCTTAGCTTTTTTCCCCTCTATTTGCAGAACACCAGCAGTTGTAAGAGGGATGTTGGTAATTTACAACTTGAGAAATGGAGCACAAAAATTATGCGATCCACTGAAGCAAGAGGAAGAGACTTGAAGCCAAGGGAGACAGCAAATGTTCTTAGTCTTGCCTTCAGAATACTTGTCAGAGCTTTCAGCAAAGTTGTGCTGCTTGTTCCTTCATTCCACTTCTGCAGATTGAGCACAGCATTTAGTATTTTGCTGCTGTTTCTTAAGTAATCTGTATCTGGAAGTGGATTGGTAACTTTTATGATAAAATATATGTCATATGCAGAATACCATTTCTGTGCCCTGACAGTGGTTCTGTGCAAGTTTACAATGGAGGATCTAACGTGCTGCAAATTTACAACTTGCTTAACGCTAATTTCTGTGTATAGGTAAGTCCACTTTTATAAAGTAAAATCACAGTGAAATGGCAATCTTTTACATTACTTTTGAAACTAGCGTCCTATATATGGTGAGATGTGTGACCAGAGTTTCAGAATGTCTTAAAGTTTCACTTAAATATCAAACTGTGCACTCGCTCATTTTACCAACAACAATAAAAAACAACAACAAAAAACCCCCATCCCTAGGGTGAATTTTCCTTTTCCCAGTGAATAGGAATCACAGCATACATATAATTCAGCCAATCTGTGCTTTGTTTTCTAAAGATTTAAGTAGTGATCATCACTGTATCTCAAAGTATAGTACAGTCAAATCATAATCTTAGTCCTGTGATAAAATGTACCTGAATGTTACCAAGCTTTTCATAGCCAAGTTGCAATTTAATAATTTTTTGTGAGATTATCAGCGAGGTTTTAATGCTTCTCAGTGGTTAATTCTAAGAAGACAAGAAGACCTACGCTGACAAAGGATATACCTAGCTTCTGCTAGTTTTAGTGGATACGCAATTTTAAGTACCTCTGGAAATCTGGATTAATGTATCTAGACTAAAATGTCTAATAATCTACGGTGCCTCTGACTCTGGTCATGGGGCCTGGTTCTGTACTCAGAACCACCTGAATGATGCAGTAAGAGTCAATATAGCAGAATGTATTTTCCATTTAGTTGCGATAGTTCCTAGCAGTGATTCTCTACACCTTTGAAAAATCTCAGGTTCCTCGTGTCTGATCAAAATACTCATGGTCCCAAAAATGATTGTAATGGTTTTGCTTCTGGTGCTCTGTCACGATCTGTTTTGTGATAGCCTGAGACTTAAAAAGTTGCTCCAGCTAAGTATTTCAAATTACTTGATACCATGGTGTTCTTTTGCAAACAGGTATGTATTAGTATGATGCCAAGAGATTAAAGTGGCTGCTACACAATAAAATTTGAGAAGCCATAGCTGTTCATCATAGTGTATGCTGAACACAAAAGTACTCAGAAACAAGTTAAATGATTAAGAAGAGCTACTTACTAGAAAGAACCAAACCACAGCTTTCAGCCTGAAGGTTGACTTTCGCAAACGCTTGGTGGACCTACCAGGTGTGATGTCTCCTTCAGACTTCTAGCCTCAGTGAAACTCAAGACTTTGTTGTAAGTCTATTTATATATTTTAGTCTTTCCTCCGGAAATATTTGGAGAAGTCAAACAGGAAAAATGGAAAACACAAGGTCTCTCTGCAGAACAAAAAAAAATAAATTGTTTGTGACTAAAATGTATACAGTCAACTTTACAGGTGCAATAATGTGTTCCAGATGTCTCAGTGTGTGGTGATGGGAGACAAAATACGTGCTGGAGAAAGTTTTTTACTGGTAGAGTGGCTCGCTTCCAATGTGCTGTGAGGAAGAGAAGGCAAAAGTGCCATTAGAACTGAGGAGTGTTCAAGTTCTACTTGACTAAGTGTGTCTTTTGATACTAAATATATTAGTATCTGTTTTTTTTCAGAAATAACTTCTCTTTGTTTCTTTGCATTTTGAGGCTCAAATGACATAAGGACAGTTTTGTAATTCATCATTACACTGGTTCTGTTTGAGAGGATTGTGAAGAGAATCTTAACAGTAAATCAGGAAGGCAAATGAGAAAAAAACCCACCTGTTTTCTGTGGTTATGTCATCGGGACAACCATTTCAATGTGGCCAGTAGCAGCTGTCATTCGGTTCTTTCAAGTTTATATATTTTTCTTTATAAAATGAAATTAATTTCCTGGCAATGTAAGATTCTTTCCACACGTCCTCAGAGCACAGTTGAACGGTTAGAGTATCTCAGGTTTCTCTTCATTTTTGTTGTATTAATTCCAATTAGTTGTCTTGTTTTGCTTAAATATGCTTTCTTTTCCAGATACTTAGTAAACAGGGGGGAAGAGGAAGGATCCTGCACACCCAGCATATAAACTACAGTTAATGAAGGCAATAATAACGGGAGCACTTTTTAATATAAGGCCACCTGGAAGTTCTAGGCAGCACACGTACAGATACACAGAGGACTCTAGATACACACGTGAGTTCATGGAATATGGAATTGTAGAAGGTGCACATACACAATACAGTCAAAACATCTGGGCCAGTGGTACTGTTTTCATACAACTTGAAGGTATAAGGTTCAGTTTTCTAGTAGGGTGAAGAAGTCAGCATGGAGTGAATGAAAACAATAAAATAATTGTTTATGCACCATAAACTGCATCTATGATACATTTACAATATATTTCAAATAAAATGGGACCCATACGCTAACTTTTTTGTAAACTTAAAACTCACATCAGGTGCAGAGGGGCATCACAACAGTGCCATCTTCTATAGCATGCCGCTCAAGGCCCCTCACACACACCAGGGCACGTGATTTTAATAAGCTGAACACAGTTTGGGTCCTTGACTCAACGGACAATTAATGTTTGTGAGAGTGAATGAGGGCGTAGCCCTGTAGGTAATGCTGAAACATGCTCCTGAGCATGGTTCCCTTAAGCAGTTCCACTTCCCTTCCTTTAATTGCTGAGAGCAAATTGAAGCCCCCTTATGCAAGCAGGCAATGCAGTCAACATAATAACTGATAGCTGTTGCTCCATTGCCTGAAGACTTTGAAAACCATCTATTATTTAAAAGGAATCTTCAGGCCACTCTGTTCCTAAATTTCTCTAACAATGTACCGCTCACAGCATGTAAGGCCTAGAATTATCTCTCTCCCTTTCTAGAGTACAAAATTAAGATTAAAACATAAATAGCAATTCTCTCTAGGCTTGAATGTGGTAGCTGTTTTGCCATCTCTCAGCCTGCAGACATGGGTAGCTATTGTCCAGTAAAGACACTTTTAGAGAAGTGACTGCTGCTTATTTCTCCCTGTGTTTGTACCATTCACTGAATTTCGTCTAGCTTGTATAAAAAATACCCAGCACATACCTCATTTTTGATCCCATATAGACTTGCTCTGTGATTTCAGGATATGTAAGTCCTAGCCCTGTTGAGCTAAAACACATGTTTGGAACTTCTGGAACATGCTCAACTTCACCTGACTTCTCAAGAAAGGGTGTCTTTTGAGTCATGCTCTAGATTGGGACTCAAAAAATTGGAGATTAAATATTTTTTCTGTGTTCCAGACAAGCTGCATAACTTTGAGAAAATAATTTATACCCCTCTGTTCCTAAAAGCATATAATTTGTAAAAATGTGGGAAAACAGTATTTTCATAGCTGACAAAGCCATCATCAGGAGGTGCTCAAATACGCTGCTGACAGACACCGCAGGAAAATGGATTTGTAACTTAGGAATCCTGTCCGTCAGAGCACTAAGTAGTGTGCATAGTGGAATAAAACATTTTAAAGACAGTTGCTCGGTCTATGGAAATAGAAGAGTTAACTATTTGTACAGTTTCAGCCTGGACCCTATGGATCCAACTGTGTGTAATTGAATCTTTATCAGTTCCAGAAACTCTTGGAACCAAACCACTGTGTACAAATGGGATTAAATAAACAACAAATATGTATACATGCCTTTTCCTCCCCTTTTTTTAAATCTCCAGTGGTATTTTGGATGCTACGATGGATTTTTTTAGTGCAAGATTCTATTGAGTTTAATTGTTTAAAGTTTTATGTTAGAAAAGCTCTCTGTTGCTGTCAGTAAGCTTTTCTGGATGCCAAGTTGGGTATGGTCAGTCCTCCTGATATGAAATTACAGATATTGGTTCCTGTAGCACTTTGGGAGGACAATCTAATCTTATTTTTCCAGAAATTCTAGACTGGCAGTGAAAGTTTCAGATGCCTTTAAAAAACAAATGAGACACAAAACAATACTAATTATTCCTAGCAAAAGTTATAGATTCTAATTCCAATTCAACAATGCTCCTGCTTCATATTGACTTCTGCTAGATATTTGTTAAGCCTCTTGGCTTTCTCTTTAACTGCATGCCCTTTTAATACAGATACCTGGCTTATTGCTATTATAGCAAGGGGAGGAATGGGGGTTTGGGGAGTCATCAGAAGAAAGAGGTACATAACAGCACCTGAAGCTATTTGAGAGCTGCAGCTAATACCATACCTAGAAAAACATGCCTTGGTCAGCTGAGAGTATAATAGTTTGGATTGCTAGAAACACTGCCATCTGCAAGCAAAATTTTCTGTCACCATAATGCAGAAGGCACAACTTCCTGAAATGGCAGTTGTGCTTGTAAGTTATAGTACCACGTTGCTAAATGCAGGAGATGATGGACAAAGCAGTTCTCAGAGGAAGAAGGAAGAAAAGAATACAACACAGATTAGAGTGACCCCAGGGCCGTTTAAGTTGGCTTTACTTGGCAATCTTATAAAATTATGTGGCAGTTTCCACTACTAGTGGAGTATGCTGCACTTAGTATTTTGCAAAGCTGTCCTCCTGCTTTTGCTGAGAAACAAGAATTCATGCTAATGAAGAATACTTGTCTGTTCAGTCTTGTTTCCCCTCTAGCTTCATCTTACGTGATTTCAACTAAAGATAATTCAAAGTTCACACATCTCTTTTCCAAGAATCATTATGGAGAAAATGGGACAAAACTAAATGTTGAGTTTGTGTTCATTCCAAACAAACCACTTCCACAATCTCAGTGACACTAAAATATTAGAATAAAATGAAATGGCGTGCAAAGAGGCACAAGGGTTATACACATGAAAAGTCAACAGAAAAGAAGCTTGAAAAAATTTATTTAAGGCTACCATTTAATATCCTTAAAGCTTAGCCTTTTTATAACAAAGGTTTTAAGAGGGATATTCACTTCTCAGGCATTTGTAACTGCCAGCCCCTTACAAATAATACATATAATTAGTGATTGAATCCTTTGTGTGTAGCAGTCAACTTTTTAGAAAAATAATTTTATCATTAAATATAAATGGAGTTACTCCAGTCTTAATAAATGGAAAATATGAAGATATGGAACTGTCATAGTCTTAAAGCTGTTAAGGTAACCATCCCTTAGACAATAAGTTTTCCATATATAAACCTTTGGCAACACTAAACTATAGTACAATTATTTCCTGGCATGCACGGTGACATAGCTTTGTTACACCCAATGTAAATGACAGAATACAGATTTCAGAATCTCTTAATAACTGGCAGTTGATGCAATGAAGATCTTCATCTATCCCATTTTTATTCTGCATTTTTACTGGTATTCTTCCAAAAGGTCCCTGGAAAAAAAAGCAGCAGAAATTAGGACATATTATAAATCTCCCAAGATTTATGAAATATGTGTGGAACATATTTTTTCTGTTAAAGAGTTAGCAGATGTTAGTTCCACAGACCCCTCAATGCCTCTCTCTAATAACAAATTGAAAACAAGTATTCCTAAAGGAAAAACTCTTGAATAGTTTCTGATATATTCTTTTCCTAAATTGTTTGTTTCAACGCTGAGCTGCAAACACAAAATATTAAAATGTTAATAAAAACTGTATTTTAACTGTAGCTTCTGAATTTTTTGAGACATTATTGGTTGTTTCAGATTTCCAAGATCAACTAGTCGTTTTGGGTGCTTCAATAGTCAAAAGACTAAACGTAATTAATTTTTACAGAGTGCATATCCAACATTTTAAAAAATCTGGCCACTCACATGTGCCTTGTGTTGGCATTTTGTTGATGTTAATGTTAACAAGTAATTCTTAAATATTAACCTGTTCACAGAGCTCAGATAGAAAATGTTGCTTTTCCAACAGCATTTGCCTATATAAAGGCAAACTAAAGCGGGGTTCTTAAATAGTTAGCCATCAGGAACTCAGATTACAGTACCCTATTCCCTTAATGACAAGCCACAGTTTAAGGCAGTGTTTTATATCATGATCTTTAAAGATTTATCAATTTGGTGTAATTTTACCAACAAATATTTCTGATTTTATAATGCCCATGCAAAGGAGAGTTTTATTTTTCAGTAATTCAATATGACCTTACTTCTTGTTACATTCAGTGGTGAAACACCCCTCAAGTCAAATAGGAAACTATTAAATGGGTTCATAGCTGATGCAAAACACAAATGATATTTGGAATGAGTTCTGTTTAGTGTCTGCTTCTTGTTCACCACTGTCTGTAGTAAAGTTTCTAATACAGTTACAGATATGTCAATAGTTAAGAGAAAAATTAGCAGTGTTTTGCCTATGTGTGACAAATACATTTAAACCCCAAGTATATTAAGAATAAGACAATCCAAATTCAGGCACCTTTGGGTAACTTTGGTGTTAATCAGCCATTTTAGGAACTCTTTGGCAGCCATGTCATCAAGGACTTTGTTGATATCACTTGTGAAAGTGCCATCTGCATGTCTTCGGCCCATTTCTTCAGCCACAAGAGCTTTTTCTGGGAAACTTCAAAGGGAAGAAATTATCAAACAATTTGCAGATCAAAATAAACCATTTAAAAGGGCCTCATTATAGGATTCTAATACACCGGACATTTCCTGTGATTTTAAGGAGTTAAGGGGTTGAGCCTGATGTTATGGCTCAGTACAGCACCACACATCAGAACATCTTTTGAGGCATTATTTTAACAACAGAATAAAGCATGTAAGTCTCCCGTTACCAGATGAGGACTGTTCTTTAAGGTGAGTCTAAATTCCTCTCTAGCATTTTTTGGAAAAGCCATAGATGCAAAACCATATCTGGTCTGCAGTGTCTATGCCAAGTAGACCAGGCATCAGTAAAACAAACAGTAGATTTACTAAGAATCGTTATTTAAGAAATATCATTACTAAAACATTATGGTCAAATTTTCATACATTTTTTTCCATTTTAATTGGACTTAAGTCCTAGTTATATACTTACAATTATATTGCATAAGTATTTAGATATTAAGAACAGCAACTTTTTGGGGGGGTTAAAATAACTCGATTACAACACCTGTATAGAATCTATGTGCTTGTTTGCTGTACAATATATATTTGGAATCAGATCCTGATTCTTGCTCTGTCCTTTTTCGACTGCTGGAAAACCATTATGCTCAGGGCCTGATTTAGAAAACTTTAATTTCTCATTTCATCTCATCAAATATCGGAAGATTTTAATGGGTTCCATTAAGGTGTGCTGATGCTGAAGCACACTGTGCTCTGGGACCAATGACAGGTAGACTGGTTCTTTTCATGCAATAATTTCAGGGAAGGCTATATACAAGTTTAACCGCAAATAATACTAACTATTGGGAAGCAGAAGGTTGGTCTATGTTTAATTGTCCATCTAGGTTTCTAATCTCAGTTCATCACAGCTAGGTTGTAATCTCTCTCTCTTACAAATACTGAAATACCCTATTTCTGTTCATGAAAATAAAAAACATGTCAGAAAAACAACTGCAAGTCTGAACATCGCTATGAAGTGGCACTAGCCTTTCCCTTCTCTATATAGCTGACCTCATTTATTTAATTCTGGTTTTTCAGGAAATCATTATTTACAAAATTTATCTATTTAGTCTTCCTTGACTACAACACACAGTCTTGTCTTACATATTATATTTTATTGTTATTGTTATTTATTATTTTTATATAGTGCGAGAGACTTACATAGTACTTTACATCTGTTAGAATATATAATTAAAGGAGAAACTGAGATCCCTGCCCCGAAGAGCTTACAGTCAAAAGGCACAAATAAATACAGAATGGTTAAAAGGGGGGGAGTGGCATGTGCATGGGGTAGCTCCTACCCGTGCAGAGTTAGAAATATGATGAGACAGAAGGTGCCTGCAGGAGATTGAAGGTAAGGCCATTCTAAGTGTAAGACTATACTGAAAAGAGATGTCATGAGTGAGTAGATGAAGTGAATAGGCTTGAGAAATCTGCAATAAGTATGTGGAGAACAAGATATTAATGAAAGAAATCAGAGACATAGGTAGGTCGGAATTGTGGAGCACTGTGTCCAGGACACTGTGAACCATTGCAAAAGAAGTAGAGGTGTCTTAAAAAGGAAAATAAGTCATAGTTGTAGGAAATTATAGTTATTTTTACAGCAGCAACTTGAGGAGACTTTGTGGGGCATAGGAAGAGGAAAAGAAGTCATCAGTTACTGCTGAGAATGATCACCAGCGTATGGAGTACAGCCAATGACATTGGTAAAAACCTAACCTTGTAAAGATTGCAGAGGAAAAGATTGACAGTGAAGGGAAAAAAAGATAAAGTAATTTAAGATGACACTGACTTGAATCATCTCAATGATAGTTAAGGAGACTGTAAGCAATGTTATGTGAAGGGGCAAAGGTGGTAGGTAGAGGAAGGTCTGGTTTAGTTTTAGATATGTTGACCTTAGCTATAACTTGACCTTTTAGGGTGTAACAACATACTGAACAGGTTTGTTTTAATCTGTATTTGAACTTAATAATTTAAAGTGGTAGTCTAACACCCACAGAATATTTTCTATTACAAAAGAAAAACATGAAGTACAGCAAGAATGATCAAAAACACATCAAGGTTTCATCAGACTTGATTTCTAACTCCAAAAGCAAGGCAAAAATCTAATAGTAAGAATGGATGGATTCTTACTCTCTTCTTCCTCGTCCATTCACTAACCAAGCAATGAACTCTTTGGCAGCTTGACCTTCCAAATAAGAGGTGATATCACTGGTGTAGGTGCCTTCAGCGTGTCTCTCGAATTCAGCATGACGCTTGGAGATCGCATTGCTAGAAGAAGAGCAATACTTCTAGGAGCAGACTGCATAAGGACTTTTTTTTTTTTAACCTTTATTGATTTATATTTCCCACCCACCAGACTATAATTTTTTGTTTTAGGGAGAGGGTTTTTTTTCGCATCTCAAATTCCACTTGATATATTTTTTTTCTTGATATTTTTCAGTTCTGAAGGCATTGTCTGTAGTACGCAATACAGTTTTGTGCAGAGATGCCTGAACTAGTTTTGAACAAATCAAATCAGGTGCTGAAAGCCAATATAGCTGCATTGGAATGGTCTTTGCTAGATTAATTAGCTATGAACAACAAACTATATTGTATTCTACAGACAGGCTTTTTGTTACCTCTTGTGTTAACCTACAAATTTTCATTAAGCCACTCCTTCTACCTTCATCTTCATTATTTCTTAGCCAAACTATTCAGACTTAATTCCTTTTGAATTTACATTTTGAATTGTTTTGTGAACACCCTTTTAAACATCATTCTGACCAAGTGATAATCTTGGAAAAATTTCAAGCCTGATCACCTCCAGCTTAATAGAAAAAAACAATTGCCTCCTTTCTTCCTACACCTCATTGTGCTTCTTTCTCTGATACACCACAAAATTATGTCACAATGGCCCTTAGGAAGGCAAGCTGCACTGACAAGTAGACATATTATGGAATATTTTCCACTAATAAGTTCCCTAGCATTTCTATTTCAGAATTTGCTAATTTCTGCCCAATTTTCAGGGCCTCTAGCTCTTTCTATTACTTTTTATCTTCTTGGGATTTCACCATTCCTTCTAATTTAGTACCATCTGCACTTTTCATCAGCATGCTAACTAGAGTTGTTTGGAACATTTTTAATGAAACATTAATTTTGTTGAGATATGCTGTTTCAATTAAGCTGATACATTATTACAGATTTTTTAGTCATATTGACGTGTTTTGCTTGCAAGGATCTTTGTGATCCGGGCTATCCTCTTTGGAATTTCTGACAAAAGGAATATAGGTATTTCAATCTGTTTTGCAGTAACACTTACTGGGTTTTTGTTTTATTTGTTTCAAATTTCCAACTTGCCCAACATCCTCCAAAAACATTGTTAAGAAACAAAATTCTGGCCTCCAGCAGGTCTTGTGTTCTCCTTTCCTGTAATGAGCAGTTTATGTAACGTGGGACTGAGTGCTAGGGCTGAGGATTGTATCGTGTTTTATCAGCTCTCTGCAAATTGGTGCCTGGCCATTTCCCTTTCATTAGTCTTCTCGCTGGTTTTCTTGCTTTAGCCTTTTTCTATACCAAGTTTTTCTTTTTATCTTATTCTCTAGTCTCCTTTATTACTGGAAATATCCTTTCTGAAATCTATTCTCATCCTGTTGCATTCCTTGAAGCCATTGCACATAGCTACAGAACACAGGTGCACGAATAAGTAACATAGAGACGTTTCCTCTTTCCTTGTAAAAAGCAGGTGCAAGATAATTTCTTTTGATAGGTATTATTTCTTGGATTATGGTAACATTGTAAAGAATACTAGTTGTTTTCTTTCTTTCTTGTTTAACAGAAAAGGAACTTGAGCTGTTTTTGAGTGACAAGTTGTGGCAACTAGAATACCTTGAGAGCTGGTCCGGGAATTTGTCATTTTCTTTGTCCTCCTGTCCTTGTTGGCTGTAGTGGAATTCCACAATCATTAGATCGTTATTACCAGTACATTGCAGAGCATGCATAAGCTGATAAGATTTTATTGGTTATTATTTAAATATTATGATAAACAACCATGACTGATAGATGAATATTATAAATAATTTCAGGCTTATGGTTTTAAATTAATACAGTATCTAGAAATTGTTACTTCACACTTTAAAAACTTCCACAGGGATTTAAAAGCATTAATATCATAGATTTTTGGATTCTGTGGTCAGATCTTCACTAGAACTCAGGGCATAGACTTACATGCTTTTACATTATTCTTGCTGTCAGCTTGGTAGCTTGTGTTTAATCAAAGTATAGTTTCAGAAAACATGCCAACTCATGCCTTAACAATATACTTGTGATACTGGTAAAGTATCCAGTGGTCAGGAGAACTTAAAGATTGGCACCCTTTTCACAAATGAAACTTCAGGTCCAGAAACTGATGGTCCAGACCTTTAAATTATATTTACATATCTTATTCCTATTGAACTTAATTCATTCACCGAAACAATCTGTACGAAAGAGGCTGAGACAGTCCTTTTAGATGGCATATCAGGTAACATACTCGATAGAATAATACTACACTTAATTTATTCAAATCCTGTTGGCTGATTTTGCATGTATTCCCCATTTCTAATAACATATTCACATTGTATATAAATTTTCCGTAAGTAATTTACCTATTCGAGAATTATATATGGTCTGTGATGGGAAGCTGAAATCAAGAAACTGAATTCAGCTAGATTTTTGTCTGTTTCTGTATATGAAGATCTATAGCAATGTGAGCAAAAAGCTTACCCATTTCTTTTAGTGCTCATTAACCATTGCACAAAGTCCTGAGCTCGTCTAGTGTCCAAGTACTTGCTGTAATCACTGGTGAATGTGCCTTGTGAGTGACGTTTCACTTCATTCAGCTGTCTAGATTCATCTAATGGTTCAGACTGGGAAGCTTTGAATGATCTGTGAAAAGTTTAAACTCATTAATTGGCAGGGGTTAAGTACATTCTACAGGTGCATTGTCTTTTCTTTTAAAAATACTATTTTATACACTCACAAAGTAAAAGCAAGTGGCGTATTGATCACTAGCTGCCTAGTAAAATGAATCAACAGATTGGATACTGCACAATTACAAGGTCTTCTTGGATAGCTAAGGCAGCTATTTGTAATCCCAAAAACTTCTCTGCTGTACTTTGCAGTATTAAAAACTTTTGCCAATTCCAATGGTAGATTAAGTAAGTACTGTGTAATAGTATATAAAAAACTATCTTTAAGTCATAATGCATTTTGCTTCAAACTATAAGAAAAAAAAAGTTCAGGCCAAGTGTTTCTAGAAGTTTGATCTAAAGAATTTACCTTGATTTCTCCTCTGTCTCCTGAAGAGGATTTTGCCAGCTGCCTTGAACTATCATTAAAAGGAGCCCAGCAACAAAATAAACACTTTTCATTTTCATTGCCTGTAAAAAACAGAAATAAGGCAACAAAGAAAAATGTAATCATCTTTACATACGTCTGAATCAATTACCTCAAACAGAGACATCCTTAACACTGATCTAAACTTGAAGATATTGAGACCTTGTGAGGACGAGGTCCGTGTGCAGGAGAGGGAGACTGTATTGCCTTGGGTAGGCATTCAAAAGGCGTAGTCTCTGTTCTAGTCTTTAGGCTCTAGTCTCTATTCTAGAATGCAAGGTGAGCTGAGAGCAACTGCATCCTCACATTCTTCTGTAATAAGAAGATAAAGGTCTGTTATCTCCTTTGCTCTGTGTTCTGCTGATGTAAAGCATTAGATCTGTTTCTGTAATATTGTTTTATTGCAAAACTTGGGTATTGGCATGACTTTTATTTTTTTTCCAGCTCATTCACTAGAGAAAAAACAAAGAAAATCTCTGTCAAGAATACTGTGACATTAGCAGCTCCCCATTCTTTCCTTCTGGCCCTCCATCCTCCTTTTAAGTTTGGTTTTTTTTTTTTTTTTTTTTTTGAAATAACAGATATTGCAGCAGTAGACCTCTGGACTTAAATAATGAGATATTAATAGGTGTGACTCCTCAGAAAAAAACAACCACCAAACCACATGCTGGCTTGTGTTCAGTTCATGATGTCATATGTCAAGTTTTGCTTGTTGCACTATTGACATAATACTTTCTTTCTGCTTAAGAGCTTCCATTATGGGGCTATATGGGATATACAAGATATGGAGTATATACCTCATATTAATGGTAATAAACCAAAGCAGAAAATAGTGTCTCACACATGTAATTCTTATTGTTAGAGGTCATCTGTTGGCTTCAACCATGTAACAGAAATGGGTACATTATTATATATATCTTCCTCATGCACACTGTAATAACTCGACCAGTCTCATTGAAGTCTCATTGACTTTAATGTGAGATTATTCAGTGTAAACTAGAGTATTAAAATCCGTACAAATGCCAAGCTGTGATTCTCTTACTTGCATTAGTGACTGGTTTGCTCATGCAAGCAGTAGAGTTATAACTTCTAGTGAATAGTCACCATGGGAATAAGGAATTCTCTAATTCCCTAATTATATGTGCTACTATTGTTATTATTTAATGTAGTATTATTAGTCTGTTGACACACAATCCCCTATAGGGCAAACTCTGTTGAACAAAGAAATGCTATTCATTTTAAGCTCACAAAACCCTGTGCAAAAGGGACTTTGAGCAGCTAATGGCTGATAGACTCAAACGTGCTCTGCAGAAACAGGAAATGAGAGGAAATCTACTTACAAAATCAACTAGTATATATTGTTTGTTTTTAATTATTTTGGAGAAGAAAAGGAAATTAATTTAAAATTTGGTTAGATACTTCTGACCTTGACAAAGAATGATATGCCATTCATTCAGTGGCTAAATGCTCATTCATTGAATGATGAATAGTAAATGCTCATTCATTCCAACTTTAAAAATCAGTATGGATCACAATATTAATCTGCTGTAAAGCAACAGAAGTTGCAATGAGTTCACATCAGCAAAATGTCACTGGAAATAATTTCAACATGTACTTGGACTGATACTTGTGTATTTGAAAGAGCCCTTCTGCCATCCGTGACACTTTCCTATGGAAGTTTATGTTACACTCTGAAAAACAAAGGGAGATAGGAAAGATGAGCGCATTGAAGTAAAATGGTAGGCGGCAAAGTAAGACCCAGCCAAAAAACAACCTCCCCACTAAATGTAATCTGCACTGAACTCCAGCTCCACTGGAGGAGTTATTTATTGAAATTCAGTGATTTATAAAATAAGACAGCCTTGAGAAGCCAGGTTAACTTAACTTCAGAACTTTATTCATAACTTAAATTCATAATTTTACAGGAAAGTTCTGAAGGAATGATGCGTAGAGAAGGTGCAGATTATTCTGTTTTGAGATTTAGAGTTGGTACTGCACTGAGCAGTGCAAATGGGGGGCTATATGAACATTTCTGAAAAAGTAAACTCCTGCATCAAAACCTTACTGCTGTAAGACTTGTACTCTGCCCAGCAGATTTTTTTATGAAATATATTTCTTCCATCTATTATAAAAAAACTTATAGCTGGCAATACAAAGCTTAACTGTTGGCAGGCATTTTACCTATGGTTAGGAAGAATATATTGCTTCTGGTACTTTGTGAGGCCTATTTCTTAAGAGAATCTTAATGAATAATATAAATACTTTACTAGAATACCTCAGTGTCAGTATCAAAATATTTAAGTCAATCAAAATCTTAATCAAATCTTAATCAAAACCAGGAAAATAAATTGTGGAATAGAAGATTTTCTGGTGGATTTTACTATTAAGCAGTGGAATTGATTTCCCTCTCTCCACCAGAAGCCACTGCCAGTGATGCTTGTTTTTTCATCAGTGTGTGTGGACAATCTTTTCTGCCTTCTGTAATGTCCTGAGATTGGATTCCTAAACTTGCACATATCCTGCTATAGTAGCAACAAATACCATAGTGGCCATGTAGTCAGTCCTATTATAACCCTGACTATAGCACTGAACTCAGTGTTTCATTTGAAGCTGTAATTTGGTGGTGCAACACTGACACCCAATGTTTATCCAAAAGAATGCATAATTTCACATTTCATAGGCTTCCAACAATGGAACAAAAGCTCTGCCTATTCTTTGGGAGACAACTCTGCTGTGGTCACAAAAATGGGTTGATTGTAATGTAGTGACCCCAGTGCTAGCTGATATAGCTGTAAACAAATTAACTTAGACACCAAATAAAGTCTGGATATTGCACAATATGTAAGTAAATTTGCCCTGCTTAATGGTATGCTAGCAATTTGGTATTCTTTTACTTAACCTGAAAAAAATAAAAAAGAAAAATATTTTACAGCTGCCTGTACCTTTGTTAAACCATGATACAGATTAGACATCAAACTAAGTCACTGAGGTGGAATGAAAGAAATAGTCTAGTCACTAATCCAGCCTCCTAACAGTAATATCAAACACCAAAAGCTATTATTTTATATAAAACTTGTTAAAAAACACAACAAATTCAAAGCCCCTTGCAGTCACTAAACAGGTTTTCAGTGATTTCAATATATCTTGGATCTAACTTTTATGCCTCAGTCCTGTAGAGCTTTCAGATGTGAAGAGTCCCTGCTTTATGCCTTAAGAATATGTTTAAAGTTAAATGCATGTTTAGCTTCTTTCTAATTTTTTCAGAATCAAAATCTGGGGAGATTACAAAAAAGAAAGATGTATAAATGCAGATTTGTAAAATTAATACAATTTTCAAGTAAGAGAATCCTTATTAATAAAATAAATATTTTCAAAAGTTATTAGGCTTCTTTCAGATAAGTTCTTTAAAAAATTCAGAATCAGTTTTGTTTCTTCAATGTTTAGTACTTGCTATTGGTAACCCAAACTAGCAAGAGCAGTTTTTCACAAATTAAAGAAGCTGCAGTTTTCAAAGAAGAAATTGGTGTTTTATTCTTGGGAATATAAACATGATTTGTAGAGAAAAAGAGATGATTGGCAAAATAATATATTTAGTTTATTCCTGCTAATAAATTCATTTCCCAATCAGAAGAAAGGTTTTATTGCTTTAAGTTATTTAGGTCACCAGCAGATACTGCTAAAACCCATGCAATCTTCTTGTCAAGGTGCAGGAAAAGTAAGGCTAATCTTACACAGAACATTTTTGTTCCTATGCATATTAGACTAATGGAAATATTTTAATTTCTTTCTGATTGGAGATGAAAAACTTGACACATCTCAGTTTGAATCACCAGAAAGTATGTAACAAATATGTCTCTCAAATCTTGGTCAGAAACCTATTTGAATATTATTTCCTCGATCGACCTGATTTTGCTAGTTTTTCCAATATATTTTACTGCAGATGTCTTTTGTACCCTAAGTACAATTTTAACGAGCTTAATTTCATTGAGTTTTCAGAAAAGAATCTTTCAAAAGTCAGATTTGTATCTATTTTCAGTTTAAAAATACAAATTACGGGGTTACAGTAGTAAAAAAGGGAATACTTTCAGATGAAAACGTGTGAATGAATAAAATAGATTTCTACTGACATAAAACTGTTTGCAAATAGCAATTATTTCTAATTATAAATAGATTACTTTTTCAGGTAGATGTACTTTACCTACCACGCTATAATGCCTTGTGGAAAGTTCTGTAAAACATAACAGTTCTAGTCAAAGGAAATCCTTAGTAGGATGGAAGAGTAAATTAAATTTTATACAATAATCACAATTATTATTGAAAGACTTAAATTTTTACCTTTGTGCTATAAAATTTCATTTTCAGATCTTACAGTGATATGAAAATAATAGTTACTTAAGACAAACTAATCTAAATGTAGAGAGTGGCAATCTGTAGGGCAATGGAGTGACAATCTGTCTTGGACAGTTTTAAATCAGTATCTGTATAAACCCACTTAATTTGTTTGCATTCTGTGAATTTAATCCCCGTTGATTCATATTTAGGCAGTATCTATAAGGAATGAATATTTTTAAACTCATGTTCATTAAATATCTCTAGAGAAGATACTAAAGGAGATAAAAATATAAACATCAATAATTATCTATCTCATATTTAAGTTCTTACTACAAGGCATGTCTTTCATGGTCTCATGGTTAATCTTCCTTCTTTCACTTGTTTCTGCAACCCAAACAGTTGATTTCCCTTTTTCGGATCATCTCTCTAATTCAATACATTAAAAGATTTAAATGATGATTTCATTAACTCCAAACATTAATGAGTATAACCACAGAAGAAAACACCAATTTGCTGAAAGATCCTGCACCTCTATTGCAAACTTTGGGCAACACAATTCAGATCACGCACTCAGCTTTCTCAAACAAATTGTACTGGTAGTTCATATAAATCTTACCTTTTTATACTTTGAAGTGATACGTAGCAGTTGCAGAAAGAGCTGCTACTCTCTCTTCTGGAACTATGGCAAGCCTTGAGGATCCTGAGATCTGCCTAGCTGCCTCTTTTGCAGACTTATATATATACTGTTCAGCTCTAGTAAGCATTACGAGAGTGCATCATTGCTGACAGTTTCCTTGTTCAACTTAAAAAAAAAAAGTCATCATATTTGCTATTCATTTCATTTGATAATTTTACAAGCAATTTCACACATTCATTCTGCTTACTTTATGACATCAATGCTAACATGGATTTGCAAAAGGAGTGAGGTAGCAATGTCCAAAGAAGTAAATATCAAACAGAAGGGCATTAGGATGACAAACAGTGGGCTAAAGGTGCCTGGGATCAAGGCAGCAATTTCTCCAGATTCTGACTTGCCACATTTAACATTTAGTATTGAGCAAAATCCTAGTCCTGTTGAAATCAAAGCATCAACTTCACTTATCAGTTTTAAACTAAGGCTTACAAATTTAATACATTGTTAACAATAACCAACACAACTCCCCAAAGCCCTTGAATTATACTTCAAGTAATCTTGTGCAAATATAATGAAAATGAAGAGATGTGAAGTACTGCAGTGATGGCTACCCACTATGCCACACTATGTCCTGGTTTACCTCAAACCAAGACAAAAGCCTAGCACAGGTCAAATTTAACAAAAAGATTTGATTACCCTTAGATGTAAAATGCCAACTTTGTAAATTGTACTGTACGAAAATTCATACTCACTTGAGAAGTGTATGCCAAACATTCATTATAAACTGATTTTCACACTGCAGCCTACAGATTTATGCAAGATAAGGCTTTTGCTTATGTCTCCATTCCCTACAAGGGAAAACTCCCCAAAAATCAAAACAGATTTGAGCTTTTTAACTGTGTATGTTCTATGCAACTATTATCAAAGTCCTAAACCATTCAGTAATAGGGTCAATTTTGTAGCTGTGGTGGGGCAGCATCGCCAAAGAATACTATGTTCAGCCATCTGGTGACCACAGGTAGGAGAGATTGACACAAAGCTCGTCACTGGCTCTGGCAGCTGAAAAATCCTGCCAGTCAAGAATATGGGTCTTTTATCCTGTCTATGAAGCAACAAGCGAGATACCTCCCTTCAAGAAATTCCTGGGGAAGTTTTCTTTTACAGACTTTTTCATACATCACAATAATCCTTTGTAAAATGCAGTAGTGTACCAAAAATTAAATATGATTATTACATATGTAAGGTGCCAGGCAGTCCAGAAGAGACATTAAATATGAAGGACTCCATCTTCAGTTTCAGTTCTGCTCAGTAGAGGGAAGGGTCTGGAATCACTGTGGGTATCTCACTGAACATTCATGACAGCCTGTGCTCCGGTCTGGAGTGACCCATGGTCTAATTTGTGGCACAAAGCACACATATTACAGCAAACACCCTTATTTCCCCTAACACTGCTTCGTGAAGCCAGCAAAGAATCTTCCACAGTGAGGTAATTTTCTGCTGGTTTACCACAGCCAGATTGGGATAGCCCATATGACACAATTGAGACAGTGTACAGACTTAATAACCCTGGTGTTAGAGTGGCAAACAAAATATAATGTGTCCTTCCTAGAGCTCTATCCTAAATACCTTGCTGTGGCACCACAGTATGGGTTTAGGGAAACATTAAGTCTCACTACACAATCCACATAATCATTTTAAAATATTTTTTGTTGTTGTTAGTATAATAATATAATTCTCTCTGCTTTTGGATCCATCTACTGAGATTAATTTTTGTCATTTCTAGCTACAGTGCAAGCAACTACTAATGCTGCTGCTGAAAACCTAAGAGCACAGCTTCTGTTCCTTTCATTATTGCCTTCTGTTTGTACCTTCAGTCATTTCTGAGTGCCTCATTTTCCCTTTTTATTGATCTCCTTTTTAATTAATACTTATTTTCCCCTCTTTTCCCCATGTCCTCTTTCTTCCTGCTCCTAACTGTATTTTCACATCTATTCAAAATCATGGATTCCCAGTCATTGATTGGCATAGGATATACAAACTTGCATACATATTTATCAAGCTTGGCTTTTCTTTTGTTTGAAACGACCCGAATTACCATCTCCATATACCAGCCTTTCATAGGCAAACAATTGTGTAACGTCTAAGACATGGTGCCAAAGGAGCCAAAATAAGCCTGGAAACAACCTTATACCCCAAATCTACTTATTTTCATTAGAAGTCAATTTCACTGAGATACTTTGTCGTCTCTATCTCAGAATTATGTTTTAATCTACTTTCTATTTAAACATTATAAGCGTTATACGGGGATGCAAAATCACGGTTTAAATGTAAGTAAAAGTCCAGCACTAAGTATTAGAAGGCACTGTCCCTCCATGGAGCTGGTCAGCTTTATGGCTCCTGCAGGAGAAGGCTGCCCAGCCCTGCAGTACCCAGACAGGACAGCAGATGGGGATCAAAGGGCCGTTTAGACCTTTCATACACCACGATGACACGTACACACTTGTTGAAATGGATTGCTACAGACAATTGTCTCACTCCACGTTGAGCTGAAGATACATAGCTTTCTAAACAGGCAATACAGACTGTAAGACAATATCATCTTCTCCGGGAAACAGGCAGTTCCTTTCTTTTTGTTTAGCTCTGTTTATTTTCTTATGTCAGATAAAGTTCCTTGTTTACAGTAGGATGATTTCAGAAAAAAATATATGAGACAGAGCAGCTCAATGCACCGGGTTGGGCAGATTGTTACGCAGGCTATATCAACTAGCGGGTCATCTAGCATCTACAAGGTGACTGATTATTTGCTTTTCAAGTGCTACACAGACAATAAAAAGTACAGGAAAGGAGTGAACTGCCACCAAGAGCCGTGCAACCTTCAGTTGCCATAACTGAATCTATAGTAATATGTATTTCAAACAAGAGTTACCAAACAGAAGTAGATTAACTGTAACAAGTGTATGAAACATGCATACGCACTCAGGTTTTTTTCCTCTCACATTGTAAAATACTACGGTTAGATGGCACCTTTTGGCAAAAGTCAAGGGCAACCTCTCTCTCCTCTATATTATAGTTCACATGAGACAGTAATTCAACTGAGTCAGACTAAGAGACAGAACCTGAAGGTGACCTGCCTTCAGGAAAGTTTCATCTTAATGCTTTTTCATGATTGACTTGGAGTCATTAAAAAATCTATATCTTGGGTTCACTGTATTTGGAGTTGATCAAAGCTTCCTGTACCATCATCTCAGCACCAGGTAATGTCTGCTATTAAAGACAGGGTACTGCACTCACTGGACAAAAATTCCTTGGGAAAGTTCCAGAAGAGGTAAAACAAGAAGCAGAATTCTTACCAGCTGCACACTGAACCCGATGCTCTAAGCAGTGACAATTCCAGTTGGCATGACTTTTCAGAAAAATAGGACCGATGTATTTGTTATAACTGGCTAGCATACTCTGAATATCATAATTTTCTAGGATGTTTCTCTCAACTCTTTAACTGCTGGTACAAGAAAATAATAATTAAAAAATGTTAAATTGTTAAGATTTGAACATTTTAATGAATTAGGAAGTTGATGACTTCCAAAAATAAAAAAATCCCCAACAAATGCTTTCAAAAAGTGAAATCCCCACATTCTTCTGTGTATTTCTTCATTACGTGTTTATTGTTATTGTATTATTATCCATTACTTATCTACATATCATGGGAGGGAGGAGGATGTATCTTGGGGTATGACTGCAGGCCCACACCCTTTTCTTTCTTACGTCGCATGGAAAGCATTCTCTCTGTAACCTTGTCAGCCGTGAGTTCAGAGGCTGGGCTGTGCAGCCCCTTTTATTTTCCTATCCTTGCTACATGATAATCAGCCAAAAGAGCCCTGCATTCCCATTCTGGGAATTAGTGCAACATATATAGGAAGAACATATGTAAACACATACATACATAAACCATATGCATCATGTTACATACATACACTTGTCCATAAACCTAACACACACAAATGTGTGCATATGTATGTATACAACTCTACTTTGGAGAGCAAGAATGGCTTTCTGAAACAGAGGATTAGTTTAGGGTCTCTAAGTCTTTCCACAGCGTGCAATTCCATGCTCACTGCTGTGGATGTCAATGGGTTTGTACATCGGGAAAGAGAGCTATTGTAACTGTGCTGTAGCCCACACTGTCTGCTCACATAAATTGGAATCGCTCCATTTGAAGTCAATGGAGCTGCATCAATTTGCGCAAGCAGAAGAGCTGGCCAAGTACGTACTAGTTACTTTACATTTTGAGAAGACAATGTTCATAATTGAAAGTAATACCAAATGCTCTTAGCAAATACTATGAATTATTCAGATTAAATATAGAGCCTTCAAATGACTCTATAAAATGTTCTAAACAGCTGTGCCTTGTAATTGGAACTGCCTGGCAAACTGGAAAGTATTGAACGTAGTCTGAATTTGACTTGATATCTGAATAAAATGAGTATAACACTAACCATGTTCTGGAGCCTGGCTGGGTTTATACTTGGTTTCCTACTAATGCTGTTTTCTCTTCAGGCCTTTTCTTCTTTGCAGCTGCAGTAATCCTAAGTAAAGCAAAGTACGTAGCTCCACGTTTGAGGTATAAGGATTGCGTGTTCATTTATATGTGCAATTCACACAGCATGAATGAGGTAGATGATGAAAACAGGTGTTGGGGAACGAATGGTTTTGAGTGAAACCAGTGGTTTCACTACTATTTATGTACACTTCAGTTCCTAGAATAAAGCAGGTTTTGCTTTGCAGCTCTAGCTTGATTTTCTAAAAGCTAAACAGGATTCACAGTGGAAACTGACTTGTAAACAACTGTATCTGTGGCTGTTTATCAAGGGCCTGTCAACTTAATTCAGAACAACTATGTCCCATCTTCAAAGGCTTGTATACCTTGTATATATGAGATATTTGAAGACCAAGTTTCATTGTCTGAAGTGGTATTTTTTGGTATCTGAAGTGTGAGGTTCTTATTCAAAAGGGAAAAGAGGGGCAGAAAGCGCTCAGCATTTTCTGAAAACTGGATCCTCTAAAACATCTGAGGGTGGGAAGCAAAACTTTGAGGATGTTCATTCATCGGCTTAGAAAATCTTGTCATAAAAGCTGTAATTTCTCAGTTCCATAATAAGCTGTGTCCCAGCATTGGCTCTTACATACCATATTCTATGTCTGCAATATAGATATATATACTTTTTATTCATATGTAAGGGTAACCCTTCAACATATTTTTGTTAGCTTCAGCTTGATTCCTCAGGAAAAGCCCTTTCACCTTGAACTGTGTTAAAGCTCTGTTACAGAAGAGCCTATACTGTAGGCCAGATTAAAAAGGAATGGTGCAAATAACTGTCTAGTGAATGTCTGTGGTGATGCTTATAACATGAATTGTGACTGCAGACAGCAATGCAGAATGGCAAAAAGTTCTCTTTCATAGAATCACAGAATCTTCATGGTTGGAAAGGACCTTTAAGATCATCAAGTCCAACCATACACAAAAAAACCCCTACAATCTCTGTCACTAGAGCATGCAAAACAATGGCAGACTGCCCCATGCAGTGCCTCACTTGGATGTGTCTGCAGTCTTGGAAGCTTGACTACCTTACGTTCTCCTACAAATGGACCTTGAGCTTGTTTGGAGGTTCTAGCAGGGGAGCCCAGCTACCGTATACCCTTGACCAATGAACGGTACGTCTCTATTGGGGAAGGTTGTCCTCTTCGACCGACCGTGCAGCTTCAGGAGGGACGCACATGGGTTGGTGAGGGAGGAAGGGGACACCCGCCTAGCCAGCCAGATCAGCTGAATCAACCCTGGCTGATTTGGGATTCAATGGGGTAACAGATGTCGCAGCCAGATCGTTGTCACATCTTTTTTTTTTTTTTTTAAATAATGAATTTTTAAAGGAACCAGACTGTCTGTATGCTTCAGGACGTAAGGTTAGGTATGATCACCAAATATTTAACCTGATCTCTTTTTTTCTTTCTCTGAAAAGATCCAATTGGATGATCGAGTTCTGTTTTGGACAGATGCCTACCCTGTAAGGGGATAAAACCAAAGACCCACATAAAACTGGATGGATTTTATTGTTGACTTTAAGAAAAACTCCAGTGTAGTCTTGAAGTTCTACTAGACATTAAGTAACTCCAGTATTTAGGTTTTAATGGGGAGGGGGACCAACGTGGTCTCTACAGAAGCATGATCCTGAAAGTACTCTAAGATGAAGCTGGGAAGACACTGTATGATAGCTGCCCAGTCCATATTCAGGAGCGTCCTAGCATGCCTCAGATGCCCAGAACAAGCTGGTAAAAGCAGAAGCCAGATGACAGAGCCAAAGCTCCAATACTTTAAGCCACTTATTCAGCAGCTCGGTATACTCAGAACAGAAGCTCTGGGCAATGGTCTGTCTGACCACAAAAGCAGAGCTCTTTCAGAACTTCATTAACTGACTATTTCTTAAGATTTTTAAGCTGTACTTGCAACAGCTGAAAGACTTTGCTCTGTGAATAGTGTTTTAGGAAAAGAAAAAATACAGTTAAGAAGGATTATCAACTGTTGAGACTTGCATGTAAAAAAGCTTTCTAGAGAAGAAAAGGCTTGGGAGGATCTTATCACTGTATATAAATATCTGAAGGGATGGTGTAAAGATGACAGCCAGGCTCTTTTCAGCGGTGCCCAGTGACAGAACAAGAGGCAACAAACTGAAACACAGAAGGTTCTGTCTGAACACTTTTTTACTACGAGGGTGACTAAGCACTGGCAAAGGTGGTCCAGACAGGTTGTGGAGTCTCCATCCTTTTAGATATTCAGAAGCCATCTGGACATAGTCCTGGGCTCCTGGCTGTAGGTGACCCTGCTTGAACAGAGAGGTGGGACAAGATGACCTCCAAAGTTCCCTTCCAACCCCAACCATTCTATGATTCTGTGGTGCTGCGATGGTAGGTATGAAGTGCTCTGCACCATTTCTAATAAATGACTACAATGTTACCGGTTATCAGCACAGGCCAGCAATGTGATGTTCTGTATGTTTTAAAGAGGTTTTTTTTTGACACTCACAGCATCCTAGGACATGTTCCCCCAGGTCATCTAAATACATAGTTGCTCAGTTATAAAGCTTTCAGGTTAGACATTATTCCATCAACTCAGCGTAAATGTCACACTCTGCTGAAGACATATTCCCATTCTTTGGTAAGAACGCTGTGTAAGGCAAATAAATTAACAACATAAAAAACAATGAAGCAAAACTGGCAGCAGCATGATGCACTTATTTTTTTCATGTTTTATCCCCACACCTGCTTCCTACAAGCCAAGGTAAATGGTGGACAGTTTGGAAGATGTGTACTCTGATTGCCTTAGGAGACAAACAAACATAAAAGCAGATTAATAATGAAACACCTAACGCATCCCTTGGGAAAGAGGCACCTTCTGTTATTTTATTTGACACATTTTCCTGTAATGTCCCTTATTCCAAATACTTCCAGAAGCTTCTGACTACAGACCTGTGGGTAGGGTGTGAACAACACATTGCATCACTTTATTTCTTATGGTATCCACAAAGGACCACTTTCTCTCACCAAATGTTCAGAGCTTATAGGATTTCCAAAAGTATAAATAAAAATAAAGGCACAGAAATTTTAAAAGAATTTTATATATGGATATTTATGTGAGATTGATACCACACTTTTTTGAAAATTGCGCTAGGTTCCTATTGACATATTCAGGTATCTAATAAGCATCTGGGATAAGAGCTTGATTTTTCTCTCTTTTACCACAATTTTGCAATGGTTTCTGTGGTGTTGTATCAATATAAGAAACTGAGAGTTAAATCTCAGTAAATTCAACTCAATTGTATTCCTTATTTGTAAAATAACAACATTACTGAGACTACTGTTGTGTGCAACAAATGCACATAGGACCATATAATCAACATCTAATTAGCCCCACTTCATGTTATATTTGCTTAATGTTAACTTTCTTAGAGCTATAATTTTTTCCTTTAACCATTATAGCAGTTGAATTTTAATTACATTACCAACAAAAAGCTCATTAACGTCACGTAATTGGCAGCGTTTCCAAAAAAACCTGAACTAATTGAGTATTTTCTGAAGAGTTCCCATCAAAGTATAATTTAACCATTACAAACAGCTTGGCAACTACATTTACATAAAGATGTGTCTGAGGAATGTTCTCATGTGTGGAAAATCAGATTTGATATTGCCATTAACAAAACGAAGGAAGCTGTTACATAGCAAATCACTTCCACATTTTAATGATTTTGGCTAAACCCCATGTTTTTGTCAAGAGGGTCAAATGAAACCCCTTGCTTCTCCACAAAGAAGCAGCAACTGATCTCTGACTGAGAGTTAGGAAACAGCTTGTTTGTGGGAATACTACTCCTCAATCTTTTTCAGGTTGTTTTGTACTCTCACCAGCTAAATAGCAGAGATGAGATACTGTGTTAGACAGATCACGGTTCTTATGCAGTAGGCTAACTCAGAATTTTTTAAACACATGACCAGAGAATCATTTCATGACAACGGATCCCTTGCCAATTACCTTGTTCATATTCTTGTATTACAACAGGACTGATTTAATTACTAATCAAAAGAATACAAGTATTCCAATCATTATTAGCCTCTAGCATTTTTAAAAGACCCCCTAAAATAGTTTCACTGGAAACAAAGCAAAGAAAGCCTGTATAATCCTTTGATCCTTCCTCTCCAGTCTGGGATGAATGACATCGAGATTAATTTGAATGCTCAGGTGATGATTAGAGATTAAAAACAGGCTAATATGTCTCACATATTCTGAATACAGGGAGGAAAAACACTGAGATAAAATAGCTAAAATGTCCTGCTTTCATATTTAAACCTGAACGCTGAGAGCTTTTCAGAATAAAGGTTTCAAATAAGAGTTGAATAAAATTTGAACACAGCATTCAATATTCTCGATAATTATCCAAACTTCAGCTTTAAATATTGTGTGTTCCTATCCCTGCTCGGATTCTTTCCAAGAAACTGGAAATAAATTTTGAGAAACTGGTTCTTGTTAGGATGCTAATTAGGTATGTGCACTGCTTTCTTTGTCCTTTCCCATTTTACCGTTGCAGTTAACAAATGCAAGCATATTCAACTGGCAGTGTGCCTTTGCAATGGACCACCTATCTTTGGTTTGCGGAATGTTAGTTTAAGCAAGATGGCAGTAATCCACATGGCATTTTACATTCTGACTTTATTTTTTCTATCAAACAGGTGTTAAATGTGCCAAAACATGTATTAGCATAACATTTGCTAATATACAATATCAAAAGTGGATGTAAACATCAAGTTTAAAACGTCAAAGTTCCTGTTATCAATTCACCTGAAAATTATATAAGCTGGGCACTGTTACCATTGCATTCTCCCAGAGATGTATCAGATGCCTTAGTGTGCTCTGAATAGCCTACTTATTCTGACAAAGAAAAACATTTTTTGAGGAAGTGGGTCATATGTGTGTAGAGATGTTTGCTGGAAAGGCCTGGAATTCCATGGTTCTGATCAGTATACCACTGAAAAAGAAAAAAAATAGTGATGTTTTCAATTCTGCAATAGTTAAAATAATACAAGGACTTTATTTTACTACCATATAGAAGAAAGGGGATGCATCAAGAAAACAGAGGGACTTGGTCAATAGCCAGCTGACTATGAACCAGAAGTGTGCCCAGGTGGCCAAGAAGACCAGCAGCATCCTGGCTTGTATCAGAAATAGTGTAGTTGGCAGCACTGGTGAGGTCCCACCTCGAGTACTGTGTTTGGTTTTGGGCCCCTCACTGCCAGAAAGACATTGAGGTGCTGGACTGTGTCCAGAGAAGGGCAACAAAGCTGGTGAGGGGTGTAGAGCACAAGTCTTATGAGGAGCAGCTGAGGGAACTGGGGTTGTTTAATCTGGAGAAAAGGAGGCTGAGGGGAGACCTCATCGCTCTCTACAACTACCTGAAAGGAGGTTGTAGCGAGGTGAGTGTTGGTCACTTCTTCCAAATAACAAGCGATAGGATGAAAGGAAATCACCTCAAGTTGCGCCAGGGGAGGTTTAGATTGGATATCAGGAAAAAAAATTCTTCACCAAAAGGGTTATCAAACATTGGAACAGGCTGTCCAGTGAAGTGGCTGAGTGACCGTACCTGAAGGTATGACTTGCTATTCTATGACTTGCTAATCTTTTTTTTCATCAGTTTCCACTATGTTCATATTCTTGCTGAAAAAAAGTTTCTAAACCTCCTGTAATCTAGGAGTAAGCATTACTGCCTGAGTACTGACAAGTCAGTTGTATCAAGTCAGGCAAAGAAGCTTTGAGATTCCCTTAGGGAAGAAATGCCTTTGACCTGCAGCATGGCCTTGGCAATAGGGGTCACAGTCTTGCTTAGGAATACTGGGCTCTAGGCAACAAGCTTTCAGCTAAATGTTTTGGAATTCTATTAAAAATATCTTGCCTTACAGCAGGGCCATGAACATTATGAATGGTGTACTGCAAATAAAATACACAAATGAATTATGCTAACTCTTGGAAATAAATGACATTCCCCTGTAGCTGAACTAGAATGACTACAACCGCATACAGTATTCCAGATACTTGAGAAATAACCCGCGTTTGCTAAATATCAGTGAAGGAGGCAGAAAATGTGGAATACGCAAAAGGGCCTACAAAACCTGAGTACAAGGGAATCCCTGTGTGATCCCTTTTGGGGGAGTTCATGGCCCTGGGAAAGTGGACTCAGGCAGAAGGACAGTATATTTGATAGCAGGCAAATATGTTGGTCATTAGCCCCCCAGAAAAGGGGAGAAGGGGCATGTAATTCAGAACTACTTTTCCCCTGTGCATTCCTCATTTATATCCTCTAACCTCTTGCCTATGTGTTTCTCTCTTTGCCTGCACCTGCTACGCCAAGCAAGTTTTGCAGAGAACTTGTTTTTTTTCTGATCCTGAATATACTACTTGTACCCTTTTTGCTTGTTTCACCTCGTGCCTGTGGCAGGCATGTCCAGTTCAAGATAGAATCCATCAGAACCAGTGATGATTTTGGCCCCAGAAGTCAGCTCCTTCATCTATTCTCTCTTTTACTAGCTATCAGCAACTTTCATAAGGAGGCTGGATTCTCATTCTCCCTGGTTCATTTTAAAAGCCTCTAAGTTATTCTTGAGAAATCCTGCTAGCATCCAAAGGGCAAGAAGGGGAAAAAAAAAAAAAAAAAAAAAGAGCAGACAAATCCTCTGAGGAAGAAATTGTTTATGAAGAGCAACAAATGCACTCACAATTGCCAGATTTTGAAGCATGTTCAGTTGAACTAGGTTCTTGAAAACATTGCCAAATGTCAGATAAACTTATTGATAAAGCTATAAACCAATGTTCAAAATTAAAAATAGTCTGTTATTTACCATTGCCTGGAAATCCACCTGTGCATTAACCAGAGCTTTTGCGATTTGAGCTGAGTTCTGAAAATGTACATTATCTGAAAAAGGGAAAAAAAAGAAGATTAGCTGTTGAGCTGTTGAAACGTGTAAATACCACAAAGCATAAAGTTATAGTGCATTAAGTTGTGTCCACCAATTATCAAGTGATACAGTTGACATTACTGAGAATGAGTAGGCATCTTATAATATGTCATATGGAAATCTACCAAAGATCTAAGTACTGACCCTAATCAAAGGCACAGAAAGATGCCTAATGTTTTTCAAACAAAGTGATTCTGGCTCTGTATTTGTACTGCCATGTGCAAACCTCACCATCTGCTGTTCCATGGATGAGAAGATACTCTACGTTTTGGAAATTCTTTGCTCTTGCCATCACAGTTGAATTCTGTTGAGAGGAAAAATGAACAGTTCAGCAGTTTCAATTTAAACCACTCAGTCACAGAGATGAAAGGCTTTCATTACCTATTAGAACAACAATCAAAGAGTTGGGCTGGCATAATAATGATAGCAGTGACTTCATATCAATCTGAGATTATAGTAGAAGCCATATATACTTAATGCCTATTCTAAGGGCCAGTTCATGAAAAGCACAGCACTTGCCATATGTCATTCCCTGAACACTATAATTCCTGGCTACCCAAACAGCTCTACCAGGGCACTTTGGTATTGAGCATTTCTTTCTTTAAGTTGGGATGGAGAACAGGTACTGAGACCACGATCCAAAATCTTTAATAGGAATCTTTCCACTAACTTCTTTGGACATTAATTCAGGCCTGTCTGTATCCAGAGCTGGTATGTGTGCAGCTAGAGGAAGCTACAGACTTCCTATCAATGTGAAGAAAAGAAGAAAGGCAATCTGTTCCAGGTAGGGAAAGCTGTTCTGGCCATTTAGTATGCTTATGATGTTATTATCAGAGAGCTAAATTGGCATGAAGCAGTTTGCATACCATAGTTAACAGTACCAACCAAAACATTATAAACATCAACATTTTAACCCCTGTCACGTGAGTCCTTTCCTAGGCTAATGGTTTGCACTGGAAGAACTGTCTCACTTGTCCATGTAAGAAAATAAAGATCGTTCAATTTAGCTTACTTAGGATTGATAAATACAAACCCACAAGTAACTATGGAGATACAAATTTCACAGCAGTAGTTTAGCTGCTACTGGACTGCCACTATGAGAGACAATGGGTCATTTTCTTTCTTCACAGTTTTATTTGTCCAAAGAAGTGTGATTCAAGTTTAAGGCAGATCAACATAGAAAGAGAATTCTCACCTTGTAGTGCTCAAGATTATCGGACTGTACAGGAAGACCCATAAATCGTTCTGTGTAGATAGACGCTATGATATTAAAGAAGAAAAAAGCTATAGATAAAGAATGTACCGATATTTTTGTGCCTCCAGTGACATGAGGCAAATTAGATGTTGTTTATTTTAACTGTATCTGTTCTGCTTGGTTTCCTCCCAATACACCAAATTTAGACATATTTTAAAAAATGAACTATGAAGGTTAATTAATAAAAGTCCTCCAAACTGTCCTTGCAGAAACAATGGTTTGATACTCATCTGCGGAACCAACAGAAGTTTTGTGGATAAAGGTAATCAACTTGTACTGCTTTATGCTATTGGCTTGAACTCCAGAAGTCAGCAAATGAGCCAATGAGCCAGTAAAGGTGCATGGTGGAAAGATGACAGACTATTTTTGACAACTGTAAGAGAAGCTGAGCAGAATTCCAATCTGGGATGTGTATGTGTGTATACAGTATATATATAACATATATATGGATATATATGTTGTCCTTTTCCTAGTGAATGCATACGTGCAGCAGTTAAGGGGAGCAGGAAATGATACAGGCTTGCACTGAAAAAGTGGTGCAATTGCTGTTGAGGTCTCTGTTCAATTCCTTTTTCTAACTACAACAAAGACTGTTAGCAGATTTGACAAAAAAAATGTGAATAACTGAACACTATCTATCACCAAGAAATCAGTAGGAACAGCTATCTTTGAGCTGCCTGGGTATTTGTAATTTAACTAAGAGCTGTTAGGAAAATTTGTGGAAAACTGACGCAGCAGCTGTCACTACCAGAACATTACTTTCTTTATGACCTTGCCTTGAAAGAGTAACTGACACATATTGAGCAGTCAAGCTGCAGTATTACAAGAATTTTATTTTTTTAACAGAGTCAGGGCTTTCTGACGAAGAAGAGCTGGCATCTTTCCCTCCCATAAGATAGGTGATGGCCACTGTAATCAGTAAAGAATTGGGATTGTCTACCTTGTTGTCCAGTTTGGTACACTGCATTAGAATAATTTTGTTAAAAAGCAGAAATGAGAATCCTCCCAGGAAAGGAAAATGATTCAATGTACTCATGTTACCATGGTTTATTATGTATCCTTCACATATGTTACCACTGAGTGCTAAAGACATGTATTATGTCTCCCAGATCAGCCAAGTAAGGCTCCTGATGATGATTTGTAATAAACTAAGTACCAAAAAAATCTAAGAAGTAGCCTATCTTTTATCAAAATCCTTTATCATTCAATGAAAACAGAAAATGTGCAATATCTGTTGTCAACACAGTGTCAAACAACCATATTGGGCTTAAGTTTTCAATAAAATAGACTCTTTCTGAATGGCTGGTATTTCTACAGTATTCTGAGCCAAATTCTCCACTCTCTTCTACCAGTATAGCTACAACAAGTCCACAGAGGTCAGCAGAATTACATTATAATGACTAAGTGGAAGATTCGGCTTGTCAATTACTGAGGAAGAAAAAGGAGATAAATTGCGAATTTTAATAAAACAATCACAGATCTAATGCTTTTAATGATACATCGTCCCCGAATGCAATTTCCCTTGCCATCTTGTAACTGTTCAACTGTTATTAACTCTGACACAAAATGGAGGTGAGTGGGAGGATTTCAGAGAAAAGATTATAGTCCAGACTCTAATCTGTGCATTAAAAGAGGGTGGGACAGAATCTGGAAGCTCTAGGGGACAGTACATCCTCTGACATACTGATACTACTTAAAGATTCAAATATGTAGCATCCTGTAGTTTTGCCCCTAACACAGTTCACCCTGACGTTAACATGATCTGTTTGCCAAAACTTATGACTCATGACTTCCTTCTGTTTCCTTCCTTCCTTCCTTCCTTCCTTCCTTAGTGGAGGTACTTTTGCCTGTTTGGATTTTACAATGTGTTTTTAGTAAGATTCTTTAACTCCCTCCTGAAAATTCAGCTAAAGTAAAAATTCAATGGTGCGGGTCTAATCTACTTTATCTTAAAAACTTAATTCAATTTTCAAGGCTTGGACAAATGTTTATGACTCTTCTTTTTTTGAAGGACTTTTTCAAAAATAGTGCTTTATGCCTGCATTCTGGAAATAATTTTGTGATCATGAGTGAAAATGTCTCTAAAAAATCTTGATGCCAGTGAAAACATGAAGATTATGCTTCCTGTATCATACAAATGTTTTCCCCTTTGTTTGCAAAACACCATAAATACAAGGAATGTCTGTGCTAGCAGTCAGGGAAGGAATCTTTCCCATTTAACCAAAAATTTACTCATAACCAAGACTTCTTAGCAAACGACCATATGCTAAGTAAATGTGTTCAAAGTGCTACATTTTGCTCACTGAAAACATGTATGCCATGCTTCTTTTTTACACTAAGGTTCCTTTACACCATGCCAAAAGCTTAACAGGTCTGCAAGTAAGTATGAGTATGTGCCTGCTTTATTCACACAGTAAGGACCTAGGAGTATACTCCTGGAGTTGTTTCCTCTGAACAGTCTGGGGTCTAAGTCAATAAACATAAATAAAAATATGTCTTGTAACACAACAATGCAGGAGGTGTGGCTGAGAAACGTCGAAAGGGAAAAATATTTTGAAATATTTTTTAAAAAAATTGTATCAGGCACAACTGAGTCCCTCTCTTTATTTCGGGAAATAACTGCAATCATCAGAGATACTGATTCCTGACGGAGATCATCTGCAGTATCTGAAGTTGAAGTGCACTGTGATTCCGTTGCTGGCAGAAAAATAATTTCAGCTGTTTCTGAATTCAGTGATACTCTTTTAACAGGATTTTTAGGAAGAACACTCCTCAGTATAGCTGTTTATCAAGAGGACTTTACACACTTACTGTTACAGATGTGCATGTGGAATTATCTGGGCATACCTTCTTCTGTGTGACAAAGTCTCTTTCAAACTGCCAGTTGCAGTTACTTTCACCAAGGAAAACACTAAACTTAAAGAGTTTTATGTCTAGATAATTGCAATGTCTTTAAGTAAGTTTCATACCGCCAGTCTCCTGCAAGGATTTCATTTAGAAAGTCATTAAATGCTACATCTTGCTTTCCAAGTCAGTATTTATGACAAGTTTCCATACCGTAATATTCCCAGCTGGAAACAGGAGCCACAGCCATTCCACATTTAAATACTCCACTGCCAGATCCAAGAGCCAAAGAAGTTACGTACCCACCATAGGACTAGAGAGAAATCACAGACAGTTTAAAATTATTGGTGAAGTATCATTTTGTTTTCTGAATCAAACTCATATAAATTAATTCCAAAGTAAATATTTTGCTTTGAATGCATGGAGGACAAAGCAACAAAAGCTTTTTAATTTTTTTTTTAAATTAATTTATTTCAAATGGATCTGATGTGATTTCTTCTGAGAGAGATTAGACAATTTTATTGAATCACTTCTTTTTTACTACTTCTTCAATGCTTATCACAGTATACTCTTATTACCACTTAGAATCATAGAAAAATCTAAGTTGGTAGGGTCCTTCAAGGTAATCTAGTGCAACCTCTATCTCAAAACAGGGCTAACTTCAGATTTAAATGCTGTTGATCAGAGTCACGTTCCCTACACCGGCTCCCTACTCAATCTGTTTGAACACTGATCACTGTTAAGTAAAATTTTTTTCCTAACACCTAAACAAAACTTCCCTTGTGGCAATTTGGATTCGCTGCCTCTCATCCTTTCAGTTTGCACCTCCAAGAAGAGTTACAGGGTGTTTTCCTCCCTTAACAAACTACCTAGCTTTTTCTAATGATCGGCATATTGAACCTGCCCCATCATCGGTACCAACAGGCTCAGCTACTTGAGAACTTGAGGTTGGCGCAATTCCTCCCTACTGCCTGCCGCTGTTCCTGTTATTTTCTGGCCTGATTCCTCAAACTGGGATCCAGCAAGGAAGAATAAGTTCACAGCTGAAAGTTAGGTAAAGTAGTAAGTAAGCGTGGATAGCAAAATAGATGTGTGCAACTGTGCGAGGCTAGTTGCTGAGACAGGAAGATACTGTAAATAAAATGCATTTGGTTTGGCTGTCCATAGGATGTGGAACTGGGGTTGGAAAATACTTGTATAAGGTCTTTGGGTAATAATGGGTTACTGTTTACTTTGTAAGTGAGAGAGGGATAAAAATATGGGGTGTATCATGAAGAATTCTGAAGATTATCAACCTCATCAGTAGTGTATGAAAGACTAAGGGAAACAAGCAAACTATTAAATATTTTTTGTTACAAAAGTTAGTCCTTCCCTCCTCTTGACATTCCAGCTTGAAATGACAGTGAGAGATATGCTAATGGAAACAATAATTTGTACAATTTTTCCATCTCGTTTGATTGACTCATTTATCTTTTAAAAAAACAGTCCACAAAGCTAAAAAGTAAAGGATTAGGATCAGGCAGATGAATCTATACACTGTAACAGGCAGAGAGATAGAGTTCAAAACCTGAATTTCTTTAGTGCTTATTTAAGAGCTTTTGACACCTAGAAGAGTTTGGTGAGTCTGAAAGTACAACGAGCTGCGTAGTCCCTGCACACCTGCCAAGCTGTAGGCTACAAATAAGGAGACACCTTTCAACTCCTTGCAAAGGTTATAGACCAGGAAATGGTATAATAAATAGAAAAAAATGGAAAAAAAGACTGACAGGTTTGGCAATAGTGTTGTTATTTGAATATTACATCTGCTACTGGGATACAATGCTTTAGATGTGTGAAATCTTTTAATCAGTTCTGGAAACGCTGTGGTGAAATAAAATATGATGTGATTAAAAAAAATAAAATATTTTCATGTGGCCTTAACTTAATGTCACTTTAGAATTACTCACTTGTAAGTGTCTGTGTCACTTAATTTTACCATATGGTACTCCATTTTATCCTGGTGTTATAGCAGTGTTTGACCAAAGTAATTTAAGTATTAGTTGGTAAAATCTTCATAGAAAGATTTTAGCAACCCTGCTCAGGCAAATTCTATAGTTACGACTGAACTGAATCTTATAAGATCCATCCTCTAGTGTGTTTCTGGGCAGGCCTCTTACAATGAAACTGGGCCAATGAAAACAAACAAACAAACAAAAACCAGTAAAAAAATAAACAAAACAAACAGTGACAGATCAGAAGAATTCTCCTGGCAAAGACAGGCAGTTAAAGGGAATGAAATAAAAGGTCTTTCTGAAAGATAATCAGAGAAAAGTGAACATGTATAAGGAGAAAAATATTGTATAATGTTAATGAGTGGCTAACATACCGGTTTATTCTGTAAATTTTTAAAATTAGTGCTGCCTGTTACTGCTGGATAGCTGATACTGATCACTCAGAGACAGAGTAAGGGTGGCTAACACAGGTCTGGCCTCCAACTGCCTTTAGCATTCCTTACAGTACTGTCCCTAATCCACGAGACCCTCAGGTGTTGCTTATCTGCTCATTCTGCTGCATAGTATGATTCTGTTATGCTAAAGCTGCTGAAGCTGGGTAGGAAGCAGGGCTTCAGTTCTGTCTATGCATTCTTGATCCAGTCATTCACGATGAACATAAGAAATTGAGTCAGATGGCCTAAACATCTTTAAAAATCTCTATAAAAGGGCTGTGTGGCATTTGTGCCACTGAAGTTGTCTTCAGCTCTCCCATACCACTAGTAAGTTTGCATCTCATTTCCATGAATCGTCCTACTTTGAAGCTGACAGCACAGGTAAAAGAATCCAAACTATTCCAATAATAATTTTTCTCCTATTAGAAGGCAGTTCCATCCTAAAATTTGTACTTGAGGTAGGCTACTCTATTTCTCAGTGCCTAAGGGTAGTGGAATTTGGCCATTTAAGAATAAAGACTTACAAAGCAAAGTACATGAAAAAATCAAAGATGAAAAATAGACTGGCTAATTATTTGGAATGACTCCTATACTGTCCAATTTTTCCACTTCTTGGTGAAGCTGTCAATGTTGTCCACACCTCAGACTCATGTTTATCCCTGCTGACCATTTCAAAGCCAGCCAAGTATACAGTGATTCAGAATGATGCACGCGTCACATGTCTGATGAGAGATATTCATAGGATTTTAATCTCAGATCAGAAAGGACAATACTTGAATTTTGACACCATGCCAGTAAGTCCCTAAGTTAAAAGTAAAGCCAATTAAAACATCTCAGTTTTGCTTAACTTCAAGTCCAAACAATGTATGACATAAGCTTTTCAAAATTCCCTCTTGAGCTGCCAAAGATCCCTTTTCGGGGGCTTGGACTGTTGCAATTGCATGTATATAGGCACAAACAAGAATTATTCCCTTTGGCAATACTATCAAACACTGGCAGAGAAAACTTCATACAGATTTAGGACAGAATAAGGAAGAACTGAAAAAATTATACTGCAGGATTATTTGAAGATAGATACAAAAACGCCAACCACTTACCCAGCCCCATATTGCTATTCGTTTCTCATCAATAAAACCCATTTCTATAAATTTTCTGTGAAAAGAAAATCGCAGATATAAATGCATTATTACAAAACATTTCTAATACTATAAAAAATTAGCAAAAAAGATTTTTTCTTTCACTTTCTTCACACATCCCACCAATTTGAGCAAACTGACAATCAGCATAGCATGTCTGATTTCTACAAAGCATCAATTATTCAATTAATAGATATTTGAGAGGAAAAGGAAGACTTTTTCTTGAAAGAACAGAAAATGCTGAAATTAGTACTTTCTTCATAATAATTTTTGTTCCAGTGTATGAGGACTCTGCACAACTGGCTTCTTGGCAAAAAAAGTTATTTTTTCTCATACTTAGAAACCACCTGATTAGACTAGATTAAACATCATACAGCAAGTTCACTGATGATACCAAGCTGGGAGGGGTGGCTGACACTCCAGAGGGCCGTGCTGCCATCCAGCGTGACCTGGACAGGTTGGAGAGCTGGGCAGAGAAGAACCTAATGAGGTTCAACAAAAGCAAGTGCAAGGTCCTCCACCTGGGGAGGAAGAATGCTAAGCACCAGTATAGGTTAGGGGTGGACCTGCTGGGAAGTAGTTCTGAGGAGAAGGATCTGGGGGTCCCGGTAGACAGTAAACTATCCATGAGCCAACAATGTGCCCTTGTTGCCAAAAAGGCCAATGGAATCCTGGGCTGCATAGGGAAGACTGTGGCCAGTAGGACGAAGGAGGTCATTCTCCCCCTCTACTCTGCACTGGTGAGGCCACAACTGGAATACCGCGTCCAGTTTCGGGCTCCCCAGTTCAAGAGGGAAAGGGAACTGCTGGAGCGAGTCCAGCGAAGGGCAACTAAGATGATTGAGGGAGTGGAGCATCTCCCTTATGAGGAAAGGCTGAAAGAGTTGGGACTCTTTAGCCTGGAGAAGGCCGAGGGGAGACATTATGGCATACAAGTATCTAAAGGGTGGGTTGAAGGAGGATGGGGCCAGACTCTTTTCAATGGTTCCCAGTGACAGGATGAGGGGCAATGGGCACAAGTTGGAACATAGGAAGTTCCGTTCACATACACGGAAAAACTTCTTTACGGTGAGGGTGACAGAGCAGTGGAACAGGCTGCCCAGGGAGGGTGTGGAGTCCCCTTCTCTGGAGATTTTCAAGACTCGCCTGGATGCAGTCCTGAGGAATGTGCTCTAGGCAATCCTGCTTTAGCAGGGGAGTTGGACTAGATGATCTCTAGAGGTCCCTTCCAACTCTGAAGATTCTGTGATTCTGTGATACATTATACTCATGTTGTACACGTGCACATATATATATGCACAGACATACACTCACACACATGCAGAGAAAAAAGTTCAAAAATGTGTACTCCTACTAATAACCATATTTCATTTCCCATAGCTCTACCTTCCCACAGGCTAGTGTAATTTTCATTGTTTTAGTGCCAAAGGTGCTGGATTACCATTAACTGACTTTATCCTGCAAGATGTTCAACATACTCATCTTACGAGTTGATACTCTGATGTCTCAAAAGGCACAGTATCAACTTCTGAGATTAAGGATTCCCTGGAGCAATAAAGTTTCTTTTTTATGTGCCTGAAAAGTGAAGAGTGCATACTGCTACAATAATAAAAAATGAGGAAAACATTTTCTCATGCTCCAACTATGAGCTTGCAATGGAGGAAAGGTGCACCTTTCTTATGCTCTCAGTAGTCAAACAGGCCAAAGAGAATCATAAATATTAGGTCTCCTACAAAAATCCTGCTGCATCTGAGTCTGAAGACTGCATTTGCAGAGCTGTATTAGCAACAGCAAAGGGATACGACAAATGACCACAAAGGTCTGAGAGTGACAGATAAACAAAATAGGTTCAGATACATCCCAGGACACATACTAGCCTAATTTTACTAGGACAAGCACGAGTGACTGACAACAGCCAAAATGCAGGATAATATCTGGGTGGGACAATGTTGGAAAAGCCAAAAAATGATTCAGTTTTGTTACATTGCTGTCTTAATCCCTGAGGTTCCTCCGACAGTAAAAGCCCCTCCAAGAACTTTCCACTAGAGTATAGGATCCTCTCTAAAAATCATGCATCTTAAACCATGTGTTAGATCAGGAAGATGGAATGCAATACATTTAACTGAATAAAAATTTAGTCTAGGTGCTGACAGAAAGCTGGGAAGTGTGAAGTCTGAGGTCATTTCTTCACAGCCTGTCTCAGCAGATTTTGCAACTGCAGAATCAGTTTAGGTTCCCTCTGCCTCTGACATTTTATCTCTGAGTGACGATTCAGAGCAATAAAAAAACATTGTCTCTTTTGTGATATTTTAAAGCATGCCGTTGCTGCTAAAAGTTTCAAGATAGAAAATCAAATAATGCATTAATAGAAAACCCTGACATGATATACAGCTATTCTGTTTCATTTATCACTGAAAAGGATAATGGTGTGCTTGTATCATTGAAGAGCAAATGAATTATCACAAAGCAGAAAGAGGAAGGAACAGATACCCTCCTCACACACACTTGTAAATACAGGCAGTGTTCTCAAACAAGTAGAGAAAGCTGTGGAAACGTGGACTGCTACATCCAATTTGTATCTAAGCTACTCAGAGGCCGGTCTATTACTGGGGGAAAGAGGGTATTTACTATTGCACCTGGAAATCTATCCATGCTCTGATGGGCCAAATTCCAGATCAAAGGCTAGACTAAATTCCTTATTCCTGCCTTGTACTCATTTCTGTGGGGTTCAAACTAATACTTCTTTAAATGCTCACTTTAGCAGTGCTATTGCATCTCTAAGTTAGCAGGCAGCCTTTCTTTACAAAACATCAGCTTTATCTCCCTCCCCAAAGCTCCTTAGGGCATTATCTTCCTTTGGAACACTTTAAGCGTTTTGATGCAAAGAAGCAACCGTTGGGGAACAACTACCAGAGGACCTCAGACACTTCCTGTTGTTCATTACTATCCTAAAATAGCATGGAAGGCAAGTTTATGACTAACCGACCTCTAGAAGGCTTGTGTCAGGATTCAGCTACAAACTTCACATTTGACCTTTAGCTAACCACTGTGGTACATCATTATGGATCTTTGGCTAATTGCTACGGTCACTGAGGTAGGTTTCCCCTACAGGGAAAACTTCAGAATAATGAATAATACATTGGCTTACCTCTCACCACTGATGCTTGAATTTCTGTACGCCTAGGATTGACGCCTCTGATGATGGTCTTATAAAATGGAATTGGTGAGGTCCAAATGTGGATTTAGTAGCATATAGACTTAATACACCACACAAAATCTCACTGACATCAAGCACCTCAGTAATATTTTATTTCTACAAGTCTTCTTGTCTTATTCCCTGGAGACCTCAGCGCTCCAGAAGAAAGGCTGAGAAGTATATTTAATATTTTTTTCCACATTACTTCTTGTTGGTATGTAAATACAACAGTCATACGAGGAGATATTCTACTTACTTCACTGCTGAGATTTGGTCCTCAACTTCATAGACTCCTAGTCTTCGATATACTGCATGCAAAATCTTGTCACCTTGATAAGCTGTCCCTCTGCCATCCACCAGAGCAACAATAATTCCCTCTTTGCTTGCAAGATAGGTTATCCAGCTAATGCTGAATGTTTCCTTTACATTCTGACTGCAAGGTCCTCCATACCTGAGGACAAAAATTCACACATTTTCAACTCATACTTATAAATTTATAAATAATTACTGGATACCGGACTCTAGCTATAGGTACTTCTTACATTTTCTCCACAAGTATTTTGCTATATGTCTGTGGTTCAGAAAGCTTAATAGACAAACAATTCAACTACCATTTTCATATGTTTGTACGATTTTGATATCCAAAATCCATTTTAATCCTTTAGGTCTTATGCCTAAGGCAAATCATTAGTTTTAGTTCAGGCTAGGGGTGCAGCATCAGGTGCTTGTCCTAAGGGGAATCACTGGAAGACTCATCCTCAAAGACTCAGTTCTTTCCTCTCTCCAAACTCCTCAGGTGTAGTAGCCCTTTTTTGGTGCTTTTCTGCATTTGCTCTATGCGTGCAGTCAGCAATGACAAAGAAAAGAGGAGAAAAAAGTTCCCTACACTTTCTGGCCATCCCCAGACCTTCTTTGTTTCAGTAGGGAATATCATGTGCTGTTGGAGCTGTGGGCAGAACACACCCCACACAGCTGAGCAATACAGAGAGACACTCGTCATGAGAATGGCCTAATGCGAATTACACATTTGACCTCAAGGATACAACCCACTTAATCTTCTACTCTAAACTTCATTCAAACATACTTAGCATTCTTGGACCTTTGGATCATCACTGGTTAATACAAAATGATGCAAGGTTTATTCCACCCACTCAGCTTTCCTTTCTGCCTCTCATTTTTTTTGCACCACTGCAATTTTTGTTGTGTTTCCTGCCTGCAATAAATTAAACTCATGTCAAATGCTCTTTAGAAGGAACATTTGATCAAAGAAGCCGGTCCACATGGTTTAGGTGTGTTTGGGTTTTTTTCTTAAAAAATGAAGAAGGCTCTTGTATTTTTCATATTAGCAAAGCTAAAATCAGTAATTTCAGACTGCCTCATGATAAACAGAAGCAGCAAGAGAGCTAAGAACTCCAAGCCCACATGTTTTTATCGTTTTTCTTTCTCTGAGGAACTAATCCTTGCCATGCTCAGATTAACATTAAAAACCCCATTGATTTCCATTGGGTTGAATTTCTATTCCTGAAATATATTTAAAAACCCACCACAACAAACAAAATGGAAGGAAGTGGTTTTTCTTTTGCTTCATAATGTTGCAAATGTCCTAGGTTTTGTTAAATTATAAGAACTATGTTTTCTGACATAACAACAACATTCAAAGAAAGAAAATGTTACATACACCTGAATAAGCAGAGGGTACTTCTTAGATCTATCAAATTGTGGAGGTAGAAGCATTTTGTACCACAAAGCTAGAAAAGACATATTAAAACTATATTGTTAATGGTTAAAATGATTCCTTCAAGCATAATCCAGAGTTTGGTGTCATCATACATGAAAATCAATCAGCACAAACTACACAATGCACAAACTGTGCATCACAGAACTGATGCAAGTAACTTTTTATATTGAGCTGTTGAAGAAAACTTTGAAGAAATAAAGTGCCCACTTTTAATATAGCTATGCATAAAATTATTATTTCACATAACTCTAGGTTCTCAGTTTTACAGGTGTCTAGAAAAACACAACTAGGAATATAACTGTTGTTAAGATTATGAGAAATTAATTTTGGAAACTTCACACTGATTCATTTCCATGGAATATTGTTTGTGAAGTCACTAGTGAAAACAACAGTGTATGCAAGTCAATATGTGTAACACATGAACAGCAGTTTACATTTCACATTTTATTACCACCATACTATAATATTTTTACATTATATTTAAACACTCTATCCAATAGTATTAAAGAATTTAAAAAAAAATGCTTTCTGAAGCAGAGATGTATTTTAACTACTATTTTACTGAGAGATACCCTGAGGCACAGACAAATTGGTTGTTGTCAAACAGGGCAGAACCAGGCCTCTTTTTCCCAACCTGAAGGCTAACAAGTTTGTTCTACAGAAAGACGATACTTACTGTAACAAAACGAAGGCAAAATATTAAAATGGTAAGAATAAAAAGTATACTAAAGATGTGTAATTCTTACTTATACCATCCACTTCAAGTTTATTAATTTCTTCTTTTGGCAGTTTGATTTCTTGCAAAGCAGCCTGCAATTCCCCATTGTCTTCCAGTACTCTGAGCTCTAAGTAAAAGAAATGCCTGAATTATTAACTAATTCATTGTTAGTTCCTCATCATTAATTGAGATTTCTTTATTTTGTGTTATTAGAACAGAAAGGAAACCTGTGAAATTTTACAAGCAGAGTAACGAAATCAACTCAGACACTTCTAATTGGTCTTGATCACATAGCTAAATAAAAACAAGGCACTGGTATTATAATGCACAAATATTCATTAGATTTTTATAGGATGTACATTTTGCAATGCAAATCCTTTTGCATGCTGCCTCTGAATATGAGTCCCGGATGTTATGAAGAAACTCCTTTCTCTTGCAGAGCCCTCATCCCAGTTTTGTAAAATGGTAGGAGCTGGAAATGCAAAATTCATCCCATCACACAAAACACGGTCCTATATCTCCTCTCTTGGTTACCACAGTAACATCAGTTTAACCTGTGAGACCCTTGGGCAGTGTGGTTAAGCACACAGATGTTTGGGAGTATCTTATTTCTGGACTATTGTGGGAAATCCAGTTTCTTAAGGGGCTGCAGCAAACCCTTACTTAACCACTGTACAGTATTGTCCTACACAAAGATACTAGGACTTACCATATAACTGTTCTTAGTAATATATTACTGCACACTTAGTGAACCTCTTTTGTTGTTTTTTTTATCTAAAAAGTATTTAAATATTTTGTTTTACTTGCTTTAGACACAATTTACAGTTATATAATTAAAAAAAACCCAACCTATTTAAAAGTTAGTTAATTTCTAGCATAGACTGCAGAACTATATATTATTAATCCACCTGGTATTACTTATTTATTTATTTATGTGTTTTCCCATGAGTAGTGATGGATGACGAATATTGTACATAACGGAAATCTGCAACTTTTAGCTTGACTTTCAAAACAAAAGAACCTTTTAATACTGCAGGAGACTTTTCTTTGTTAGTTTACCTTTTTTTTTTTTTTTTTAATGGCAACAACTTCTGGAAATGCTCCAAAAATACAAGAAGTACTTCTTTCAGCACGTCTTTAGCTAGATAGTGCTCAGGATATGCCAGAAATATAACACTGGGATTTGTTCTTTGAAAGTACTCTTGATAAGTTTTGCAGATTCAAGTGGCTTTTTATGGCTGAAAGATCATTCTGGCTTTGGATACTCACCCAAACTCAGCTGAACTCTTTCTGTACTTCGAACTCAAAACTCCTGAAACTTCCACATTACCACAAATGAATTGTAGGCATGCTGGAAGGAGCTTGCAAACTGGTGCAAGGAGCTTGCAAACTGGTGCATGTTACTTTAACTGCGTGCCTCCTACTAAAATTCATGGGTGATCTATTTTCAGAATGCTGCCAACTGCAATGAAAATGGATCTACTAAAAATAGTTTTGCACCACGGATTATGAAAGCAAGGGACTTAAGGAAAATTAATCCAAAAAAAGGTCAGGAAAAAGTCAGAGAGAAGCCTGAATTTGTTTTTATTCCTGAAGAATAAAAGCACAGCAGAATAAGGCATCATGAAACCAGTGGTGAAGATCCATTAAATGAAACTGGTCTGTCCTGCAGAGAGGTTAGGAAACACGTATTTGTAGTTGAGCACTTAGCTGAATTTCATGCAATTCATACTTTGATAAGAAATTAGTAGGGGCCCTTGATACACAAAGTCATAATGAATCATGGAAAACAGAGAGCTATGAAAATGGATTAAATATAAAAAAATCCATCCATTAGCTGTACTTAAACCTTTAAACCTATTTAAACATTCTGCAAAAGAAAGACGAGAAGAACACAGTGTTTTTATAGCACAATTGCAATACACATGTTGACCAACCTTTTCCATCTGCAAACATTTTTGAGTGGTTAAAACCTAAGATGTACCAAATTCTATTGGAGTCAAAATAATCTTATGTTGCAATTAATTGACTTCTACATGAAATCTACATGAGACTGATTAATTTAGCTGAGCAATATTGCAGCATTTGTCTTCCTTATGTTTATGTGTCTTCTGTTTACACAACACTCAGTTAATAGTGGGTTATCAATACAGGCTGAACTGTAAGGACCCTGACATTAGAACTACCAGGGCATTTTTGCTGATTATTGGGGAAGGAAGGGGAAATGCCACATCACTGAAGCTTTTTACAGGACCATGCTAGTTTTCGTAACATTTCAGGAATGAAGGCTTTAAGTTGGAGAAGAATTTTTGGAGAAAAAAAAGGGACGCAGAGAGAAAACTCACTGCAGAGTAACTAATATTTTCATGGTTAGTGAATTCCTGCTTGGCCTGGTTCCAAAGAGAGCTCACTAACAGGCTACTTAAAGAATGAGGGCTCTGAATAATTAAACAATTACACCTTGTCTGAAGCAGTTATTTGAACTGACCATCTGAAAGGGCTTCTGCTCTTCCCTTGACATACTGATGGCTGCAAAGCCAGTCACTGATCCAAATTCTAATTAGTACGGTACAATAGCTCAAACTGCAGACTCTAAATCGTACACTCTTGCCTTTTGTGTAGGGTAGGGTTGCTTAATGAAAAACTCAGAAAGTCTTGTGTTCATCAAAATGTGAAAAGGAATACTTTGGAAATCACAATAATGTTTTCTACAAAGTTTGACTCAATATTGGGTAAACAAAGAGTTGCCAACGTTCATTGCATCTATAGTGTGTAAACAGGAAAAACATCAGGATGCTATAAAAGTGCTGAACTCAGGGATGAAAATAAAGGACTCAGCGTGCTCACTGATATTTGGATTTTACTCACTGGCAAATCTAGAAACGCACTAGATATTTTAATAACAAACAAGATGAAAGGGTTCTTGATCACAATTGTAAATATTGTATTAGAGGATCTGCATAGTGAAGATCAACGAGAAAAGCAATCACTCAGAAACAGGCAGGATATTTGCAGTACCTCTATCACCGTAGTTCTCAAAAAGAGTAGAAATGGGAATCCCAGGACCTGTCATAAGAATGGTAAGAAGGCAGTTTATAGTTTGAAGTGGGAATTTGGTGGTGAAGTGTGTGTTACGTTAACATTGGTAACTGATGGTGTTGAAGAGCTCAAAGTTGATACACAAATCTGAATCTTCTCTGCCGTACAACCCTCTAGTCCCTGCTGCACGAAATACATAAGGTACTGTGTGTACACAGACTTGTATACATACAGACATTGCTTAGCAAACATAACAGAAATAACTTTAAATCTACTAACAAACTCTTCCTCCCTAGAGATGAAGTGACATCTAGTTAATACCTGAGATGCGATTACATAAGGCAAATGCAGAATTAACAATGTGAAACATTCTTCTGAGAACATGTCACATCGTATTTGTGAAGGTGAGTGGCTTTCGTATGGTGATGACCTTACTGACTATTTTGTGCAAGAATGATTGAAAGGTGTTATTATTTGCTACATTTGCTTCTCTGCTCAAGGGAAGTTTTAAGGAACTCTTCAGCTGATCAGTCCGTGCAGATTCAGAAGAACAGTAAACTTTATATGAAATACGCAAAAGGAAAACCTTGGATGTTTTTCTTTCCGTTTGTTAGATTGTTACCTCACCGTCCTTTGATTACCAATAGATGAAACCTCAGATCATTGAAATCACCTAACTTATTTCAACAGAGCCAAGACTTCATCTAGTACTTTTGTGTTACAAGTGGTTTCAATGATCATACATTTTGATGAATTGGCTTTTTCTTAGTTCAGTTATTAAAAATGTTCTCAGGTAGTAAATATCCAACATTTTGGGGCTAACACAGGTTTTAATAATTTCAGTTGGGAAACATAGTGTAGTAGTTTCTCATAGCTAACTTTGATCACATGAATTGGAAATCAATGTGTGTTTCTAAATCCTGCTCTTGCTGCTGCAAGAAAAAGCATGACTTTGACAAGCCAGATTACAATCTGTTTTGTGCCATGAAGAACTTTCACAAATTTGGTTTTAATTTGAAAAATCCCAAGATTTTTGTTGAAAAAGTAAAAAAATATAAAGTAAAAGTATTCGTATTTTGTGAAACATCTTCCCAAGGTTTTTGGACATGGAAAAGTTTCTTTCTGGAAATCTCTCCTGGTTATTGTGACGTTTCTATGATTCATCTAGCTATCATTTGGGTTAATTAGTATTATTTACGCCTCTGACAAACTTCAAAGAACAACTGATTATATGTTTGCTCCCAGGCTATACATACCATAACAGATCAAGGCATAATACTTAGAACGTTCACTGAACCTTGCTGTATAATACTGGCATCTCTCTTTCCTTAAATTGCAAGTAATGCATTGTTTCCTGACAGGTTTACTTCCAATACTGATTCTAGGAGAAAAATAAAGCAATATTTATTTTGTTACAACTAACTTCACATGAGTCTAACTCACATTCTAGAACATAGGCACTGTACTTTCAGAATGGTTCAATTTAAAAATAAATGTTCTCCAGTTTTATCATTTTTTTTCCCCAAGAGTATATTTGAACTTTAAATGCTATTTCTCCCCAATTGTCAGATATAATCAGAGGTCAAGATTTAGTTAAAATAGCTTGTGAATGTATACTTTAAACATCTTGAAACTAAATTATGTTACTGAAAAATCCAGACCCATATTCTAGCAATCTCGTATCATTAAGATAATGTTGATAACACTTACTTGTAAATATTCCTTCTTCCTGGATAGCCTTCAAATTCATTGCTTGAATAGAAACTGTAAATTCATTTATATGTTAATAAATAATCCATAAAGTGATGACCTACGAACCAGCATCAAGATGAAAAGCCGTCTTGGAAGTTAACTTAGACTTTTTGAGATTTCTGCATGTGATGGAACAGTAAGTTAAGCTCATATACCTTTCGTCTTAATAAATCTTTGCTCAAACTCTGATTAGATGACAAATAAACATATAAATAGTTCTATCTTAATTCTCATGAGCTAATCACTCCAACTATGAAAGATGTATCTATCTGTATAGTAACCTGAATGAAAGGCCATAAAAAGAGACGACTGAAGTAACTGCAAATTATATGATGGTTAACCACATCCTTAAATTTAATTATTTCTAAATAACTCTAAGATGGGTGATTGAAAATAAGTAGAAAAAGTAGGAGAATTTGCAAATAATCTCCTGTAAGTAAACAAAGTTTGCAAACCTGTGCAGTACCTTTGCATACAAATTTGTTGTGGATGCATTCAGATACAAAACAAATTATTCATAGCTATAACTTGATGAGTTAACTAATGGTGTTCTGATGATTAAGTGCTGCTTTTACTGACAACACTCACAACCTGTTCTCTTCTTCGTGATACTTACATTGCATCATTTGTTACTCTGAAAATATATATTGCCTCCCATTCTCCACTTGTAATTTGGATTGCATTCTCCTGTGAAGCAAGACATATAAGTTACTAAATATTGTAGAATTATTTCAGGAACTTACAGTATATAAATGTAGAACACTTGACTTACCACAGAGCCATTGATGTAATGAATATGCTTATAACCATTTTTGTCACTAAAAATTTTGTAGTATGAACTGCTGTCTGATGTAAAATATGGTGTAGAAACAAAGAACTGAAACAATGGAAGAAAAGTGGTAGATGAGACATTAAGTAAGAGTGTCCAAGCTATTTGGCAGATTATAGTACACATACTAAAATTAACAAGACTATTTAATCAGTTCAGATGAGAGAAAGTACTTTACACAAGTGTTTATGTGTGATATTAAATCTCTCAGTCGGTAGACATTACAATTTCTAACCTGTCATGTCAGATTTCTTAAGCTGATAATACGGATACCTCAAGTATCTAAATGCAAGCTCCAAATGCAAGTATTACAAATGCAAGCTCTCTACTTATAAGTGGAATAATATTTTTGTATATTCTGAATGCCATTTCTTTAGCTATTTAAGAATAGGTATAGTTGATTTTTAAAAAATAAGTTTCTGAATAAAGTTTATGAATGGTGCCAGACTGAAAATTCTGTGGGCCACAGGGTTTTGCTAATTCACTGAGCAAATACAGCACTAAGTAAATGGGTGTCTGAAGTTTCCCATACTATTCCAGTAATGTTAAGGCACAGATTACCCCAGATAAGGCCACTCAACTATTGCTTCCTTTCAAACCATCACCTCTTTACTAAAATTGTCAGTCAAGGATGAGTTACTGCAACTCTGAGTTTTATTTTCAAAACATGAACACAAAAGAATGACCTGAAATGAATGACACTTCAAACATAGCACCAAACATTCCTGAGTGAGTATGACTTTTGAATAATACTAACCCAAGCTTGACTAGAACCTGTGACCACAACCTAAATTGTTGTGGAGCCTGCTTCTAATTTTCCGAATGCTTGAAATCCTATAAAGGCTAAAGCAGGGATTTATGCATGTATGCAATTTCTTTAGTTCTAATAAAAACCTGTCATCACAACCTCAAGAAAAGTGAGGAAAAACGGAAGGGATGAAGTAAGATAACTAATCTTTGTAAACGTGTAATCTTCAATAAAAACACGTCTCTTAGAGGACAGTGTAATGAAAATTGAAACTCTCAGTTAAATCCACTCCAGGATACTCAGGCACAGTGTCAGGCTCCCCATATTTAATTCTGGTAACTTCACCTGCCTGAGGAGTAAACATAAGCAATAATACATACTCACTGTTAGAATATATGATTGTAAATACTGATATCATGCTCTTACAGTTGCCTTGCAGGTTTGTTTTTACTGTTTGTTCCCAAAGTTAGGTGTTATGTCTCTCCAAAGATAAAGGTTACTGGGTAGAGAAAATTTCTTTTGCTTAGGGGTAGCTGCAGAGAAGTATCAACTACCCTTTTAAGTGGGGTGTCTTACCTTGAAGGTTCCTCCCTAGCAGAAGATATGCAGCACTTGTCACTAAAACTGTGTTCTGAATGGAGAGGTTTTATTCTTAAAATGCTATGACTGATCTCTTGCCCTAGTGATGCCAGAGGAATTTTACATCTGTTATATGCCTCCAGGATGCTTCTAAGAATTACACTGCAGTATGAATCCACCTCTTTTCATTATTTCCCTCCCTTCAGTATAGTGTCTAATCAATTGGTCTAATATTTGCAGAAGGAGACAGAAAAAGAGTTTTTAAACTCAGAAAGTAGGTAGCCAGGTACAATGCCTAACACAGCATTAGAAGCCTCAATCCAAGAGTGCAACAGGTTTAAGCAGTAGTGTTGTGTGACTCAGAATGGTGCTTCAGGTTTCAAAATGCTGCTGTGAAGGCGCAGAGAGCTGTAGCTTTTCATTAAATAGAGTACAAAAGCAAACCTACTCCGCCTGCCCATCCTGTTTGACTCTCTTCTATGTGCTGTTGGTTCTGAAAAACAAAATCAAATGTGCACTCTTTAAGAAGTTCAAGAATGAGTTTATGAAGATTCAAAATCCTCAAATAAAAAATCTGTAGCTGCCTATAAAAGAGAATTTTAGAATATTTGCTATGGAGGTTCAGAGACTTGAAGGTTGTCTAAGGTAAATAGTATTACTGTATTAATACCATTACATTAGTTAAAATACTATTTTTTAACAGCTTTCATCAGAGGTGATTAAAATCTAAAGTAGTTTTTTTAACTTTATGCAACATTTTCACTGAAAGCAAGAATTAACAACTACTTAGTCTCATTAATTTTTCAGTAAAAATGCAAGTAAAATAATTTCAGGAATAATAACATTAAAAATCTGTGTTAGATTCTCAGCTGATTCATTTAACATATTTCATTTCAAAGCTGTGATGTTGATTTATAACAATGGATAATGTACCTATGAGGTACATGTTTTAAATGTAAATCTTAAAAACCTTATAAATACAAGCCAAATACTTTAACTAAGTAAAGTACATAGAAATCAAGGGTCTACATATTTGGTGCTCAGATTAAAGGGCCTGATTTTCAGCACTTGAAAAAAATCTCACAAATAACATATTTAGAAAGAAGAATTAAGGATTTGCAAAGATAACATAGGCAACAGAATTCACCTACACTATCATATTCTGAGACTATGAATATAAATTTGGCAGGTTTTAACTCCTTGTAACATTCTTAAAGCTAATTTTAAAAAAGACTTATCTGAGCATAAATGGATCAGTACCTCCTGCAGCTAAAGGTGCTTTTACATTTTTATTTATGTTTTATTTATAAAGTTTCTAGTGCTTTTTCAAAACTCTCCTTAGACTTTTTCATCGAAGAGTGTAATATTTCGCTTGTTGGATGGAGCAAGTGATTTAACAATTCTGCACTGAGTCAACGTATTTCTTTTTTTATTTTGCAAACGTCTTTATACTGCTCATTTAATACAGTATTTCTTTACAGTTTTAAATAAATTCAACTAATTTGCTTTCTGAAGAATAGGGTTTGTATTTGTTATCCTCAATGTAATCTCATTAGCATTCAGAATCAGGCTTTCTCCCTTTCAACTTAGTCCCTACAAAGTGACTTATTTGAGCAAAAGTTGCAGGTACTTGCCCCTTAGAAGACTGTTTAGTACTTTGCAAGGGCTCCACTGAGCTATTAACTCAGAAAATTGACTTTATTTCTTTTAAGATAAGAAAAATAGCATGTATTGTTTTATATCTGTATCCTAAATTTGTTTTCATTTCTTTAAATTAAGGCTCAAATCTTGATGGCATAGTACATTAAGGATATATTTAACTTCTCTCATGAGTAGTCCCCTTGACTTCTATAGGATTTTTCTGTGTAGTAACGTACTTACAGAATTTAATTAGAGAACTGGCATCTTTATAGGAAATCCCAATTTCACGAACACATGCCTAGCTTTTACTCACATGAATAGTTCCACTGAAACCATATTGGTTCCTGTGGCCTATTCACATGAGCAAGACTTGAACACAATGAACATTTTTGATGAATCGACACTTCAGGAACATCTTGTAGATTATATTTTGTTATTATTTTCAAGTACATAAAGCCTAGCATATTTATTGTACATTAGAGTCTCAATTTAATCTGAAATCAACATGAGAACTATTTTTGCCAATGGAAACGTACAGAGATACACTTTCTAACAGCAAATAGAGCTAATGTAGCACTCCCATCTGTTCACACTCCTTCAATTGGCCATTTGTGCAAGCTTTAATGTGATAAAAGCATTGTATCACTGTATAAATATAGAATTATAGAAACGTCAGTAGTGACTCCATAAATAAGGTTTCACGGAGAAATGCAATTAAACAAGGATCATGAACACAGTCCTGCAAGATGTTAATTGTTCTGGTCTGGTTCCAGCAAAGCAATTAAGCACATGCTTAATTTTAAACACATAAATAGACCTACTGAAATAAATAAAACTGCTTACATGCTTAAAGTTAAGCTTGTGTTAAAGTACTTAGGTGGATTGTGGTAGAACCCTAGAACCCTTCTTTTTTTTTTTTTACATTAAAATATTTAGTTATTAAAAAGCAGGTTAATTTGAGGCAAGACAGAGATTAAGCGTTAATATAAAGTGGAACAATTACTTAGGAAACACATCAAATGCTGCAGTAAGTATGTATTTTGTCCTAATATATTAAGATATTTCTCTGTGGAAAATTACTTCAATGATAATGTTTTTGAAAGAACAGGACCTTAATTTCCTTTTAATTTTGCAACAATTATCATAGCATAGAGGAATAAGAATTATTTTCAGCTTGGAAAGGCTGTGTCAATAAACTCTGAAATTTACAATTTATCAATTATACAGAACACTTTCATAAGTATTCTTGCTTTTCATTTCCCATTGGATCAAGGTTTCAGCCGAACGCTAGTTTTTATAGGTGTTCTGTACCACAAACTAAAAACAAGACATGCAAACAGCATCAGTATTAAAGACAATAAATGATACTTCTGTCCTAGAGTTACTGAAATTCAGACTTATCCTTTCCTTCAAGATCTTTATGAAATTATCAGTGTCTACAGTCTTCAAATTTTACAAGGTTTTTAAAAGAAGTATTTTTTTCAGAAAGGCTTCTGTACATAAGATCTGTAACTATCTACACATAGGTATAGATAGCTAGGCCATCTAAGCTATCCTTCTGCTTAACAGAGCATGGTTTTCCCTCCAAACTCTCTTAATGATAGAATGACATATTTAAATAAAATGTAGAGCTACCATTGCAATTAGCCTGAAGTTTTCCTTTCAGATCTGAAAAAGGGATTGTGTTTCTGAAAACTTGGCTGCTTTCTCCAACTGTATGATCTGATAGAACAGAAGAATTCCTCCCTCCTGAAAACCTGCCTTACTTTTAATCTGTATGTTCATTCAATCAATTTATCATTAATCATAAAGGACATGATTCAGTCAGACTTGGTATGAAATTTCAACGTAGTATAAGATTTTCTTTAAAAAGCAATAAAGATCCTTTATGGTTCCACTTTTGAAGATGAGGAAGCAAGAAGGAACTAGACAACAGTATTAAAAGCTGCTCAGTAGCATTCTTCTTATTTTCGTTGCTTTGATTGTTATTTAAGTCTCACTAAAAAAAAAAATTTTTGGTGATTTTATTTCTTGTTGATGTAATTAAAATTTTTTCATCCCTCCCTCCACAATTGAAATATTGAAAAAAGTATCACTAGTAGCTAAAAGATGAATGTGATCAAACACTGGAAAATTCAGGCATACAATTATTTTCTAAAAGAATTAAGGGCAAGATTAAATATACGTCTGCAAGTCAGTCAGAGCAACCTGTGCATAACCAGTAGGTGTTAAAATTCTATATTGGATTAGAAAATGCTAATTTCAGCAATGTTAAATTCTTATTTCCAACGTTATTACCTCTGGACATTCCCAAGTATTTGAATACTCTTTGAAGTCACAAATAGCTAAGACTGAAAAATTCTGGATTCTCTTTAGCCATTGCACACAGATTCGACTATCTGTTACCCAAGTAAGCCAAGTAAAATAGTGATCACTAAAAAATAAAAGAAAAAAGAAAGAAATGGTAGTTATTAAAGAACAGAATTATAGAAGCATTGCTACAGATTGTACCCCCCCTATTGCTCTGTGGAAGACAATATGTCTTCCATGTCTTAGGGATGTTTTTTTTGTCCTTTGTAACAATGTATTGTATGGACAGAGAGAATCAAAATACATTTCTAGTTAGCTTCTCTTCTATCTAGAAGATGAATATGGCACTCTGCTGTTAAAAACAGAAAACAACTCAGAGGTTCAAGCATTTAAAAAAAATAGACAAAACCTTTTCTTAAAAAAGAGAAGACATATTTGAAGGCACGCTACCTGGATGCTATGACTGCAGGAACAGGCACTTCCTTAGGACCAAAGGCTTCAGCATAAATAGTATCGACAATAAACACTTTAACAGTAGGATTTTTAGCCCCAGCCTTCAAAGAAAATGTATCAGGTTATTCAAATCAGGCTCTGAACAATTGAGATCAAGGAAAATCACAAAACGTTTTGTAGGAAAGGAGTTACAAACTATGTATTCAGTTGAGTATAACAGGACAAGAGACGTCGTACAAGATCTCATAGTGACACTACAGCAGTAGTACATTACTTAACTTTGCGTCATTTCATACATACAGAAGATGACCTTTTAAACAGTCAAATTTAGTGCCTTTCTATACGGAAAACGTGCTTGATGGGAACCAGCGTTCTATTTGCAGCGCCCACTACACTTACGTTGGCATAAAACTCCAGGAATATATTCACATGATTGCAAGTGCTCTTTGACATCCCAGCTGTGAAATAAAATGGTTTAGCTTAAACCGATTTCATGCTTGCTTATTCATTGCATACATTATTAGTTTTTTAATTCTCCTCCATGTGTGGTCTCAACCATCCTGCTTTACTTTAGAACTGTAACCCAGCTGACACGTGGGTAACTTCTTAAGATACTTTAACATGATCACTTGCAATCATATGAACACAAGAGTCAAGAGAGCTCTCTAATACATGCTGAAAAAATGCCAACCCAAAACGATCTTGCCTTAGATCTGGTACTTGAAAGCAGTTAAAATCCAAGGCCCCTTGAGATCAAAAGGCTCTATGAAGTGTGCAAATAAACTGAAGCTGTCATAGCCTTTATTTTTCAAAATAAAAAATGTCTCATAATTGATTTACTTTAATGAAAAATAACAACTGCATAGTTAACGCATCACAATAAGTAAACTCAACTGAAAAAAGCAAGGATTGATCATGCAAGCATGCCCTTTTGCACATGCTTTTTACTTATATGAGTAATTCCATTTATTTCATTGATATTATTAAATATCCACACTTTTGAATGTACCTATACCTTTTCAGAACTTGGCCTAAGTTTGTTTTCTGTCATCAATTTAGGCCAAATGGATTTAACCACTGTAATACAACCATTTTTAAGCACAGTTAATTTTATCATTGTAATAACTCATTTCTCAACAGAAAGTAAGTCAAAAGAATGAGAAAACATACCTTTGGGTATGGGATAATTATTTTCCTAGGATATTGATCCTCACCAAAATACGAATATTCAATAACTGGTATGTCAGTATCATTAAACTGTACGAATGCTAAATATCTTCCACTTGGAGACCACCACAGTGCGTATTTTGTTGCTAGCATTTCCTCTGAGGAAAAAAATATTATTCATAATAGTTTATCATTGTAATCTATCCTCTAATCTATTTTAGCATTGTACTCTTAGCAACCTAGACATATAAACAAAGTTATACTAAATAAATAACACCAAACATATTGCAACACATCTCAATTCTGAAAAGCCTTAAGAACTCTCAAAACAGACACACAGATCCTATTTAACACACTTGGGTTTCTTGTCTGTGCATGTGGGGTTTTTTTTAAATATTTTTTTAATACACTGGAGTGCCAAATTTTCACCAAAATTAAAACTTTCATTAAAGCTTGATTCCCAATCACTGCCTGTGCATCAGAACAAAGCTCAATTTGTAAAGTTCTCATATAGCTGCACTAACAAAAGACTCAGGATTTTGGTTACACACTACGAACATAAAATGCAGTCATTGTATGGCAAATAAAGTATGAAAATGAAGTAATTCTTAGGGATCTAAAAATAATGTATAATCACAGATATTTTAGAATGGATTGTGAGAACCAGGTAATACAAAAAAAGCATTTAACTGGTTAGTTGTTGCCCTTCAAGACTTACTTACCTTCATAGACCCAATCAGGAATCCCATTAAATATTTCATTCTGTTTTCCATCACTAGTTATTTTAATTGGTGCCTCTCTTGGACTTCGTTTCAAATAGATATTATTCTGATATACATATACCTAAAGACAAGAAAGTGTTTCTTATGAGTATAGGCACCAATAACAGAGGTTAGGGTAACATCTTCTGCAGCCAGTGCTCTTACACTACACCAACAAGAAGACATAATGAATACAAAATGGTAAATAAAACGCTATGCTAAAAGCCCTTGCAGATTCTGCAAGAGTAGGTACCTCAGTAACTAAATTATCCACTACCCGCCAGATTCTATGTTCAACTATGTCAGAATAAATCCTGAACAACTCCTTTGATTTTAATAAACTTCAGAGGATTTTGTGTCTAGCCTTGGTGTGGAAAATAATGAAAAAAAATCTTTGAAACTTATTCAAACTGTTGTGTTTTTTAAGAGACCCTCAGACAAAGTGTTTTGTGACTTCTCCTTCTGCTTCCATCAAAAGTAGAAGATAAAAACAAATACACAATGACTAAAAAGAAAACAATTTAACTTTCCTAAACCTGTCAAAAGACCTAGGTGACGTGAAACAAGACAAAAAAAAAAGGTTTTACTCTGTCTGGGCTGGTTTGTTCCTTTCTAGTAAATTAGTTATCAAAAAAGAGTTCTTGCAAGAAATGCTTGCACGTCTTTCTTGGGTATTTCTAAATTTCAATCAAATGAATGGACATGTGGTTAAGAAACAAGCACCAGAAACATTGCTTTCTCAGAAAATCATGCGTTTTGAGGCCATAAGCATTAGTTAGCATCATCAGTGTAACATTTTAACTACTTTGTGCTTTAAATGGAAAAGAAAGCAACTCTTAAATCTCTCAGATACAATACAAGGACTGTTATATAAAAACATCACAGACCACTATTTCTAGGAAGATAGGAAACTATCTTCATTGTGTTCTGTCTTCAGAAGTTGTGGTAAAGAAAATAACAATATTTAAATTAATGGAGACAACTAATACTCTCCTAGAACATGGAAAAAATTTCCTAATAAGTTTTCCATTCATATTTATCCCACTCCCTGGTTATTTTCTGAAATTAGCATATTACAATTTTTTGCACAAATAGTTTGTCAATACTGGATAAGTAGTTAAAAAACCACTAACTATTATAATAACCCCACTAAATAATGTGTGTTTTTTTGTGATAAGAATCTGGCAGCCATTTCCTGGAGCAAAAATTTTAGAAAATGCTTTAAATACTGTATCTCTAAATGTCCACAGTAAACTCATGTGTTGTACGGTGTCAAAGGAAAACACATTGGCTTTCAGGCCTTGAAACTACACTTAATCCTATACACAAGTATGATGGTAAATTCTTTATAAGAGACTGACTAGCAAACTGAAACCCATAACGTAGCTGAGAACATGGATTCTTCTACTAAGACACAGAAAAGTTGAACTTAACAAGTTAAAACTGTTTGTCATTCTTGCTCACAACCAAGGTTAATACACACAGGCCTGTGAAAAATACAGCCTAACAAAATAATAACCAAAGGCAAATAAATGTCTTCTAGCCACACAAAGGATAATCACTCTAGTGCTTCATTATCTTTACTGACCAATTTGTGTCCAACGGGTGACCAGGATATATACTGAATTTTATGTGGAAGCTGATTTTCTGTTACAAAACCACTAAAAAGGAAAAAAAGTTGAGATGGCTTTTTGTGTATAGTGCAAATGGATCATTATACTGTACATTCATATATAATTAATGAAGGACTATATTTTCTAACAGCTTTTTGCTTCTTGAGCAATGCAAAATTAAGGCAGGCAGTGAGACATGCAGTAATGTGATGATGTGCACCAGTGCTGGTAAAGACTTACAACTCAACCCTTTGAAAACATATTCAACAGCCTAAGAAGCCAGCCTTTATCTGTTCTACATACTGCACAAGCATCTACAGTCATTTGCTCTATCTGCAGGCTGCATTACAGTCTCAGCAAGTCATTTGGAAACGTGAACTCAGAATACAGCATGCTGAGGCAAGTGTAACAGCAGCAGTTACATTTGTTAAGGATCACGACCGGCATGCAGTACCTCTCTACTCACAGTAGCTTGCAGCAATCTTTTCCTGTCACCTTGAGCCAACAGTTTCCCAAGAATAGAGAAGCACAGTGCAGTTCCTATTGCTCAGAACTAAGAAGCATTTTGTCATGCTGCTACTTAAGGCATAAAAAGGTGACTGGGGAGACAGATGGCCTCCTTTGAACTTGGGTGGAAAGAGAAGTGGTTCAGGGAAGATCCTGGGAAAGAGACCAAATGCCATGGGAGAAGCTGTAAACTTTTGAGGAAAGCTAAAGATTAGATCGACCATAAAAAGGATGAATTAGGTAACAGAAGGGCATGGAGACATCAGGTGTGAGACTAAAGTGGACTCAAGCAGCCAAGATAGGGTGGGAGAAAATTACACAAAGAAGAAAAAAAGATTAAAATCTTGAGCAGTGGAAGTTTTAGGGCATGAAATACAAACCAGTCCAGATACCTGTATGAGTAGATGAAAGGACTGTATGACTTTCTTAGAGGCCATTTTTTTCAAGCAAACAAGTAACCTGACAGATTCAGGCAAAAGCAAAGAGCTGGTAGTCCCATTACTATGGAGTTTTTCAGTAGAAACGCTTGCAAGCACATCACTACAGAGTATTCACCATAGCTCTCTGTAAGAACTATCAGGCCTTACCCATATATGAGATCATAAATGTGGTATGATGCTGTATAAGAATATCTCCACAGCTGCAAAAATTAATCAAGAAAATAATATTATTAACTTGGAAAAATAAAACCTAATTAAAAATGATCAGCTGCCTTTTCAAAGCCTACCCCTTTCTCAAGAAAGTACAAGAAGCATTTATTCATGGCAACCACAATCAACAAAATACTAAATGAAAACAAACATTTCATTAAGCCGTATATTAAAATAATTACCTTTGAATAATTGCTTTCCAGAGCTATGAAGTATTTGTCTGATGATAACACATAATTTGAAGCATTAACTTGTTTCTGAAAGATTAAGAGGTAGATTAGATTCTAATAAAAAAACTTTAAATAAGGATTTGATGAGTCAGGTTTTAATCCACTCACTCTTAAACTACTACTTGAAATGCAAATGCATTTCACTGCCTTTTTATTAACTGAAATGGTACGTACCATTGTGCTGTTAGTCATGATGGTAGTTGGGTAGTTTGTTTCAACATTGTAAAGAATAATATCGTCTTCTGCAGACTGATGAAGATATTCATTATCTTTATAAACAAGATAAAAGGGCCGTTACCTTGCGCAGAAGATACTATAGAACAGATCCGTTTATCAAAGTATTCACACTCCTGTCAGTGAATAGATTTTGAGCAAATATCTTTTGGCATCTACATAAAATTTTTTTTTCTTCTAATGACGCCAAGGTACAGAGTTATCAACAAACTGTCTTCAGGGTTCCTGAGTACATTCTCAAGATTACACACTGCACACAGAATCAGCTAGTTAACTTCATAATTAAATGTGTAGATTTTGTCAGTAATGTCTGATCAAGAATACCAGGGACAGATCCATTAGAAGGTCAGTATTACAATTTAAATGTTTTAAAGAAAACATTCGAGATCTTTGCTCATAATTTCACCAGAATACTCTGATTTGTACAGATTCCGCAGGTAACAGCAGTACCATGTAACTTCCACCACATAAATGATACTGTCCTTATTCACACAGGTCCTACAAAGCGAGGGTGAGTGGCCTTCAATGAGAACAGAATTTAACCCTACCTGTGCTCAAGACCTGAGCCATAGTTTGGAGGAGAACGAAGATCAGAATTTTAGTTTCACATAACTATTTTTACTGCTATAAACAGAGAGAAGGAATTGGTGTAGCTAGAGAGAGAGGGAGAGAGAGACTTTAAAAGTTTAAAAGCAACCCGAAACATTGCATAAGGTGTTCATCTTTAGGAAATTAGATCACCCGTGCATCTTTTGAGCAGGCTGCTGTGATATGCATAACATCATTTGTGGTGATCTCAGGTCCCCTTAGGAAGAGATGCTCAACTTTATCTCCTTTTTCAGAAGAAAAGTAGGCATATAGAATGTTGTAGGCATGACTATCTATGGAAACTATGGCGTGAATTTTGCGTGAGGTTTGTGACTGTTAAAAGGAAAGATAAGTCTGAGTGAGAAGGATATAAAAAAGGAAGAATAGTAGGTTTATGTAATATGCTGCCTAGTACTTCAGACAGAATTCCAACAAATGGTGACTGATTTTTTAAATTGTACAAGTGCTATCAACATACTTCAAATTGCTAAGTGTAAAACTTGAACTGCTGCTAGCAATATCCTGGAAGGCTTCAGTTCAGTTCTAAAATTGTGGGTTAAAACTAACTTGGTAAGACTCCATGTGAACAGTAGCATGTTTCTTGTCTCTAGTGAAAGAATAATAATTGCTTGAGGCAGTGAATGGGAGTGGTAGTAGTGTGTGGACTAGAAGGTAATCCAACCTAGCTGAAACCTTTTGGTGCTGCTGCAATTCAATTATAACAAGACTAAGTATTTCAGCCACACACAAACATACATCAGCAGCAACTAACTTCATGTCTTTATCTTCCACCTTAAGGAACTCGCTTAGAAATTCAACCTTATTTTCTATGCAATGCATTGGAACTCAGGAATTTCAGCAGTGTCAGCATTTCCTTAAGTGCAATAGCAACAGTTGAGCTCACTGCAGGGCTAGGAACTACCGACAACAAAGAACAGGGCCTGTAAGACAGGCTACCTTAATTATTACAAATGGTAAAGTGAAAAAGTTCTGTGATGAACACAAAAAAGGAGATTGCTTAAGAAATGACTAACACATTGACATACTTCTTTCACTTGCTGCAATGAATATGACAGTAAAGGAAATAAAACACTGAAGGCCTCTGTAAAATTATAGCTTATGCTTGACTCAAATATGTCTGTTGAAACACCAAATACCTGGAATTTCTAGAATGACTGACAGAAGAGTAAATTTCAACCATAAGTTTTGACTAGCAGATTGTTTAATTTCATAGTTAGCATTCATTCACAGTAAAGCTGGAAGAAAAAATACATTTCTGAGTCTGTGTAAGCCAGTCTGGAAATTCATTCTAGAAAGGCTTATGTATGTTTGAGAAAAGGTTTTACTTACCTGACACCCAATACGGAAAAAATGTTTTATATTGGAAGTTTCCATTCAAATAATCCTCTAATGTAAGAGCTCTGGGACCATCATCTGTGTTGACAACTAAGAATAAGAGAGAAAGTTTCTGTTAATGCAATGCTGTGAAATGGAAAAAAAAAAAAGTAATTACTAGTCCAATATTTCCTTTTTGTTATATTTAGCACCAGGGAACAGCAAGGATAGCATAATCCTGGAGGTATGCAAAGTAGGCACAGCAGAAAGGAACGTTCTCTGTTACTGTTCTGATAAGGTCCTTCAGCCTCTGAAGGAATGACCTTTAGGAATACAAAATTAGAAACTAGATAAACTAATTTATTTCACCCAGTCATTTATTCACTCAGACATATTTACTTATAGAACCTGTGAGTCCACGAAAAGCATTTTCCACACAAAAGACAATTAAAAGTTTTGTTTAAAGCACACGTTTCATGAACTTGTGTAGTATGTAGAGCCAACTATTTTAATGGGGACCTGCACCTATTCAGACAACACAGTCAAACAACAGGATGTGCATGCAGATCCCTACTGCCAAATTTCATAAATGCCTCATCAACCAGTGTTAGAAGATGGCCATAGGGCTTGCAAAATAATCACCATCCACACATGTTTCTTAGTACCCACATGAAAGAAATAGATGAAGGCATGCAGGTAAAAATAATGCTGAAAATTAAGGAGTGAACCCAAACTTCAATTTTTTATTTAATGCTGCAAAAGAAAATTGGCAATGATTCTGGAGAGCAAACAAGTACTCTGATATTTGACTTCTAAGCAGATCAGATAGTTGCATAAAAATAATGGACAAAATTGTGGCTGGTTTTGTGGTTCTTGTCTGACTATGTTTCTTCCCAAAGCTAAGCACCTTAAGCCAGGGCAGATTTTAAAAACAAAATTTAAGGACAATCAACTGGATAAGAAGAGGGTAATGCTGAAAATGCTGGCTTGCTAAGTGCATGAAAATGAAAAATTCCATTATAAAAATGTAATAAAAAGCCAGTAAGAACAACTATGCAGTTCACAAGAGAAAGAGTACTTAAAATATTTAATCCTAAAAATACATAGGAACATTTCTGATAAAGGCCAGTTTTTAAAGTTCAGTACCATAATAATGGCAGCTTTTAAGTCTAGGCATTATGGATTCTGTGCTTTTCTCCTTTAAAAATAAGGGGACTTTTGCCATGGTGTTCAGAGGTAGTGGGAATGTCACTCTGCAGCCTAATAGATCTCTGTGACTTCCTCTGTTTGTTCCTTCAGAGCTCTCAGATGACAGACAGATAATCAGGATGACTCGTTGCCCTCAGGTTTCATATCATGCTCCATCACTTCCTCATTACAGCTGCCCTCTCTGTTAAGATCACACTGACTTCCTGGGAAATGTTTCTTCATATTCTCTTCTATGGTGCTTTGTAATGATAATACATGTTTTCTTCTGCTAAGTGACTATTACTTACCGTAGAATACACATGTCAGGTTGACTGTTGACACTAGCCTTGCCTGCACTAATGCAGAAGAAAGCTGTCATGAGAAATAAAACTGAATGCCAATCCATAGGCAAAAACCTATCCGGATAAACTCTGAGCTAGCAGTATGTTCAGAAAATATCCCAAGAAGTTCAATAAGAAGTTAATTCCCCTTGCTAATACCATGACTGTATATTAGAGATCCTTGATACGCTAATGATGAGCACAGAAGATGGCAAACTCTTAAAAAATGCATAGAAAATAATTCCAAAGAAGAATTCACTTCTATTTACATTGAGTGATAAGTACTTATCACCAGCTTTCAGTTTAAATTCTCTAAGTGAATATGCCTATTAGCAAAAGAAATCCACTCTTAAGATCTGTTTCCATAGTTGTGTGTATAGGTGGCTTAATTTTGCCGTCCTGTTTGATATCTTAATCTGGTAAAATTTCCTGGTTCCTTCTCTCAGCTTAAGAGAATTTTTTACTAAAAAGACAAGCAATATCACAAATGTCTCATCTCTGGTTTAATTTTCACAGCTCTAATTTAAATCTTTACCCTGTTAGCCATCTCACCCTTACATACTTAATATTCTGTGATAATTTATTATGACTGCTAATGATTTTCAAAATGTGTCCACTCCTATCTGAATTTCTACCAGTGGACTGCAAAAAATATGAACACAACTATTTCTTACTTGATTACTTATAATTTTGAATGCTTGTTTCTAGGCAACAGAAAATATATTTTAATGCTTTAATTAAAAACAGCATCTTTGATTGTTTCCTATAATTGCTGCTGATTCTTTCTTCTGTAAGTAAAGACTTGTTTGATAATAGTATTCAAAATCTCTGCTCACAGATCAACCCTAACACGAAAAGTACTGTACATGTCTGCAGCACTATACAGACATTGATTCGGATGGTTGTTGGTACGCTTGGTAAGTTCTTTCATTGTGTTTCATTTCTCTATGAAATAACAAATATGAAAAAGATCTGAAGGGACAAAAAGGAAGCAAATAGCAGAGCCAACCACACAAATGAAAGCTTACCAAATTTCATCTTTGCTCTTTTCCCTTCACCACCCCACTGTCTTGGTTTTAATCTTTTGTGGTCCTTTACATTCATTTACAGGGTGCAGTTCTGTATTTCTCTGTGCACTGAATTGGGTTATTTTTCTTCACAGTGTAAATTGATTTATATATTCCATGATTATAATTACTCACTCATATATTTGAGTGTATTCAACTTACATGTACAATTCTGGTGATAAAAGACAGTAAGCATCTATTAATTGCCACTGACTTTATGCAGATACCTTCTCCTTTACTGTTAAGTTCATTGTTGTGAGAGAGCTTAATAAAACACAGAATGCAGAACTATCAATTGTATTAAACTCAGATTAACTTTATGCACACCAATCTATCACTGTGAAATTCTGCTTTTATGATAAGCATTATTCCCTTTCAAAGACTGGATGTGGGTAGACCAACACAATCCTTGTGAACTCCCCCAGGAGAATGGGGCCAGGCTCTTTTCAGCAGTGCCCAGTGATAGGACAAGACATAATGGGCACAAACTCGAACATAGGAAGCTCCATCTAAACATGAGAAGGAACTTCTTTACTTTGAGGGTGGCAGAGCACTGGAACAGGCTGCCCAGAGAGGTGGTGGAGTCTCCGTTTCTGGAGACATTCAAAACCCACCTGGACGCGTTGCTGCGCAACCTGCTCTAAGGTGACCCTGCTCTGGCAGGGGGGCTGGACTAGATGATCCCCAGAGGTCCCTTCCAACCCTACGATTCTGTGATTCTGTGATTTCAAAGCCCTGCTGGCTCATTCCACAACACGGTCTAATGTGCATCCATATAAATTGTGTCTACTCTTGCCAAATTGAACCAAACGTACGTAATAATAAGAAACTATTCTGGTTTCTGTATTTGTTATTTTTATATATCTAGCTGTATATAAGTATTTTATATGTACTTATACATATTTAATATATATGCATTTTAATATGTATTTTATTTAGCATCCACTGCTACACAGCAAATAGATGACTTGCCAAAATAAAACTGCTTAGCACCTAGGGACAGCCAGCTTGCAGATGGCATTATATTCTGCTTCCGACTGGAATGTCCGTTCTCATCTCTGTGGTCTGATGCTGAATAGCTAAAGCACAAGCTCCTTCAACATGCGTAGGAAGACAGCCTGCCACCTGAGGAAACCACAGCCCCGTTCAGCATCAGAAACTAATTCCAACACTCCTGACCCTGCTCCAGAACTTCTGGTCACACTGAGCTCCACATCATCTGAATCTGCTTTTCTATACCTACATTACATTCAGTAATTTTTTGTGAGGTGTGCCACTGCTTTCACAGTGAAGGTTACTTCAAAAACACCCTTTGGTATGAGAAGAAAAGATGAAGTCTGAACAATTCATGTTCTGCAGCGTGATCCAGCTCTTGTTACTCTTAGGAACAGAAGCTGTATGTAGAAAGCCAGAGAACGCTAGAATGGGAATGGCTTAGTTACTAGTGACTCTCATAGTGATAAGGGTCCAGGAAAAGAAAAAAGCCTCTTTTAACTATACACTGAGAAAAAATCATTATAATCTCTTTCAGTTGTTGAAATTTAAGTTTTCAGAAACTATAAAGAAAAGCTAGTATAAAAATTTACCTTAGATCATATCCATCATACATTATTTCTAATCATGGACTTGGAGAGATAAGATTGTTGCGGTAACCCCTTTAAATTAGTCCTAAACCAGAGTATTTATTTTGCCACCAGCATGTGAATAGGCACAGAAAATTAACAGAGCCTGTTTTGGTTAAGGACTTCATGCCGATTTAAGAATCTAAGTGACAACGAGTTTCTTCAAAGCACTAGTCAGATTTGGAAAGAAAAGGCCCACCCAGCCCCACAGTCCTAGGAGTATTGTCACAGACCACAGCTGCACAAGTATAGCAGACTGAACCCTGTTAAGGGAATATAAACTAATAGAGCATATTAGTTTTTGAAAATTTATCTAGAAAGATTTTAGTATGAATTACTACCAATTTTTATACAATCTAAAGTACCAAGCAGAAGAGGTATGAATTAGTCTAATCTATCTCAATATTGTTTTTTATTACTCTGTTCTAATAATGTTATGATAGCTCTCAGCCACCAGTATACAGATCACAGTAGCTAGGTTTACACTATTACTTAGATCTGAGCCTGAGCTTGTAGCTAAGACTGAACCACCAGATTTTGGTGGAAGCCCACTGTCACAGTAATCTATTGATATTCTGTTACAATAAACTGCAGCAACAGCTGAGAGTTTATAATCTCTCACTGTCACTTGCCAATTTTGATAGATGGCCAAGAAGATGGGAATTTCCCTTTAACTTTACTTGTGTTTTAAGTCAAATATCCAGGCACACATTTCAATTAGAAAGCAGCAATTAACAGCATCATCTTTATCGGAATTCACTGCCAGCAACAGAATTCCTGACTGGAAGCATTTTTCTTCCACTCCACAATGTTGGAAACCACACTGCTTGACGTTGCATTGGAAACCGGGGAGGCATTTGGCTGGGGTGTAGCAAAGAACACCACCAGTTCCTAAGCAACTGGCTGCTGACCGCTTCCTGGCTGAGAAGTATGCCCTATCACCTCATCTGCAACATTAGAGAACCAAGGTCTTAGTCTCAGGCCTAGGTCAAGTGTACAATCAGAACAGAAATACTGACAGGCAGGATTCTGGATATTCATTAAAAATAGCAGAAAAGATTAATTTGGATCCTAAGCAATACATTCAGTTAATTGTAACTCTGCCTCCGGATCCACTATCGCTTTTCAACTGCAGACAGGTAATTTCTTTCTCGTCTATGCTGCAGAAGAACAGGACTGTGTACAACAGCGTACAAGTGAAAAGAACCTTTCTGAACCGTTTAGAGTTGGGTTATCACAGCAGAGCTATCATAGTAAGATAAAACACACAGCACATTCCTAACTCAAAGAAACGTCAAAAAACTGTCACTAATTTCTTAGGCACAGATGCCATTCACTATATGGAGATTACCTGCCTTGCTCTTCTCAGCCCCACAGAAATTGTGTAACAACCACAACTAAGTATTTTCCCCTTACTATCCTCTCCAAACAGAAAATTATTTTCCAGGATAACTTTTGAGATTTTTTCACATTTTCATACTCCTCCATGTGTAAACAAAAACCAGCTATCACATTTGGAGAAGTCTGAAGAGCATGAAATTACTAGAGACTTAACAGATGAAACCAGAACTAAATATTTCTTCCAGTTCTTTCAGAATTACAGATGACATTTCTCTTTGCTGTTTTCTTAAGCAGAAATTTAGTTGGTCTGTGTCTGTGCATTTCTCATATGTAATTAATTGTCTTTCTAGATTGCCACATCCTGCCAGTTAAGCAGTAGTGAGGTGGAATGTGGAAACAACATTCCATCTCTGTAGCTATTTCCTGTCTGTCTTCGACTTGCAAAATTTATAACTGCAAAATTAACTTATATTTCTTCCTTTTACAAGTGATCAGTAGACTACTAAGAATTCAAAAAGGTTTAGGCATTTAAACAGATAACTGCAGCACATGCAGTTCCAACTGAGAACAAGAGACACAATGAGATGTGTTCAATGTAACTGTGTGTTCAACATAATTGTTTATTCCACAATTCTCTAAAATGCTCCTTCAAATCATTCTGTAAAGCAAGATAAATTCTTTATCATTCTACTGGATCTAAATGTCATCTCTGATATGACTGGTTACCAAGTCGCGATTTCAAGGAACCATAGAGACGAAAAGAGTTCTTCGTAATGGTTCCAGTACTGAAGCGGCACAGACTAAAACCAGTGAGCAGGTATGTGATAACTTCAGAAAGGAGAAATATATTCACTTCCTCCTACAGTACCTTCCACGGTCTTTAGCAACTTCTTCAGGCTGCCAAACTAATGTTTGGTCTCCAGCCTCTTTGTTTGCTCACTGCTCTTTTTTACTTAAATCTCATAAAAATATTCTGCCTTGTGTTAACATACAGGCTTGGTAATTCAGTAAGTGTGACTTGATACCATACATTTATCTAGTATCAAAAACTCAGATTTGACCATGCTTAAGCTAGCCAAAAAATCTGGCACCCCATAATTGACAGTAAAAGTCAAACCTATCATTCTGAGTTGATACCTCTTTCCAGCACTGCCTCCCACCTTGATATAATCTATCCTCATATTCACATGCTGCATAACAGAATCAGCCCTAACTGCTTCAGAAACCTCCAACCCCTCTCTCAACAGAACAACCTGTGATAACCACATTCCACAGAAATATCAGGTAGAAAAGAGATTCCACCTTTCGCAAAACCTGCATATTAACTACAGGACTTAACTTTCACAAGACTTAAGCAGGGAGATAGCTAACTTTGTAACATCTAGTCGTAAATGCAAAACTAATTTTTTCATCTCATGCACCCTGCCAACACATGAACAGAGAATAATAATAACAGAATTTTTTTTCCTTTAAATAGACACAGTTACTGGATTATAAGCTTTTTACTACTATTTTAATTATTTCAGAGGCATTCAATTAATCCGTTACAGTGAGAGGGCCATGTAAATACTTATACTGCCTTTACCTACACCTCTCATTATAGAAAAAAATTTACCACTAAGTAAAGGCTCTAAATTTCAAATCACACTCACTTCAAGCTTTAGCAGAGACTCAGCCGATCACACTGTATTGATTTACCTACAGCTGGCATAATAATACTAGAGCAAACTATGCATCCTGATTTTATACAATGCTGACTTTAATTTTCAAATGCAATCTTAAATACGTTCACAAACAATTCATCATACCCTACCTACAACAAAATGTTTAACTTGTAATTGGATAGAGAACTTCTGTAATTATTACACCATTTAAAAACAAATACAAGTTCACCAAGCTAAAGGAAATTACTGACAGCTTGTGAGTGTCTCCTAACCCTTGACACAAAAAATAACATAATATGAAGAGATCTGAGAATCATTTTTGCAGTCCTATCCAAGAACATTATATATCATGCACAATGAAGTTAATTCAGGCGCTTTTCACTTCAAGGGCTGCTTGTTTCAACATGTGCTGGCATTTCAATCCCACCTTCAGGATATTTCAGTTGTCAGTACATTTCTGTAAAGTTATAAAGCCATAACAATTCTGACAGGACAATCCTAAAGAAGATTTGACAAACTTCTGTGAACTTTAGAAGCCAAAGTAGCTAAAGATACTGCGTTTTCACGCTACATTAGATTACAAATGCCTTACCTCTTGATGGAAGCAGTATAATACACATAAGTAATAAGGAAAGCAAAAGGCATATAACCACGCCAAATATGATTTTTAGCCGGGTCTGCAGAACAGAAACAAACAATAATTATATTTCTAATATTGCCTGAAGCACACTTCTATGGCTGGTAAATAATTAAATCCTCCCACTCTCTCCAATCCATCTAAGCAACAAGCAAAAATGTCCTTGCAGTACATTTGAAAAGACTTCCCTTTCCTTTTTCTTTAAAACAAAAACTTACACATCAGAGCCTGGCCTTATGCAATAGCTGACACTTAAAACAACAGATGTAAACATTACCAAAAGCTGAATTCAGCAGCATACAGACCTTCATTTTCGTGCCGTGTTCTAAAAGAATGTAAATTCTCTCTTCTGGGTGTTGGTCAGTGGATCTAGAAGAGTTTGAAAAGGCAGTGTCTGTTTTCACAGTTAGAGCCAAACCTCTGGCAGACTTTTATTTTTTTCCTACATACTTCTGAAAACTCTGCCAAATTTCAAAGGGTTTCCATAAAATTAGAAACAGGCTTTCGGGGAAGTTCTTGAACCAGAAATGGACAGTGTGTGGTTATAGGGGTGGTGATTATATACTTCCCATCAATGTGAGCAGTAACCAACATCTGCTTATACTAACTTAAGGGTTTTATGACTCAACAGTTACTTGATATGTACTGTTTTTCTGTGAAAAGCGTCTACTGTGTATTTTGGCAATCCTCACATTCTCAGGACATAGTCATGACCTTATTTCTACTCTCTACAGAGAAATTAAAAAGAAAATCCAATAGCCTTATTGTTTATATAGAATTCATGTATGTTTACTTTCTGAAATAATAAATGATGGCATAAGAATGCAAAGCAAGCAGCAGGAACAGATATCTTTTAATGTCTTCCACATGTGAGGAGAATTACTTTATTTTCTCAGAAAACTATAAACTTCTATAGGCTATGTAACAGACCTTAGAGAAGTAAAAGATCTACTGGCCCACAGCAAATTCTGAAATAGCGCTTAAACCACCAATTGCACGTATTTTATTTAGCGCACTGAAATGAGGTCAACTGAAAACAGGGAACACTTCTCTTGAGACCGCAGTGTCGAGTTACATAAGAGAGCCCTCAGCAGCGAGAAGAAATGCTCCAAAAGGGAAGTAAAAGCATGCCGTGCTCCTTCGACTGACGTTTCCCCGATGTTCTCACTACTGGTCTGCCTCGGAGCCGCTGTGGGGGGCGCTGGGGCAGGCGGGGGAGACGAGGACAGGCCGCAGCCCATCCGTTCCCTTCAGGCGGGTCCCCACAGCGGCCACCGGCGTAAAGCCGGGGGGGGAGCAACGGTCGGCGGGCGGAGGCGGGGGGGCGGATAACGGTCGGCGCCGGGGGGATAACGGTAGGCCGTGAACAGGCACCCTGCCCCCTAGCGGCTGCGCGCCCCGCAAGCGGCGCAATCCGGGCTGAGAAGAGACAGAAACTAAACAAGGCAACGTTCTGTGGGCTGGTAGCGCCGCTCAGCCGCCCCCTGCGCAGCCCGGTACCCCGCAGGCCCCTCAGGAGCGCTCTGCGCTGTCGCCTCTTGTGTTCGCTGCTCGTTGCTCTTTCCCAGCACCCCCCGCGCTTTCAGCCTTCCCGGCGTCGCTCGGTGCGGTTGCACACTCTTCAGAGCACCTCCACACACCCTGCGTGTTAGCGATAGTCAGGTCTCAGACGGATGATCTCAAAAAGGAAATCCTTCCAGTGGGCCTACCGCAGAGCCAGTAATCATCCTTCTAGATGATTAACCTGAGCATGAGACTGGGCCAAGCATTTCACATATGTGGCTGATTCAGGCAAAAAACAACAAAAAAATAAACCCCAAAACAAACACCCTTTCTAGTATTCATCCAGTGTGCTGTGTGCTGTGAGGAAACACAACCAAAGACTTGCGCAGAGTGCTGTACCCCACAGCCATGGGTTCAGGGTCTGTGTTACGTACAGAAAGGTAGCAGGGATGGCGGCAGCTGAGCTGAGCTACAAAACGAAGCCTGTCATCCACTTACTGCCTTTAGCTTCCCAGCCATTCCACTCGGTGCTCACGCCAGCGCTGGCACTGGGCCTTCCTCTGCTTGGCCTGCTTGGGGCGGCCAGGCCCAGCCGCAGCCCCAGGCCCAGCTCAGCTTCCTTCTTGCAGCCGCCTCAGCCCGCGTGGTAAATGTCAGCTGCCCAAGAATTGACACAAACTGACAGAATATTCACTAGGTTTGACATGAAACTTAGCAACCAGTGACTGGAAGTTGCAGGTTGGGCTTAGGCGTTCTTGATTTTGCGTGTGGAGTCTGCTGAATCACCTCATCTTTCTCCCTGAACCAGCCTTGTATTTCCCTCCTGTGCTTAACACCAGAAAGGAAAAAGTAAGAGGGTGAGGAAAGGAGTCCAGAATGGTGCTGCTTCTATGTGGAAGTCAGGCATGGGGACTATGATTTTTCAAAGGAGGTTAACAAGGACTGAGTACCCAGATCTTACTGAAATTCAGTAGTATCTGTGTGCATCACTCCCTCTGGCTTCTTTGAAAATTGAAAATGTGGTAGATGAGGTAGGTTTCCTGTCACACCAAACTGTCCAGTAGAACTTGGGCTAATGTTTTACAGAGAAAAAACCCTTCACGTATTACCACCAAAGGTAGTCAAGTTACCACCTTAGCCTAACAGTATGGGCTGGAATTTGAACCCTAACCCTTCCACCAGCCTTGGTGAGGCAGTGGCTGATCTGGGCAGTGTTTTGGCAACATTCCTTACATTAGTCTTTAGAGGGGGATTTTTTAAAAGGTATTAAACTTAATTGTCTGGAAAAAACAGTGATATGAATCATGCCTTATTTTCCCATCAACTCTGTTGCTCCGTCTCCCAAGTTCTTGTCACAACAGTGAAGTATAAGTTATACAAGATAAAGTTTCTGAATCAGATCCAGGAAAAAAAGGCTGAGAAGGCAAAAATACATTGTTCCTCATACACTGTAGATGAAGGGCAGAACTGAGCTCAAAAACAATAGTGTTTCCTAACAAGATCAACTCGCAGCTACTCAAAATTTCCAAAACAGAAAAGGATTGTGGCAAAAGAATTTTTCCCCATGTAACTCATGCTTCTTATTTCCAAACTGTTACTTATTTCCTAGCATTCTGTGGTTAATGCCGTATGTACTTTCAATAACGCAGTTCAGAAATCAATTTTTTTCCTACCAACATTGGTTATTCCTTACAACCAGAACATCACAAAAGTGCAAATGCAGGGTTTGATCAGGCTAGTTTTCATTTCCAAATATGCAGCTTCCTCTAATGAATACGTACTCAGAGAATGCCTCAAAGGAAATGATTCAAACTCACATGATCTAAAAGACTTTGCAAAATGACTATATGCTGCATACTATGTATTTTTCTAATTTGGAAGTCTAATGATTTAAGCATGTGCTGTAGTAAGATTCACAAAGGTTGCAGCATTAGAAGCAAAACAAAATTTACCTGTCAGAGAATGACCTTTACAAGCTTTGTAGATCTATTGCTCCTAACACCTGAACTCTCTTCGCTGGACTGTACTTGTACAAGTGAAGAAACAAACAGTAATTCTTTCAGCAGCCAAAGCTTTTCCAAACTTCCGAACTTCTGCAACATCAGATAGACATAAAAGTGTAAGGAAGCTAGAAAGAGGGTGAATCAGTTGAAGAAATGGACAAAATATGGAACAGAAAACATACTCAGTTTGTAAAGCAACTATCCAACCTACTACGCAGCTACTCTAAGGTTACTAAAGTATTTATATTTCCCAGATGAGGAAATGCAGATTTACAGATGTAGGTTGTGCATGACATCAGACCAAAAGTAGACAGACTAATGAAAATGCAACTAAAGTTGAACCATTTCTTAAGTAGCCACACCAATAGCTAGACAAATCCACAGTGACTAATAGCTTTTTCTTCTTTCCACATTTGTGAACAAATAAAAGCTGTAAGTAGAAAATACAATCAGGATTTGTCACACTCCCTGGAGGACTTTGGGTCCATAAAGGCAATAAATGCAGAAGTAACTAGCAGATAAAATATGGCAATTTAGCTTGTTTTTTACAACTTCACACTTCCTGGATGAACAATATAGGCACGTTTTACAACCCCATTCAGAGACAATAACTTGAAGTGGAAATTCCTTATCCTACAGGCCAGCAGGATTCATTTGAGGTTCATTACACATTATGCTGAAGTGAGATTGTGCAAACACTCTTTAAGCTTTGGTGACAATGTGGCTGAGTCACGCTAGGAGCTGGGAGTTTAACGGCAGCACACAGGTGAACTACAAGAAACCCAGGCATGTTTGTGATACGGCCCTGTTGAACTCAACTATAAAAGAACAAAGAAATCCTGCTACATATGCTCTTGTTGCTTCAATAAAGGGAAGTATCAAAAGCTCAGATTTCAGAAAATCTACTCAGCATAGAAAATTGACTGAGGACCCAGCAGCAATCTACATAATGATATAATCTTTTTACCAGGGTTTTACATTTCTTTAAAGTACTGAATAAATTATTTCAGACACTTGAAAATGCCATGTACAGTGTATTATGTTACATTTACATAACTATAATGACTCAGAAATACAGAAATCCAGAGATGCCGACTATTTACCAAGACAGACAATTCTAATAAGCGATTTTTAATATATTGCATAGCATCTCCTCAGATACTGAGAACATGAGCAAAATACATGTTATGGGTGTGATCTATCAATCATCTCCAACATTTTCAAATACTTAGATTCTCAAAACAATGTGTAAAAAGTATAAAATTTGTCCTGCACTTAATGCTAAATTAGCAGATTCTAGAAGTAGCCAAAAGCTTCAGTACTAAGCAAAATACTACAATACAAGAAAGAGATTAACTCCGAGTTTCTAAGGACAATAGATGAGGTGGTTTGTGTTTCTTTTTTAAACTAATGAAGTATCTAATGCTGAATAAAGAAATTGGTGAAGATTTCACATTTGTTCTGCCTTGCATGATACATAAAGGTAAAAGTAACATTATATAAAGATATATACAAATATAAAACACATACACTACAAACCATTTACACTCCCTATTTCCCCCTGGCCTTTTCTATTTTAGTTATATCATTCAAAAATACCTGTGGAATTGCTGTGTCCTGAAACATCTTTGCATATATAATCTCTTAATTCTCAATAGGCCTGATTTTTTTTACAGCCCTAAGGTAGTAGTTTATTGGTGTAAGTCGTTGTTGTGCAATAATTTCAACCTATAAATAAATCACAATTTCTGTAGTTTAAGCACATTCTAATCTACAAAACTGCTATACCAAAAATTTACCAGTGTGCATATTTATTTCATAATGCTATAATTTATTTATAAGTAAGTAGCTAATCTCAAAATTGCCTATATCAGTTTGGTGATATCTGAAATGTGCTGCTCTTCTCAGTCAGAAATTAGATTTTTTCCCTTCTCCCTGAAGCAAGGCCAGAAATATGAAAAAACCCACCCAAATCTGGTCCTGACATAAACCTGAAATCAAATCTGACTTTAAAAATGTGCACAGTATTTATATTCCTTTTAAAAATGTAAAGCAATTACACATGTAGCCATAATAAGATTATTTTTTGCTGGTATATACTTTTCAGATATGTTGCAACTTCGAAATTTTACCTGGGGCTACTGAAGTGTTTACACATCCATGCCAGTAACCATACCACTTTATCCTGAATTTGCAAAGCTGACTGTTACAACAACAAACTGACCTTCTTTCCACTCTCCAATATCTTACTTGCAAATGGCGGGGGAGGGGCGGGGGGCAAGAATCTGTCAATGAGATAAATATGAAGACACGTTATGCTATTTTTACTGTCAGAATACCACTATCCTTTAAATTTCTAGGGTGAAACCGTGGTCAAAATTGTCAAAATACTTACAGTGAAAGAGAATAAACAGTATCACAGTTGGTAAAGGTTAATCATTATAGTAATTTATTGGAAAAAATACATACCTCATTATATAGCCAATTTAACAATCCTATGACATTAACACACAGAAAGACACTTGGCATTGTGCTGCTTGGACATTAAAATAACCAATTTCAAGTCAGTTTAAAGGCTTGATTTTTTGAAACGTCTTTTAACGGAAACTTAATTTTAGTCTGTCAAAATGTATGAGCTTACAGATAAAGATAAGAGGGGAAGAACTCAGTCACGAAAACACTGATGAAGCACTGACGATTCAGAAACAACACTCAGCTAATCTGTTCTCTTTACATGGCTCCTCATTTGAGACGCTTTATCTTCTAAAGGGTTGTAGCAGGAAAAAAACCCAGAAAATAATCACCATGGCAAGTCTTAAGATGTCTGTCCTGTGTTCTGTGCTTGACGACAAGTCACCTAACACACTTTTCATGCTGTTGTCACCCCATGATGGACTGCAGTGAGTAGAGACAGGAATTTGTTCCATGGATACAGGACTGCAATGTATTTCGTCATCTTTGTCCCAGAGTACCACTGCAAATCTGAGCGCAGAGAGCAGCCATGTGACTTTGTCCTTCTCCTTCTTTGGATTTTTTTCCTCTTCAAAACAGTTTTCTCATGCCCAGGAGCTTTCTCAGCGTTTATGATGCAGCACTGTCTATGGGACAGAGGAGCTTCTAATCAGTCAGAGAAAAGCTGACAGGGCTTTTATTTTCATTCTGAGTCCTTAATCTTCATCACTTGAAGGACAATGAGCTGCATAATCAAGACTAGGGAACCTGATGGGCAGTTCTCCCCATTTCTTAAAAATGTGCTTTGTTGTTTTCTTGTCTTCAAACACAACCACAAAATTTCTTATCTTTAGACAAGGCAGGTCAAGGCCTCGGTGAACCATCATATTTCCCCAAGCCTGCAAGTATAAGGAAATTACGTTTCAGATAAAATAGACAAGATCATTAGACGGAAATAAATACAGACAACAAGAACATAAAAGTATGAAAATAAGTTGTTCCTCACTTGTCCACAGTCTTTACATATAATTTCCCCATTTGTCTGGTAATCGGCATGCTTATCTTGCAGTGTCTTATTTTCTTTTGTATGGTAAAGAGTTCTGAAAAACAGTCAGAAAGCGTGCGTCAGAATACATTGGTCATTCAGTGCTACATATAGCCTTATACACACAGTGACTACAATTGCTGAAGTCAGATATGAAACCTAAAAGGTCATAAACTGTCTGATTGTTGTGCACGTTCAGGAGTTGGAGAAAACGCGAGGTGATATTTCATGGTTCTAAGCAATGATGAAATAAACTGTACTCCATGCCTCCTTTCGTAGCATGTCAGGAGCTGCATTCTCCCTCACACATCTTAAAGCAGGAGCAGCAGGCTCTCTGTTACAATAGGGGATAGATCTAGCTTGCTTTTTTCAGGTGCCGTGGAGCTGTCAAATAAATGATACTTAGAGGTCTTCTTTTTGCTGCCTGTAGTTCAACCTTACCCCTTAACAGAATCCTTTGGCTCTGACTATCCAGAGCTGCAGAGTATGTGCACGTTCTTACATCCTTTAGTTTAGGAAGTGCTTGATCTTGAAGGTTACTATTAGCCTGTGCTAGGGGTACTATGAGCTAAGTGCTGAGGGGTTATAAGAATTATTACCCTGTGGTTTGAATTGACTGATAACATTATGCTGACAATTTCACAGTAAAAGCAGTTTAATATTTAGGGCTGCAGCTCAGTTTTAACTTTTTCAACATATGGGTACTAATTTCTCATTAAATCTTTTAAAAGTATTTACAATTATACCAGAGATATGTCTCAAAGAAACGAGAACTTTGGAGGGCAATAACTTGGTTGGATAGTGTCTGCTGTATAATTAGCAAAGCATGACTGATCTGTAATGTGCAATACACATTACAAATTTACTGTAATAGAATTGAAGTTGAATTAAAACATTTTCTTGGTCTCTTAATTTCCATTATGAGTGGGAAGAGAAAGTCACCTCCTGACATCATGGCACTGAAAAACACAGCTTAAGACAAATGTTTACCAAACTAGATGGCATCTCTTGCAATAAAGAGACAAGAAGGAGCAAGAACACTGGGAGAACTAAAAGGGATGTGTCACCAGTATGAACATTCTCTAAATATAAAATTGTCAATGCACGGCTCCTGGCCCATATGTTGTTTGAGTCAAACTCTTATCCTGGGTCTGTTACTGGTGTGTGTATGTATGTGGGTAACGTATTCATCTTTGGTTCCAGTTACACTATGGAATACATACCATATTATATAATATGTGACAGTTAATATTATCATCAGACCTTTATCTTTTTCCAAAGTGTCAAACTCTGGTCACCTCAAAATCAGGGGTAAGAAAAAACGTTTCCTTTAAACTCATTAACTGTAAACTCCATAGAGCCTAGGACTTGACAATATTGAAATAATCTTTTTTTTTTTTTTCCCCCTCACGGGACCTAGAGCGTTACAGGCCATGTGCAGCCCTACTGAAAAGAAAATATTTTTTTTGCCTGAAAGAGATAAAGTAGTTCATAAACACTTACTGGAAGTCTTTTTTCACACTGACATGATGCATGTTTTCAATAACTTGTATGTCTTCTCCAGAACATACCGGCTTGTGGCAATTTTTGCATAGGAAAGTTACTAATGAAGGGGTTTTCTTGTATGTCTTCTGCTGATCTCTCTTTGCCTTCATTTGTTTTTCCACGATACTTTGCAACTGCAAATTCTGAATCTAGAAGCAGATCAGTAAGAGCACCATAACATTCTGGTAGAATGACAGTAATAGCTTTCTTTTTCCCTTATTTTACTGAGTGCACAGACAACATGACTTTTAGTCAATTTTCCTGACTTGTGTGTTTCCCTGCTTACCAAAAAGAAAGCAGAATTTTCTAAGGGCCCAGAAAACATAGATTATAAAACAAATATTGGAAGAAATATTCAAGGCCATATGTAGTAAGTTTTCCTTCCCTAAGTAGATTTCAAACAGAAAGTATTCCTTAACAATATAAATCAGTCTTCTTTAAAGGGAAAGTGTAGAGTTGTAGTAAATACCTTATCTAAATACTCTTCCTGTGGCATGTTCTGGACACGCTCGATGGCCTTATACATCATTTTCTCACGGAAAATATTAACATCTTCACGTTCAACAGCTCCTGAGACACTTGAAGCCACAAGTGCATAGGTGCTCTCATCAGCTCGAGCTCGACCGCGAGCCTACAATTTGCAAGGAGTACAATGTAAACAGCACAATGTTCTCTGCAACACTGCACAACATTTGTTCCTAGTTTTGCAATGGAAGACACGTACTGTTCCTTATGCAGTGTCCCCACAGAGCATTTTTTCCCACTTAGCTCAGGCAGATAAAGAATCAGTGAATACCATATACTGTTTCCGCATTATCATTGAAGATACCTGTGAAATAGTACTTGGGAGACTTGTGATTAGTTTAACACTTTGCAAAGCAAAACTATATTTTGTCACCAAAAATAAGCACGCATTTAAATATTAAATATATAAATATTTGTGTTCACAAATTAAGTGAGAACGTGGACAAACCAGTATTCTGATATGCAATTATCTCTTTTTAGCTGTTGGTGGTACAAATGTCTTTTATATAAACCAGTCTGTTGATCATATTCTTATACCTTTTCTGTAAGAGAGCTGTTTGTGTAGAGCTTTAAATTGATGTTACACCATTACACATGGAGGCAAATTTTATATTGCATGCAAACTGAGGATGGCAACTGGAAATTAACCTTGTTGCAAGGACATTTTCTCTTTTAGTATTGAACTATTTCAAAATTTTCTCCAAAGCCCAGGTATATGATTCACTATTTCCAGACAGAAAAGCACTTTAAAAAATAAGTTGTGTATGCAGTAAACTCATACCTGCAGCATAGCAATTTCATTGGTGACGAGGCCATAGCGAATAACGATGTTACACTCTTTGATGTCTAGGCCTTCCTCAGCTACAGTAGTGGCAATAAGTAAATTTACACTTCCACCTCGGAATTTATCAATGACTTCCCTTTGCTCATTCTGTAAATTAAAAAAAATCAATATATTAACTTTCAGTATTAGTTTCTGTCATCAGGGTATTCCAGTTAAGAGGTGTAAGGAATTACAGTCAGATCATTTCAGAGTGGAATGCCAAACATCAGTGGCTTCAATAATTGCGTTTAAGCATCTTTAAGATTACAAACAAGGAGTTCCTATTGAATACAGTAGGTGTTCAGTACCTTTTTTGAGGGAGGAGGGAGCAGAACCCAGCCTTTTAAGGTAAGCAATCTTGGTTATTAAAACTATATTATCAAAACTTTGTAGCCCATGTCATAGATGCTAGGAGTTTTGATAATATAGTTTTGTTGTTGTTGTTCTATCATCTTCAAATTCTTTAAGTAGTTATTCAAAGGTTCTACTTACTCAAAATTTCTACTACTTCAGTAATTTCAGCTTAAAGTACAGACTTCAGCACTTCCAAGTCAAGTTCCAAAGCACTTAAAATTTCCCATAATAAATGGGGACCACCATTTTGGTGATCCAGGGAGCACCAAAAAGCACTGCAATGATACACTTAAAAAACTAAAGCACCCAAAACATAGAGTTCTGAATTAGCTGGATATTTCAGACAAATTTAAGCAGAGGGACAGAAACTTCTGATTTGCTATATTCAGCTTCAAAATGTAGAGGCTATTATTTTGTTTGTGCAATGTGGTGTACAGATTAAATGCCAAATTTTCATAGAAAACAAGCAACTTTTTGAGAGAGTAATTCCGAACTTCTTTTTGAAACTGAGAGCAGCTGAAGGAAATGGACTCTGGCCAGCAGTAAACCACACCATTTTTGCTTAAATGGCAATTTTATGGGGAGTAAAAAGCAGAATAGAAGAGAGATTTTAGGACACTTGAGGTACTTTGTTTTGAAAATGTTGGTATAAATCATCCGAGAGATGTTGTGTATGAAGTCAACACAATGGTATGAGACGGACTGTGGAGTGATCAATTGTGAAATTTTCATTGCAAATTTTGGCAAATTCTCTTTCAATGGTTATGCGTCAGTGTGAAGCATGCATATAAATTGGTATAAGTTGATTAAGCAATTATATCACAAAAAGACAGGCATAATCAACATTGTAATTAATTTTATTTTTCAATTCAGCAACTAAAATATGATTTGAATTACTGTTGTCCTGACAAATATAAACTCATTTAACTATCACATTTTTGCTATTGCTATTTTGTTCACTTTTTCTTCCTATGCTCCACTACAATTTGTGTCCCTTTTGACTAGATACTCCTCTAGGAAATGGCTGCCTGTTAATCCTATTGCCATAGAATCCAAAACCAAACCAGCTTGTTTATTGTGCAAATAAAATTATTTTGACATTGTTATTCACCTATCCTGCAGCTTATGATGGTAAGTTGCTGGCAGGTATGAAACCAGAACTCTGGGCTCTAAACTTCTGTCCGTTGTTCTAGTACTAAAACAAGCTGTTTTCTCAAAACACGTAAGAGAGTTGAATGCTGTAGAGTGTAGTTCTGTACCTGAGTCATGGGTTTCATTTCACTGTTATGTCCAGCACCAATAAGGTAATGGGCCTTAATTCCCACTTCTTCAAATTTTGGGTTGTCCTTAATCCACTGGAATAGAGCAAAGGCGCTTAGCCGAGTCTTGGTGAAAATAATTCCTCTAGGTTCTTCCGTCTTCGTGAACTCCTCCATTAAAGTGTTTCGCAACTGTATTAGCTTCTCATTTTCATATTCTGGCTTTCTAGCCAACTCTTTCAGCTGTTTCTTTTTTGCTTTAAAAATAACATATGTAAATTAGGAAAAAGTAACGATGTAAAATAACAGCTCTAGAAAAAAACAAAGCAAAGAGCAGCTTTCTATATAATTCTCCCAGCATGGCTAATTCACATCCAGTTTGAAGAGCTGTGGCATACCAATTTATTTTTCAAGTGAGTTTACAAACACACTAATCAATCAAAATAAATCACCATTAGCTTTTTAACATACACTTTGCTTATATTTCATGGTAAGAATAAGCAAAAGAAAAAACTCTGTCTACATACCAGAAGTGGTACAGTTAAGTGCACCGTATTAAAGAGCTAAATCACAGCTTTATATAAGGGGGCATAAAGACAGGTATAAAGAGTCATTAAAAACACAACAATGTTATCTAACCTAATCTATTTTTCTAAAAGTTTTTTTTAACACTTCAGGAATTTCTTAACAATGGCATTCTAAATTTGCAATTCATAGGATACTTGAAGTTGGGATACATGCTGCAGTGAAACCTATTTTCTTTTGCACCACGCAGGAGCCATAAGCAGTGGGAGCAAACTTGCCTACCTCTTCCTCATTGTAAAGGCAGTACGGGAAAAAGAGATGCAAAAAAGATTTGTGTGTCAAGGACACACATGAATGAATCCCAGTTCCAGGGTGAATGATCCAAAAGAAAGGCAACTAACTTTGATCTTTGCAGTTTGATCCTGTGTTTAATTCTCTCACTATCTGCTCTTCACCTGAAACTTACTCAAGGTCATCGCTCCCAGCTCTTAGTATATAGACAAACAAAATTTGGTAGAAAGGGTTGGTTAAAAACCTGTCATTTCATTACTTTTGTAGTTCATTTGGTCCACTTTTTGCCTCTCAAGAGCATCTACTGGAATACACATTCTGTCTATCTGTCAGAGTGTCCTCAGGGACACGTCACTGGAGAAGAGCAGAGTACAGTTTTCACTATCAGCAAAAATAAGGTACCCTTGGGCCAAAGCTGAAGAACTTCTATCACATGTTGAGACGTGATCACACTACGATGTTGTTTAATGTACTCCATACTATATGAACTGGGACATCCTGATACTGTCATAATAAACAACATGGTAATCTCTAGGATGTAATAATTAATGGGACTATGCAAATCATGTTAGTGCATAATAGTTGCATCATAGGGATTTAAAATATTAAATATCCCACTGTATTTCAAACTTACCATGAAATAAACCTATTAGAAATTCATCTGTTTCATCCTGTTTTGATACTGCTGGTTCATCATCATCATCATCATCACTCGTTACTGTCTTCTTACTTTTCTCCTCCTTATAAAAGTTATTTAGGTGATTATACGCATCCACCATTCGGATGGTATCATTTATCTGGAGAGCATCATTGTATTTCTTCAGGTGTTCTGCACAGACACGTTCCTTGCGTTTTTCTTCTTTTGCAGCTAAAAGAGAACAAAAAGTACAAAAACTTGACTGCGTACAGAATAACTCAAACAGATCCAAAGGTGGGATATTTTTGCTATGTGGTTACCTTTTTTCTCTTCTCTAATCACCCACTGTTCATATGGCTGAGTTCCAAACTCAGATTTTGGATAGAGCTGGCAATAGTTTTGAATCTCACTCATGATTTCAGTAATTCTCTCTCTAAATGGATCCTAGAAATAAATTGATTACCAAAGTAAGTCAGCATCTTGTGGCAATGAAAACATTGGCCTGAACTCTTCTAGCTAGTACTACACTGAGTATTTTTTAAATATGTTAAACCTTAAATTAAAAAACAAGTAAGGTTGCTAAGTGCATTTAGAATTATGGAAATAAATAGTTCTGAAAATCACAAGAATTACGCTGTGAAATAACGTACCTTCAGTGAATATAACGTCACTCCAATACAAACATTTTAACTATGGTTCAGAAGGTCTTTTGACCAGATACAGCAAAAATATAACTCAAATATGCAAAAATTTAGTTCTTTTTGACTCTACTGATACTTTTGCATACAGAGGGAAGCAGCAGATAAATACACACATATTTAAATTAGCACTATAGATCTATAGAAAAAGAGCATTAGCCAAAAGTTTTTGATACCATACAACACACTTTTAAAGGCCAGTATAACTTAAACGCTGATTTGTTTGAAAAAACCTACCCTTCTTTTGTCATCTGCAATCACAGTCTTCTTATACGGTTCCTTCACCTGGTTCTTCAGTTGGGAGGCATGCTCTTTAACAGTCATGATTCTACGTGCGTCAAGATTGGCACAGATCTGGGAGAAAACAAAGTTATTTCTTTTAATGTTTAATGAGTTATTCCACATGAAAACTTGAATTAATGCAACAGAGGTTCTCATTCAGATACTGGGTTTTATATGATTTTATTTTCTTCCTACAAAAATTGGATACAGACACTATCAGCATAAGAAAGGCCAAATCTTTGAAAAGCATTTGAGATAAGCTGAACAAGTTACTTTTTAGGCCAGGAGTGATCCTTGCACACTGGAAAAAACTTGCAGATCAGGGTGCAAAACAGGTATTTTGAAAAGGAAAATATACCATCAATACTTGGGAAGAGAAGATTTTGGAGCACAAAACAAATAAACAAAAATAATAGTGAAATAGGAAAAAAAGAAAATGAATGTTAAGGAGTAATTATAAAAGTAAGAGCTGGTCATGAGTGTAGAACATAACACGAAATTATGTTTCTTGGAACAGGAAGAGATAATTTCTGTGCTAACTGCACAGTTGAACTGGACTTTTCTCCTTTTGATCCCTTCCAAGAAGAAAATATGTACATTTCTGTCACTAAGTCTAAAGTAATAATGGGAAACCTTAAAAGTTTCATAAGCAGAGAAAATAGGAAAGGGAGCCTGGCAGGAAACCTTTTTAATGTCTCTAGCAGAAGTTATCTATTTGAGCTTGCATATTTGGATTACATTTCTTTAGATACAAACGCCATCATCCTATCATTAAGATTTCAGAGCTGATGAAAAGGAATTCTCTGCTTCTACTGCCAGAACATTTTTGTCTCAAAAGATCTCGCGATTCTATCTATTTCAATACAGCATAAAAGCTTCTTGCAAGCCTCACCTATTCAATAGCAAATCCTCTTGTGCAATTTCCTAGTCAGGAGTTTTCACTGGATACTGGGCTAAATTCTACTTTTGTATTACTAATGTAAATCCATTGAATTTCAAGTAAAACAGTGTTTCTTTAGAGTCACAGCTGTTTAAGTACACATTTTAACCAATTATCTCAAGTCAGGTATTTATGCAACTACGCAATTCTCCCCTCTTAACAAGTAACTATAACTGCTGTAAAGAAACACATCTGTAGTCTACACGAATCTCACAAATGGTTTCTGCTTGTTTAAGTATTCAACTTTGTTCTTCACTTGCCTGGATCCACAAAAAAGCCCAGCTTAGTCACTCCAGAAATACAGATATAAAATACCGTGATGTCTCTAGGATTTAGGAATACACAGTAAATTATAATCCACCAATGGAAAATTAGATTTTTATTAATTAAGAAAACTCACTATTCTGTGGATTTCTTGCCTCTGATCTTAACTTGATAATTTTTTTCAAGTGAGGCAGTCATTTAACTTCCCTTTTCAGTAACCCTACTTCCCTGTAAAGTAACCTTTATTTGTACATGGATTTCCATTAATTTGTAGTTGCTGAATGGCTGTGAGCTGAACTCCCATGTAGGCATGAAAAAAAAATCAGCTTATATATTTGGAGCTGAACACTGACTTTAAAAGTTTTACTTGAACAACACAATATTCCTTTGGTGATTTGCAAATGTGAGGGCGATTTACTTTCAGAATATGTTCTTCAGCTTTTGAGTTGGATGTTGCACCTCCTACACCAGGTGAGGCTGTAAGTCCCAGAATCTGAGGCTGTGGGATCAGTGGTTTGTTTTCTTTTGCCAGCTTCCTGTTCTTCCTCTTTTCTTTTAAGTAACGTCGCATTATATTGTTGTAGACACCTTCCTTTTGCGTGTGATGACACTCATCGATAATGATGAGTGAAAAATCTGAAGAAAAAACAAAACAACCAAACCCCAAAATGATTAATTTTCTTTCAAATGTAGAATTTGTGTGAGTAAATCTTCTTACAGGTAAGGAGACTGTTGAAGTGAACCAGTCAGTTTGTCTGAGCCCTAACATATTAGGAAATTTGTGATGCTGGAGGAAGGTGTGGATGGAAACTGTACCTATTTAATAGACCGTGTAATCATTGCTGCACATTCCTGAGGCGTCAAGGACTTCTACATTTTCTGTTTTTGCAAAATCAATCTGATGGTATAAAGAAGTTTAGAGAGATATTTTTAATAACCAGTGGTAAGAGCATACCACAGTTTAACTCAATCCTATCTTTTACATCCATAACTGTATCTGAGAAAATACATAGTTTATTTATGACAAGATACATAACACGTTAGAGGCCTTTCAGACATTTTAGAAAGGCCTGTCCTGATCAAAATATGCTTCTGCTGTGTAGCAACACAGAGATTTCCTCCCTATTCCTGTCCAATTGAAAGATTTATATTACTTTATGGATGTGTCATTGGAAAGAACAAACAGATGGTGAGAGTACTACCATCTCTCTTCTGTAGCTGAGGTAATTGATGAAGATTCAGACAGGTATTATGTGCTTTTTTAGTCAGATCATATTTACATGCAACAGGTAGAGTACTATACAATAAGGAAAATTAAGAATATTTCTTGTTTGTTTTAAATTTCTAACAAACACTGAAAACATCTCCTCCCTCTTTTTGCATATGCAGACAGAGACATATATTTCAAGGTTCAGATCTGAAAGACTCAGGAATGTTTCTCTAACAGCAAAACTGGTTTATGGAGCTCCCACTCTTCCCCTAGCTGGCCAATAACTCTCCGTGTTGAAATCCCTACAATTCAACATTGTTTCCTACAGTTTGACAAACATTTGTGGAAATGACAGTAAAGCAGGTCACTGAAATGATCAGGGTTAATTTTTTTTTTTAAATCTGGACAATTTCCACAGTCTTGTTTACACATTAGCGTGCTCAATTTGTTGCATCGCTGCAAATGAGTTCGCAACAACTGGTGGCAGAAGTTGGAAACTAACAGAGAACTGGAACATTCTAAATTGGCCTTTCTGCTGGAGAAAATATCATGTAACTTTGTCTTTGAAGAACCTAAATAAAGCTGGAGACTGAACAAGAGAAATTTTATGTAAAGGCTAAACCAAAGAGTACTGCTTTGAAAGCAGACTAGTGCTCCATGTCACATGGGGCTGGTCAAACTAGAGAAGAGGCAGCTCCAGGGTGACCTTTACGCCTTTCAGTACTTAAAGGGGGCTTTCTTAGCAGGGCGTGTTGTGATAGGACAAGGGGTAATAGTTTTAAACTGAAAGAGGGCAGATTTAGACTAGATATAAGGAAGAAATTTTTTCAATGAGGTTGGTGAAACACTGGCACAGGTTGTCCAGAGAGGTGATAGATGCCCCATCCCTGGAAACATTCAAGGTCAGGTTGGATGGGGCTCTGAGCAACCTGATCTAGTGGAAGATATACCTGCTCATTGCAGGGGTGTTGGACTCGATGAACTTTAAAGGACCCTCCCAACCCTCCCAGTCCTATTCTGTGATTCTACGTCACTGGGGAAATCTGATTGTCTTTACACAAGTGGTTCAGGAAGCCAGTTTGGACTGGAGTGATGTGGTTTCAAACCTAAATTTATATTTATTTCTAAGATTTCTACATCTTGCAAGACTTCAGAAACAGTGCTGGCAGTTTCTCAGATATTTTGCCAATGTGAAATTACTCCCTTTGATGTTTGACTATCATCTCTGTAATGCATATTCCTATCATTACTCAGGACGGACATAATCCACCAGAAGAGATGTGCTTCTACTGAGAAAGTGATACACAGCTTTTAGGAAGTCCACAGGGTGACTTCAGCCGTTGGTAAAGAGAGTAAGCATTTGGGAAAACGCAGTTAAGAGAGTCCCCTCCATTTCATTGAGGCTAGAATTCTGTGTTACGTGTAATGCAGACCTCCGTGGAAACAGATGAAGAAAGTATGAACAGAAATTAGGAATAAAACCCATATAACTAATTAGGATGGTTTATATAGGCTGCAACTTAACCAAGCCATAGCCATAAAAATGAAGGTGGCTCTGTTCGGGCTTGCTTGGCTTCAGTCCAGCTAAACTTAATAGCACAGGTGTTATAGCATGGAAACATGGTCCTGTTTGCAAGGCCACCTCACTTTTGGAAAAATTTAACTCCTTATGAAGGAAGCTTTGCAAAGTGTGAAACCCATTCAAAAAACCACTTCCTTACACAAACTGGCTGGGACTCAGCCCAATTCTCTGATCACGTCAGAGTTTCTGTAGAATGTTCAGGTGCCTCTGTATGGTGTTCCCAAATGATTCAGATTTGGGAAGGTTTATTAACCTAGGTGCAGTGGAAAGGAAATAAATACAAGAAAATCTCTGGTACTCTGCCTAGGTTAATAGAAAGGCATTCTGAAGGAGGGGAGGCAATTCTGAGGTATCCAAGTAGCTCTGCAGTAGTTAGTTTGGATCAAGCAGTACTTCAGTCAGCACTAGGCACTGATAGACACAGACTGACCCTCAGGTTTCTCTGCTCTCTCTGTAACACCCAGACAAGTACTTCTTTTATCACAGATCCATTATTTTGAATATCATAGCTCTGATATTCATCCTGCCCCATCTAAAAGACCTGACTGCCTGCAGATAGAGGGAGAAGTTAACATCTCACAGAGGAGGGTCACTGCAGCCCAAATCCTGGAGCTGACGTCAGGAGCTGTTCCATTATTTGCATGTAACTGGCAGATAATATCATTTCCTTTCTGATCTCCCATTGATATCTGCCACTTCAGGATTCTGGGCAAAGAATTTTATCTCATCTCATCTTATGTCTTTTGTTTTCTTCAACTTTCCTCAACTGTTGTAGGAGACCATTATATCTGCCAGCCTCCGAGACAGTTATAAGTAATCCTATCTCTGTATGTTAGAAAAATGGTAAGAGTTTAAAGAATAAAACATTTATAATGGATTGGCTTTTATATTGTTCCATTGTATTTCTCAAACTACTGTCTACATTTGAGTTTTTATAATTTTTTTCTCATCCTGTTTATGGCTTCTATCTGATGTAACTCAATGTTCTACCAAGCTTGCAGTACGGCTGCATTTGCACAAAGTTGTGCTTCTGCTAGATAAAATAGGAAGTATAACAAATATTTAGTAGAAATGAACTGCAAGAGTCTAATTTGGCTTGAAAAAACTGCATGCTCATTAACTAAGATCTGGTTTTGACTCTGAGTACAGCTTGCATTTATAAAACCAGTCAACTGAAAAAACATTAACTACTGAACGTGGCACGTTTTTACTCTGCAATTTTCCAGAATAGAGACATACTTTTAGCACTCTTGTAAAAATCTCAGAATTAAACACTTGCCTGATAAGTGGACACCTTCTTCATCTTCTTTGGCTGCACTTAACAGTGAATTCTCAAGGATCTGTGCTGTACTGATGATGACATCATTTCTTCTGACAACTTCAGGAAATGAGATTTTCAGCTGAGAATCACCACTTAAACCAATAACCTGATACCAACGCTTCAGGAATGGATTAAACTCCTTTCGTAAATGCTGTTCTACCAACGGTACCTGAATAAAGATTTCCAAAGAATTTAAACCAGAGCATACATAGGATTAAAATACATGCCCGTTTGCCAGAAATGTTGTTAGGTGAACATACACTTTGTGCAATATATACTTTTTTTAAAAAGCAAACATTCTCTTATTAACTGCAGTGTAGGATTAAAAAAACCCCACCAAACACAAAACACAAAACGAAGCAATAAAAATCCTCAAACCAACCCCTTCCCTCCAGCTGCTCCTACGAAACCTTTTTGTCCCAAGAACTTTGGCTTAACTGTGCCTTAGAAAGAACGAACAAACTATGCATGCTCTGGCTGTTTAACTGAGCTTATAACATGCTATCAATTTTATTCTTACAGGAGGATATGGATATCTTTTATTCTTTTAATAAAATTCTTAAATGTTTTTCTATATTTTAATATTACAATAGAAGATTATATTATATTGTGCTAATTACAGAAGATTGTATTATTATGTGCTAAATTTAACTGTAAAACTTACAGTAATTATCAGAAAATCTGGCAGAATATTCCCTAACTACTGTGAGACTGATTAAGTGGCCTTCATTACCAAATTGAAATGCAGAATGTGAAAAATATTTTTTTAAAAATTATTTAATTCTATTCATTCTAACATGAAATTATACTTTTTCCAATAATGTGGTTATTAGTGGCAGATCTAAATTTGCACTCACAGCAGGGTATTCTAAAATCATTCATGCTTGCACCAGGATGAGGGGTGCAGTGGAGATGGCAGTCTAGAGCTGTATGCCTTTAAACATAGCTACATCTGGAGAAGCTGAGAAATGTGTTTATATTCATTTTACAAGTTCTGTATTAACAGCATATGAGGTCTGAAAAATACTATTTCTTTAAAAATAGTCCAACATACCTTATTAACAAGTACTATAACTTTTCCAGGCTCAGATGCTCTTTTCTTCTTATCCAAGTGATCTTTGGTAATGTAAACAGCCACTCTGGTTTTACCACTGCCTGTAGGCAGACATATTATGATATTCTCCCCATTCAGTGCTGGCTTTGCAACTTCCATCTGGTAATCTCTCAGGATCAGATCTGGCTCAGGTGAAACTCTGCTCGCCACTTCATCTTCCTCTAAGGGTACAAAGAAATATAAGTATTAAACAGGAGGCATAGAACATTTATCAGAATATTGAACAAATGTCAAAGGGAAAAATACTAATTTCTTATCAGAAGCATCTTCTGAATAAACAGAAACAGGGCATGTTAGCATAGACAGTGCTGCTCTGTGGACCTGTGCAGCCCTGGATCAGAACCACTTACATGCAGTCACCAACCAGGGCAGGTGGAATGAGCCACAGTGTGTCTTCACCCATCTATATTGACATGACTATTATTATGTATGAATTCAAATGATACAGTTCAGTAGCACTGGGACCAGCAAAGGTTGTGTCCAGAGCTGCAGTATTTGTAATCTAGACAATCTTATGTGAAGTTCTCTTTCATCAGTACTGAAATTTATTTGGTTGCAAGTGAGCTACCTTTTTAAATGCTTCTCAGAGGATGAAAAAAAGGATGGAGCCCTAGAAAGAAAAAGAGGTAGGGACCACTTAAAAAATGATGAAGGGAGTTATAAAGATAGATATAGATAAGAAAATTCAATTGCCCATACAAGATAGAGCTAACTGCAGAATGTATCACACCTGTTCATGGTAGATTGCGCTGCTTCCAGACTGACTCATACCTAATGCAATCGAGCTGTTCACTAAGAAGCCATATACATTTGCCATCTGAAGGCCAAAGCATTCCATCTATCATATAAAATGCAATGGCAGAGATTTCAGTTCTACAGGCCACAGATGAAACAACATTCAAAAGCTAGAAGTGGAAAAATGTTGTTAAATTATTTCAGGCAGTAAGAGAAGCATATTAAATCTCTCGAGCTTACATCTATTTAGGAAGTCAGAAATGATATATATTAATATCAGAAGGATTTATTTCAATGGAGTTTTGGGCTTTTTTTTTTTCCCCTACAGATCTATTTAAATCACCATCCAAGCATTAATTGTCCTTAGTGAAGAAAAGGCACAAATTCATTCTACTAGGCTAAAAATGAGGGGAAAAAGCCCTCTAGTTTTATTTCCTGATGATATCATTAAATGAAGAATCATGAGGATTTTATTATCACTGATACATTACACAGAAAATAAGTGTATTTTTCTACTATCCCTGATTCCATTAAAAAAAATTAAACTAACAAAAAGTAATGAAGCTTGATAAAATACTGCTGATGGAAACATCCAAATGCCATTCTTAAGTGTTTTTTGCTTGTTTTGGCTTTTAGTGTGAGTGCAGTACTACCTGGAACACAGGGAAATTCACACCAGAGAGTACTTGCTGTTACTTATCTGACTTCTACTACTCTCTTTTGAGGAAGAACGTTGTTTGCTTTCTGGTTGGCTAAATTCAATAGTTCAATCATATTGAAACTAGCACTTTATCACCCATCTGTTTGGTTAAATTTCAGTTTCTTAACATCCTCAATTAACTGTCCAGGCCTAAAAAATATTTAACTTGCTCTCTCCTAGCTTCCTCAGCCCCTGTTTAGATAAAGGCTAATACAGGAATCTTTTCACAGGATATGATTTCATTAAAAAATTTTCATTGTGCACAGTATAACTTTAGGGAAGTTGTCTGTCTTTGTACAAGGCTCATATGAATTGCTGCTCTGGGATAAAAGAAACATAATAATTATTCTTCTATTGTCCTAACTCCACCATTTTTCTACATGTAAAAGGATCCTTGCACAGAAAGCTGTGACTAAATCTACATGATTCTCTGCATTAAAATCCAAATCATGTCAGTGCATTAAGACACTATCCAAACATCTCTGTTAATGTAACAGCCTTACTGCAAAATCTCAAATTATAAAATCCATAAATATCACAAGGTCCATCTGTATCTCCTTAGCTTTTTTTCTCATAGTTGCTCTCACTGAGTTTACTAGGCATGATTAAAAAGCGTGAATGTTTTTTTAAAACATTTTAACCAGTTGTTTTAAAAGCCCACATGTAAACAGAACATATAGCAAGTAACCATTGGAAAAAAAATTTTGCATTCTTCACGTTACTGTAGTGATTTATTGTTTTCTGCTGGACTACTGGACAGAACCAATGCCCAATGTACTTTTCAGGAATCTTAATGGATCAGGCCATACATATTTATGTGCTGCCACATACCGGTAGTCTATATCAGCCTGAACAACTCTTACAGTGTGACTGTCCACGGAACAGAGAAGTTTCTGTGCCCAGACATTTCATGTGACACAGTGAGGAAAGAAATACAATGTGACTGATGAGTCACCTCAGTTGACGCAGAAGTGCAAAGTATATTCTTCAGACTTAGCAATACGTAGACTAAAATCCTAGCTATAGGGTAGCCATTTAGATCTGAGATATCCTGAATTTTCTGGGTATGTACAAAATACTTGGATTTTAATATTTAAAAAGCTTTAAACTATTTTAAAGCATTTATAGTAAACACTTTGCAGGCATAGGATGTGTAACATTTACATTGGCTTTAATGATCTAGTACTAGCTTTATTAGGCAGAGCTGGCCTGAAAGGTACCCAGATTGTTTCTAGCCCTTGCACAAGATACAGTCCCAGCACAAACTTTGTAAAGGCTATATTCTAAAAGGTATCTGGTTCCTCTTGAATTCTGTGTAGGCAAATGCAGGCTGTTCACCATGGTGGACACCTGCAAAATCGTTCTGCCTGAAGTCTAAGATTAAAAAAAAGAAAAAAATTGGGATGTCTTTTACAACAGCAATGTTTAATTGGGCTCAGAGCACATAAATAGCAAATTCATGTCTGTCTGCAAAGTATTATGTAAACACAGTCCAATATTTAGCTTAAAACTATATTTAGAACTTGCACATACGTTTAAATGTGAGATTTGCAAAGGTCTTCAGATAGTAACCTCCATTGATTAGGTTCCTTTTACAGAGAGGGCTACTAAATTATTTAGGTCCAAAGTGGACCTTCATTACTGTTCTGCAGGTACCCTGGAAATGCTTCTCCTCACCCTTAGATGCCTCTAAAGCATTTCCTATTCCCTCTCACCGTGGGCAGAGGCCAGGCACAGTCTAGCTTCTCTCTGAGAGCAAAAGAAGCACATATATGTGCCAGCATTATGAGCATCTGTACAGGCGACTGCACTGGATAACTTCTGGAAGCCCTTTCCAGTCTATGGGATTCTATCATTCTACATCACTGACCATTTTGAATGACAATGATGTCTAGAGACCTATTCAGATGATATCAGCAAATCAACTCTTTTGGGGGAGGGGCTTAAGTCGCGACCCAAAAAATGGCGTCTGTTTTCCAACGAAATAAATGGAAGCCTTCCGCTGATTTTTGTTCTAAGCTATTCACAGAGTGGTTACCCTCCAGAGCTTATTTTACAATTACTAAATAACAGAAGGGAAACATACCTGAATCACTGGTTGTGCAGCTCTGTCCCAGGTTTTCATTCAAGTTACTGACACTTTCATCTCCTATGGAGACATCTGACTCTAAATGAAAAACACAAACAAATGTAGCATAGTATATTTGCTATACAAATATAAATAGCAAAAGCATATTGTTTGCTTTCTCCCTAAGTTGTTAAAATAGGCTAGACAAATGTCTGGCAGGGATGGCTGAGGTATAATTTCCTTTATTAAACTTTTTCTTAGATAAAGAAAAAACTATGAACAATATAGTTCATTTTTTATGGAAAAAAATATGGATTGGAAGATGAAAATCCAAAACATAGCAGAGGTAAGGCAATGTGGGTCATGATTTATTATTGTCAGGCATCTATGTTCTGTTTGCTTTGAAGCAAGGGTCCAGACATGACTGCCTGCATGATCCCCCCCTCTAGTCCTATTTTACTGTATCTTTTCTGAAGGGGGTGCAGAGCCAAAACAAACAAAAAAAAAACCCCAAAACCCCCAACAAACTATGTTGGTCTGCTGGATACACAGCACTGCTGGAAAACTGAAGACATTCTCTTTTACTCCCTATAAACTGTATCAGTTATATCTGTCGTAGAAGAAAATCAAAACCAGAACTGTTTGGTTTGTTTTTTTTAAAAAAGGGTTTCTTCATGTAACATGAAAAGAGTAAACCACAGTTCCCAGGTAAATAAAAGCAGAGAGGAATTACTAAATCTGCTAAACAGTTTGCAAGTAAAAGCAGGGACGGAAAATTCTGTTACACCCAACAGAAGACGTGGACACTGCCACAGAAGTCTGGCAAGTTTACTGCACATATTCTAACGTTACGCTCTCCCTCTGCTGGGCAATCAATGTATTACACGAACTTTTTTTTCAGTCACAAGTGTAATTTATATAGCTGTATTTTCCAAAGCTCTTTTAAAATCTAAAGAGATACACAGTTGTTCTGGAAAAACCTGCTGCAAACAGCCTCACCTTGCACTGTCAGCTGCTCATAGTCTGCGCAAGAAATCAGTCAGAATAATAGCACTGACCTATGTTTTGCTTAATTACCTAGTGAATTTGTGTCTTACCAAGTCGTGCTTAATTATCTTGTGAACTTGTGTCCTATCAAGTTTTTCATAGTTTTTTCCAGTGAATATCCCATTATGGTCCATATCCATATTGTCCCCAATAAATAATTCATATAGCAAAACACATGCTGTGAATGAGAATTTAGAACTAAGTGGATGTTGTAGTGTCTTAGAATGGTACTCTTTAAATATAAACTGTAAAATCTTGGTGAGGTGGAAATTAAACCTAGCCTGCGTTCAGTAAAAATATGAAGCTTTTTCCTTTATGCAAGTTTTGGTGTCCTTGAGAGGTAAATGAGTAACAGAAACAAAACTGCTATTTCACAGAACAAGTATAGACAACGGACACAAAGCTACCTTAGCTACCACTAGGAGTCAGGTATTTAACTATTTTTAGTTTTTCTAACATAACCATGAAAAGTGATGCAAACATCTGTCTTGCTGTCCTACAGCGTTCATCATTTATTCCATACAGACCTCAGAATCTGATCCAACTATGAATCACCACCACCTGTAGGAAGTGTTATGATGGGAAAGGGCATTAAAGACTTTAAGCACCTAAATTAAAAGCCTAGTCTCCTAGAAATCAATGCAATCAACACAAAGGCACTTTAAAAAATATATATTCACAGTGGAAGCGTGATTTATATAAAATTTCCCTATTATTATATACTAGCATGTATTTAATATCACATTAAAAGACAGCATTGTCTGAAAAAAGAAAACCTCACCAGTTATAATCCAAGTTCAAAGACCTGTGACAAACTATTACATAGCATTAGTGGGAATTCCAACTATGAAGATGACACTGCGATCTCCCAATTTCACTTTCTAAGAATCCATGTAGATTGGAGAGGACAAAATTAAAATTCTATGGGTCTATTCTATGTGGTCTCCCATCTAAAATGACCTGTTGAAAGATGTGTATGCAGCAGAGAATATGCATTCACAGAGTGTTTTGTACATAATTATCTGAATTACAATGTGCAGCATGCATTGCAAAATAATCTCTCACAGAAAATGTCAGTGGTGAAGTAAAATGCAAGTATTCATCTTCCAAGTAAAAGGTGAAGAGAATAATGTTCTCCTTTTTCAACTGTGGCAAATTTCTTGAATTATTTTAAAATAAAATTTAAAAAAAAAGTAAGCCTTTCCAAAACAATAAACTTAATATTTTCTAACAGCTGTTTCCACCACTTTCACCAGTCTTCCCTTGCAGTGCTACTTGCACATTGTAATGCAGCAGATTCCACGGAAAGATTTTCACTCACTTTGCACCAACTAGTAAGTAAGTATAAAGACAATGGAATGTAATGAAAAAAATGGATTAAAAAAAGTATTTATTTCCTGTCCTGTGCTACATTATGTCATAGAATAAGTTTCAAGCATCAGAAAATATAAATGAAGGACCAAAATATAAACAGGCTATTAAAATTGGGTCCTACTTTCAAATTAATGGGCAGTTTTTTTCTAATCTCAAGCATTAAGAGACATTTTGTAATACATTATTGAACTCTCCAGTTAATTACAGTGTAATTATTTGTTCCAATCAACTTTTTTTTTTAATGAAACAGGCCTTGAAAAACAGAGGTGTTATTTATTTAAAGTGTTGTTTATGCAAGTAACTGTAGCCTTAATCCAAGTGTTTCACTTCTGACCTTGCAGACTTACTGCTTTTGTTGGGATTTTTTTGTGTGTGCAGTTTCTTATCTGTGTTTTTGCATGCACAATTTCTCTCTAGTTTTCTCTTAGGCTAAATTATCTATTTCTACTCTGTCTTCATGACCCTACTGCCCTCATACCTTCTGACTCCTTCTGTCTCAGCTACTCCAATAACGGGGTCAGAGGATGCTCTAGATGCTTTACAATGCAAATTGCAGTAAATTCAAGTGACTTGAAAAAGCTTACATCTTTCTCCTTGAAATTTATTCTTTTCAATATATGAAGGAATGGTGGGAGCGTACTGCAAAAGTGACAACACTTGACAGCATCAAATTGCAAATTAGGTGGGTTCCCAGCCTACTTGGAAGTAGAATCTGGGCTCCAGTTGTATTTTCAGCTGCCTGGTCTAAAAATACAGTCTTATAAGATCATGGGAAAGGATGGAAATGGAAAAAGACTTGAGTGCAGTTAAGTCTGTGTGTACAAGTGCATAGTGATCAAATCTTACTGCACTTCAAGATGGCTGAATGTGAGCCAGTTCCTCTACAACCATCCTCATGCAGCACTGTCTCTTGTCGGCCCCTTGCTACACTGCATCTACTTTGCTGGTTTAGTTCAACTCAGAAGTGCGTGTTTACAGTGAATCTGTCAATTGTCCCCACTTACACTACTTTGGTTCATATCACAGAGCTGGTTTGGATCACAAGAAATGAACTTCTGTCAGCTGAAACGAAATGAGATTTTTTTCCAGCCACCTGCAGGCATAGAGTCCACACCAGACTGAAGTCAATCGTAACCAAATTGCCAGAATTCACATAGAACATACACCCTTAGCACCATACCACTGAACAGATCCACTTCTGCCCAACAGCACAAACTGCTAACACCCACTGTCTATTCATTTCAGTACAGTTCAGTGCTGAGGAGATCATAGTTTTCAGGCTAGAATTGGCTTGTGGCAGGCTAGTTAATAGCTAATAGATCTACTTATCTGTAACCTTCAACCTGACAAGAGTCAGGTAAAATATCGAGCTAACAGCAATGAAAACCCACCCTCAGCGAGGCTACAATTAAGAACTTTAGCCTTGCCCTGAAAGGATCCAAAGAGTGAGGATAACTCAGTCTGATCCATTCTGAATCATCATTAAATATCTGGCACCTCTTCTTTATACTGCCAAATTATGTTCTAAACAAGGAAAACAAAGTTGATATTTTTGCTGTAGTTAATAATTCACTACTTGCTACAAAACATTGTGATTTGCTGTTAATATCATGCTAAATGAGAAATAGGCTACTACTGTCGCACACTGAAAGGCTGCAGTTTTCAGAGCCAATTTTTTTTATTTATTTATTCATGTTTGATAAAAAAGAGCAGCCTTAGCTGTCTTACTCCTTTGGCTGAGTAAGCCCACTAAAATCATTTCAGGCAGGATTTATCTCAGTTGTAACTATTGTCTGCTCCATCTGAACTTGTAACCCACATGAATGGTTCCTTAATCATACAGCGTATGTTTGAATTGTTGGTTCTCATCTATGTCTGTGAATTGTTGCTGGTAATTGCTGTTGCTCACTATCAACTCCCAAGGCATGATTTTAAAAGTGGATCCACATGAACAACAAGCCACCACAATTTCTAAAAATTTGTACTAAAAAATGTACTTCTGACCATGTGATGTAAATGGCAAAGGTGATTTGATGCTCTGTAAATATAAATCCTTAAAATAGAAAAAGTACTTGCTGGATGGCATTAAAGGACTTAGCAAAACCAAAAATGTTTTCCAATATAGAATTACCAGCCTTCTAGAAAGAAGTACTTGATACAGCTGCAGTTATACTGGTACAGAAACATTCCTCTTGATTTAAACTGTGTCAACATTGGGAGGAATTGTCAATGTAAACCTAATGTTTTCATTTCATAATATAAACCTACCATGAATAGGTCTGAAATAAAGTATTCATTTAATAATATTAACAATTTTAATTAACAATATTAAATATGCTTGAAGATTACTCATTTCTTCACACAGTAAATGAAAAAATAATACTAGAAAGTTGTTGAAAGTGCTATATAAGAGGAAAGGAAGATCATTAATGTTGCTTAATTATAAGAAAATTAGGCAGCCTGTAGATAAAAACATCATCACTACAACCAGGATACAGAAAAATGTCTACATGGAGGCTGCACATAATGTGCTACAGATTTTTTGACCATGTCCTCCTAAGCCATTCTGTACTGTGCTAGCAAATTGGTTTCTGAACCAGCTCTTACCTTGCAGATTAATTAGTTCAAGTATGACAACATATTCTTGTCCTAGAGCAACAATTTGAACTAAACAAATTTGTAGATCTGACCCTTAAAATGCCTACTGCTGTTAATGCATAGCAAGAAATGGAATTTACTGCTTCCAAAAAACCAAGATTTACTTTTTCCATTCATTCTCTTCACCTCGACAGTACCATATGTTCCTGAATTTTTGAGCAAGACAAGAGCTAATGCACCAAGAACATTCTTTCAGTTACTTACAGTTACTAAAGTTTAACTGGTACCAGCACTAAGTACCAGTTAGTGGACATACCTGGAACTAGAGAATTCTTTCCAATAGATGTTTCTGATACACTGTTCTCGCTGCTGAAACTACCATTCACATTCTCTTGCTGTTTCATATCCTCTGCTACAGCATGTCCTGGTTGGCTTGTAACTTCTGTTTCTTCGTTTGTACTGTTCTTCATCCCATTTTGTCTATTCTCTGTTTCTAGAAAATAAATAGAAATTCCACAGCACTATAAAACATTTAATTTCTTTTAGCGTGGAGCATAGAAAACATAAAACTAGCCTGTATTCATCATGCACATAGCAGCATAACATAGGGTCTTGGTCTTGACTTATAGTTTGGAATTTTGATGTTTTTATAAATATTTATTGAGAAAGTTGTTCGTCATAAATCTCAAACATTTGCGGTCACTATAAACATCTGAAAATTGAACTTGTGGACTAGACCGTCTTTCTTACCTCCTCAATTCCATTGGTCCTGTAAGCTCATAAATGGATGTACCTTACAGCAGGACTTCAAAACTTGCTCATAAAACAGAAAGACTGAGAGAGCTTTCAAAAAATGTTTTCCCTCCTTCCACTTGTCTTATTTCAAATACAGAAATAATTTCTGTCTGACTTCTCTGTTCTTTTATTAGACTCACATAGAACTGTGCATGCTCCAAAGGCAAAAAAATGCTGTTTTAATTATATGTTTAAATTATAAACTCATCATGTCACCAATGCTACCTGGAGTAAGTGGGTTGCCTTAATGACACAACGAGCTCAAATAGGAAACCCCAATTGTCCAGGAATCGTAGGAGTGATCACAGACTGGCCTGAAGGCAAAGACTTCACAATGCCACCTGAGGAGGTGGTGACTTGTGGTGAGGAAGTCCCACCATATAGTGAACTCTCAGATAATGAGAAACAGTATGCTTTGTTCACTGATGGATCTTGTCATATTGTAGGAAAACATTGAAAGTGGAAAGCTGCTGTATGGAGTCTTACATGACAAGTCGCAGAAGCTACTGAAGGAGAAGGTGAATCGAGTCAATTTGCAGAGGTAAAAGCCATCCAGCTGGCCGTAGGCATTGCTGAACGAGAAAAGTGGCCAATACTCTATCTCTATCCTGACTCATCGATGGTGGCAAATGCTCTGTGGCGGTGGTTAAAGCAGTGGAAGCAGGGCAACTGGCAGCGTAAAGGTAAACCCATCTGTGCTGATGAATTATGTCAAGATATTGCTGACCATCTAGGAAAACTAGTTGTGAAAGTACGCCATGTAAATGCCCACGTACCCATGAGTCAGGCCACTGAGGAACATCGAAACAGTCAGCAAGTGGATCAGGCTGATAAGATTTTCCAGACAGATTTGGACTGGGAACATAAAGGTAAACTATTTAGCTCGGTGGGCTCATGATACTTCAGGTCATCAAGGAAGAGATGCAACACATAAACGGGCTCACGACTGAGGGGTGGATTTAACCATGGACGCTATCGCGCAGGTTATCCACAACTGTGAAACGTGCTGAAATCAAGCACGCTAAAAGGTTAAAACCTTTGTGGTATGGAGGACGATGGCTGAAATATAAATTTGGGGAGGCTTGGCAAATTGACTACATCACACTCCCTCAAACCCACCCGGGTAAACGCTACATGCTTACAATGGTGGAAGGAAGCAATGGATGGTTGGAAACCTATGCCGTACCCCATGCTACTGCCTGGAGTACCATCCTAGGCCTTGAAAAGCAAGTCTTGTGGCGACATGGTACTCCAGAAAGAATTGAGTCAGACAATGGGACTCATTTCAAAAACAATCTTGTAAGTAATTGGACAAAAGAACATGGTATTGAGTGGGTATATCATATCCCCTATCAGGCACCAGCTTCCAGGAAAATAGAGTGATACAATGGATTGTTAAAAATTAGCCTGAAAGCAATGGGTGGTGGATCCTTTAAAAATTGGGACAAACATTTTAGCACAAGTTCCCTGGTTAGTTAACACCAGGGGATCCATCAATTGAGCTGGTCCTGCTCAATCAGACCTTTTACGTACAGTAGAAGGGGATAAAGTCCCTGTGGTGCATGAAAGGAATATGCTGGGGAAAACTGTTTGGGTTTTTCCTGCCTCAGGCAAAGGCAGACCCATTTGTGGGACTGTTTTTGCTCAAGGACCTGGATGTACTTGGTGGGTGACGCTGAAGAATGGAGAAGCTCAATATGTACCTCAAGGGAATTTGACCCTGGGTGAGAAGACTTAAATCTGAGTTGTACGATATTAATTGTTATATGATACTAATAGTGTTCTACAGCTGTTTTTCAGGATAATATAGTAGTGATGAACCCTGAGTCAGCTTCATCAAGTGGCGTCCAGCAAAACTGTTTGAGATGGACATGCTACCCATGGGCACGAACCACATAAATTTCTTTCACCTTTCCTACCCTGAAAATGCTGCTATGAGAGATGAAATCCTACAGTTATTAACTAAATGGACTTAGTGAACTTTTGTGTATAAAGATAAATCATAATTGAGTAACCTGCATGTATCTATTTCTATATATATGTATGTGTATGCACAGGTTTGATAGATAAAGTATTAGTGATCTGAGCATGATGCAAATGGTATGGAATAAGGGGTGGAATGTCCTGGTTTGAGGTAAAAGAGAACCAACTTTCTGTTCAGTAATTTTACTTCTTAGCTAGGCCTCTTCTAACTCTCTGAAATTAACAGCACGTTGTGCTGAAAACATTTCGTTCTCAGACTGATAAGACCAATGTTTACAATTAGTGCCAAGGAATGGTACGCAGAGAGGCTCTTGCTTATACTTATTGCTATAACAACCAAGGTCAGCTAATTTCGTTATTTGTCCCATTGGAGGGTCAGAAACGGAAAAGCATAGAGGGGTCCCACCTGCAGGGAGGAGCAGACAGGACAGGTGACCAAAAATTGACCCACAGGGGTATTCCATCCCATCTGCCCCATGCTGAGTATAAAAGCTGAGGGATCAAAAGGTCAGTCTCTTTTTCTTCAATGGCCGACTTCCGAGGAAGACCCTGCCTCTTCATCTGCCTTTGATCCCAATCCATGTGTTCCTGACTCCAACTCTGGAATCCAGTTCCCACCCATCACTGAGTCCAGTCTGGGACTTCCCCAGTGCCTGCTAGTGATGTCATCCTGGGAGCTTAATACGGTTTTGTATATACTGTATCTTTTTTATTATTTTCCTTTTTATTTTATTATTAATAATTCATTAAAGTAGTTTACTTCCTTCTAAACGCATAAATCTCTTTACCTCTCCTCCTCCTCTCTGTGTGCGAGAGCATCTGTCACTGGCCATTGGCCAATTTGGCCAAAACCACGACAGACAGCAAAGTAACAAAGACAAGAATTTAAGTCTGACAAAACTGCAACACAAAATGAAAACTAGGACCATAGTAGCTGCTGAACTACTCTCAGCATCTGACTTTCACTCAGAACTGTCTTCTGAGGCTCTAACTTGGTTGGTCTTGTCCTGCAGACTGGAACAGTCAACCACCTTTGAACAGCATGCTCAAATATGGCAGCTGCTTATCTGTGTTGGGCAGAAAACAGGTTGATTCCTGTCCTCAACTGGAAAAGAAACCTTCACACCCCTCTTATCCCAATCTTAATGCATTGTCCCACATGCAGCAACTAAAAGTAGAGAGACGTAGTTCTGGTGAGCTCCTCAAGCAAAAAGACTGAAGCTGGTAAATGGGAAATCTATTAAAAAAACTTTAGTTTCAAAATCTTATAAAACATATGTGAAGCCCAGTAAAAAAATGAGGGATGGAGTACTTGGGGGCTTCTTTTTTCTTATTTTAGAATCCAGGGGAGCACTGGGGTAATTTTATAATATCATAATCATAGTACAGGAATAAAAAGTAGTAGCCAAAAACCTACAGGTCTTTTAGTTTCATTTCTGTAAATAACCTATTTACTAGCTTATTCTATTATTTGTAGTAAATTTTATACAATGTCTTGAGACTTACGTCTTCTCCCCAAGGAGACATACTGCAGTGTAGTTTAAAATGCCGCATATATTTGTTAACCGTTCTATAAAGGAAAAACTAATCCTTGTGCTGAAGGAGAAATACGTAAAAGGTTTGCTTTGTTTGTTCAAATTAATCTTCAGAATATTTTTTATGAATGATTATAAAAACATCACATTGAAAACCAACGGGTTACAAAAGGTAAGGATTCACATCATCACAGAACCATAGGGTTGGAAGGGACCTCTGGGGATCATCTAGTCCACACCCCCTTCCAGAATAGGGTCACCTAGAGCAGGTTGCACAGGAACGCGTCCAGGCAGGTTTTGAATGTCTCCAGAGACGGAGACTCCACCACCTCTCTGGGCAGCCTGTTCCAGTGCTCTGCCACCCTCAAAGAAAAGAAGTTCCTTCTCATGTTTAGGTGGAACTTCCTATGTTCGAGTTTGTGCCCATTATGTCTTGTCCTATCACTGGGCACTGCTGAAAAGAGCCTGGCCCCATCCTCCTGACACCCACCCTTTAAGTATTTATAAGCGTTGATAAGATCCCCCCTCAGTGGTCTTTTTTCCAGACTGAAGAGATCCAAATCCTTCAGCCTTTCTTCATATGAGAGATGTTCCAGTGCCCTAATCATCTTCATAGCCCTTTGCTGTCCCCTCTCCAGCAGTTCCCTGTCCTTCTGGAAGTGGGGAGCCCAGAACTCGACACAGTACTCCAGGTGCGGCCTCACCAGGGCAGAGTAGAGGGGGAGGATGACCTCCCTCAACCTGCTGGCCACACTCTTCTTGATGCACCTCAGGATGCCACTGGCCTTCTTGGCCACGAGGGCACATTGCAGGCCCATGGTCATCCTGTTGTCCACCAGGACTCCCAGGTCTCTTTCCACAGAGCTGCTCTCCAGCAGGTCAGCCCCCAACCTGTACTGGTGCATGGGGTTATTCCTCCCCAGGTGCAGCACTCTACACTTACCCTTATTAAATTTCATAAGATTCCCCTCTGCCCAACTCTCCAGCCTGTCTAGGTCTCTCTGTATGGCAGCACAGCCTTCTGGTGTGTCAGTCACCCCTCCCAGCTTTGTCTCATCAGCAAACTTGCTGAGGGTGCACAATTCAGTTTAATTACAACTACGTACATACTATTGTACTTCTGATATTGCTTAATAAGGATTTTTGGTGTTTAAGAATCTATTGAATAAACTGCAAAATAACATGATTTTGAAATCCCTGGACAAGTAAAAGCATTAGTCTCAGTGTCACAGCAAAATCAATATGGTGAGAACCTTGTTTCCTAAGTCACAGTACAAAAAAGAGATATTAAAATGCCACACAAGTGCTAAGGAAATAAGATGATTACCTCCTGTATTTCCGCTTAAATCATCTGCAAGGTCTCCATGTTGGGTTTCACGCAAAGCAACCAAAAAAGGAGAGAACCAGTCTTTCTTCTGCACTATTCTGCTCAATAGCTCCCTCGCACCATCTCTATTCCCACGATTGTCAGTAACAGTGTGGATCTGGTGAAAACAAAAAAACCCAAACAATCTTGAGAGAGACTTTGGAAATAGTTCAGAGAAGTTAGTTAGTATAGGTACAAAAGCATTTCCTTGTCATCATTAAAACATACTTAAAAATAAAGGCATAGGGTGGGCCTGCCACTCATCAGAAGAGGCTTACTGCAGTTTTGTCCAACATCATGTTTATTCCATATGGTTTCAGGTAGGATATATAAAACTTATTTAATTGGAGAGACTGGTAGTACTCAACAACGGTTATAATAATAACCACTGTATAGTAATTATTATTACTGTGGAATAATAAATAGGCATTCACACTGGTTTAGGTACTAGTCAACCTTAACTAAGGAGAAGTGATGTCATACACCTTACCAGAGCTCAAACTTAAGCTGTAGAATGACAGATAGTCCAGGCAAGTCATTCTTAGCCAAGCGGGGTAAACACTGGGAAATGTTTTCATCAAAGGTTAACACTTGCTCTTTCCTGTCATACTAGTATTTCTGCTCAGCTTCACTGTATAGTATGATACTCCTTAGCAAACCTATGGCAAAATAGGGGAGGGAAGATCGTGCTTTATTTTAACTCAGGTATTCTCTAGGACTTTACAGGCCATCATCACTACTTCCTGGTATGGTTCAGCGGGCAGATGACAAGTAACAGTAAAGCCAGACATATTGCCTCCACTTTGACACTGGCTTAGTCTAACTCTCTGGTCATGGTATCTTTCTTTCCCTGGTTCTTAGCTGGCATCCCACCTGCTGGCCCATTGCCAGTAGTCTTTGTTGGCTTATTTGGAGCACCATTTCTCTTTCCTCCCCCCAAGTTTGGGTACTCCCCTTTCATTTTTGCACTTACAAGGCCATTTCTAGTTGTGGCTTCCTTCCTATCTACCCACAGCTCCTGGGGGTGGCCAAGCATCAGTGGCACTGACTAGCGCCGGGCCTGACAGGCGAGCCACTTACCCGATCTAGGTCATCATCCTGGAAGATGCCCATCTGCAGGCACTTCTCAGCCACCTGCATGGTCTGCATTTTATCCACCAGTGTGCTGTGGAGCAGCTGCACCAAGTGCACGCAGAGGTCATGGTCAGCCTCCTCGGTCGGTGAGGGCAGCTGGCTGAGGCTGGGGTTCACATAGCAGGCAGCCAGCCCGCAGCCGCCCTGCTCCAGCGCCTGCAGGAACTCGTGGAACCAGCCGCAGCCGCGGGGACCCCGCTCCACGGCCCGCAGCAGCTCCTCCGCCCCTTCCACGTCGCCGCGCTGCAGGGCGGCCGCCCGCACCCTCTCCCTGTCCTCCGGGCTCAGCGAGGGAAGCCGGTCCAGCACCGGCTGCACCCGGATGAACTGCTTCAGCCGCGGCCTGAAGCAGGAGATCATGTAGAGGAACCGCTCGTCTCGGCACTCCTCTGCCATGGCCGGGATGAAGGCGCCGGGCGCTCCGGGACGCCTCTGGGGCCGCGGGAGGACGGCGGGGGGCGGCCGAAGGGGCTCCGTAGGCGGGGGTCGGGCTCGCTGTCAGCGGGGAACGCGTCCCGCGTCGCGTCGCGTCGCGTCCCGTCCGGTCCCACTCAGCAACTCCGCAGGCTGCCGCCGGGCCGCACCCGCTATATCCCAGCCCCAGCGCCGCTTTCGGTTTCGATTCCTGAATATTTAAAGGGAAACTTGTAACAGCAACCGTAAGCTTAAGAAAAAAACAACAAACGTGAACTGAAGTACACCTTGCACTTTCCAGCTCAGGAGTTTCTAGGGCCGGTCACAGGTGTGTCGGGGCTTTCTGCACTGTGGCTTTCCCGCCAGGCACCGACCCAGAAATGCGGCGCTTCGGAGGTGGTAACCCCAGGTGATCCCAGTGATCTGCAGTCATTTGCAGGATAAGCCTTTTTGCAGAATACAGGCCCACAAAAGGCCATCGGGGAAGTAAAGCCAACTTGTAATGGTTTACTTTGGCTGTGTATTAAAGATTTTGTGCCTTTTTTTCCAGTTTGAAGAATTGCATCTTGCATGCAGAGCAGGAGGCTGTGATGCCTGTGATAAACTTCATAGAGCAGTTTGTTGGACAGTGTCTGAGATTGTTGGGACAGTCTCTCCCTGAGATGTGGTTTCACCCATATGGTGGATGTCATTGAGCTTCGGGAGCAGGCTTGGTTTCCATCGAGGGGTTTTAGGGAACCTCAGTGTGATTCCAAGGTACGGCAACAGACCCTTGACTCAATTTCATGTTTTGTAGCAAAATGGTAGAGTAAATAGAGAGCACCTGGACTGCCATGTTCAGTTTTGGTCCAGGACAGTTCAAGAGACAGAGTGAAAAATCAGAGAGAGTCCAGTGCAGGGCCAACACGATGCTTCCAAGATTGGAAAGCCTGGCACATGTTTGAAGGATCTGGGTTTATTCAGCCTAGAGAAAAGGCAGCTCAGGGGAGATCCAATCACAGTTTTCCAACTCCTAAAAGTTGGATCCCTCTTCACAGGGGCGCACAGGACAAGAGGCAATTGGAACATGTTTCTTCAGGGGAAATTCTGTCCAGGTATAAGAAAAAAAATTCTCCACTGTAAAAACAATTAGACACTGAAATATATTGCCCAGAGAAGCAGTGGGAGTTTCCCTAATACAAATATTCAAGACTTGGTCTGACAGGGCCCTTGATTTAATGCCTTGTTTTAAACGGAAGCCAGATATCTCCAGAGGTCCTTTCCCAGCCTAAAATTCCCCGTAATTCAAATTGCGCCCTCAGCTGCTTGTCTTTCTGAGATGTGCTACAGCATTCTGCTCTCAGTGGAGCTTCCTTCAGTTAGCGCCTTCTTGTGTAGAACTTAATTTGTTTTACTTTCATTTCATTGTTATCTCAGGTTTCACTCTTATTTCATCATTACTTTTTTATTCCTGCTTTGTAGAAGTTTCCTTTGAAAGACTTCTGAAGAAAGTCTTGCCACTTTTTTCCCCCCACTACTTTTTCTTCTGTTTTCAGCACCTTATTTGAATGACATGTCAGTCTTACTTGTAAGGCCTCAGGAGCCCGCAGGAGTTACTTGGGTGCAGTGTGTGTAGCTAGATTGTTTGCATATTTGTTTGTTTCCCAGGTTGTGTATGTAGCAGTGGTAAATCAGGACCAGTGTATTTATACAAATAACCTTTGCAGCTTGAAAGAGTTTGTAGCCATTAAAAGGACACTTGTGACTAACTTGGAGAGGAAAAAAAAATAAATGTTACTTAGATGTTATTCCAGCTACTGCTAGGTTGCATAGGATGATGGCTGAGCTCCTACTCTGTCCATAGAATGGTCTGGGCTGGAAGGGACCTCCAACCCCCCTGCCATGGGCAGGGACATCTGCCCAAAGCCCCATCCAGCCTGTCCTTGAACACTTCCAGGGATGGGGCATCAACAACTTCTCTGGGCAACTTGTTCCGGTGTCTCACCACCCTCACAATAAAGAATTTCTTCCTAATAGCTAATCTAAATCTACCCTCTTTCAGTTTAAAACCACTTCCCCTTGTCTTATCATTACAGTCCCTGATAAAAGAGTCCCTCCCCATCTTTCCTGTAGGCCCCCTTTAGGTACTGGAAGACCTTACAAGGTCTCCCCGGAGTCTTCCCTTCTCCAGGCTGAACAACCCCAACCCTCTCAGCCTGTTTTCATAGAAGAGGTACAATGATTCTCTTCGTGGCCCTCCTCTGGATTCGCTCCAACAGGTCCATGTCCTTCTTGTGCTGAGTGAGGTCTCCAGAGCTGGATGCAGTACTCCGGGTGGGGTCTCATGAGAGCAGAGTAGAGGGGCAGAATCACCTCCCTTGACCTGCTGGCCACACTTATGATGCAGCCCAGAACATGGCTGGCTTTTTGGGCTGCGAGTGCACACTGCTGGCATGATGACACAAATATCCTGACTCCCTTGCGCTCTTCATGAACTCTACGAGTTTTGAGGCCTTTGTCCCTTTCAGACGTGACTGAAATTAGTCGCAGGATTCACAGGCCGGGGCTGAGGCAGGGGAGGAGCACCAGGCCTCCCTCGCCGGCCGTCTCGGTAGAGAAGCTGCACAGCGCCAGCTCCCGGCCCCGCCGCATACGGAACACCTCCCTTCCCCGCACGGCGAGAGTCCGCAGACGGCTCAGACACCCAGGCTGAAGCACACGCAAAAACAACACGGCTGCGCCAACGCGCCCCCAGTTCCATCTCGGGGTTACCGGTGCCGCACAGAAGGCGCCGGGCCGGCCGGAAGCGGCGCAATCGCCTCAGGCAGCGCCGCGGGAACGCCCCCAACGGCCGCACTGGGCTCGCGGGACCTGCGGCGGGCGGGGTTTCGGCTGGCCAATAGCAGGGCCGAGGCCGGCGCGGTACGCCTGGGGCTCGGCCGCTGCGGCGTTTATGGCCGGTGGGGCGGCCGCGTGCCCATCGCCGCTGACGCGAGCTGCGGGGGCCGGGGGTGTCGGCGCGGCCGCTTCCCGGGACCACGCGGCCTGGGCAGAGCCTCTGCCGCTTCCCGCCGCAGTGCCCTGCCCTCCGACTGGCAGGGCCGCGCTCCCCGGGCCGGGCTGGGCCCCCGCGGCCCCGAGGAGGGGTCCGGCGCTCCGCGCCCGCTGAGGGGCGGCTGGCGGGGAGCGTTCCGGCCGCTGTTGCGTTGTCTGAGGGGAGGCGGGCGGCTGGGCGACCCGCGCTGTCTGTGGGCCCCGGGCCGGCGGGCAGAGCAGGCGCCGTGCACTGAATAAGCCCAACACGGCTAGGGACCCATGTGGGACCGGGGTCGCTGCTGACTTACTGCCGGGGCCTGGAGTACAGTTTTGAGGTGCATATTGTCCTTATGATGCAAAAAAAGTCGGACCGTATTTGGTGTTTCTTGTACCCAGTGCAGGGCTGCAGCAGTCATGGATGCTACACGACCTTTTGGAAAAATACCATTTTAGGATGGATTGATAGTACAGCTGGAAACACTGGTAGTAGTAGTTAGAAAATGACAAAAGTGCTTACAACAACTACGGCACAAAGAAATGTGTGACAAAGTGCTTACAACAACTACAGCACAAAGAGATATGTGTAAGAATGGGATTCTGTTTGTGTTATGTGTCCTTCAGCAAAAGGAAAGCTGCTCAGTTACTTTTAGTTGCTGCGTAAGAGATGAAAATATTTTTCTAAATTCTTTAGCTACTCAGTGTAAATACAGTTACTGCAGAGGCTTGTTGCTTCGTTCTCATGACACTTCAGTGCTTGGATAAAACATCCCATGTTTAAATATAGGTAAGTTTACTTTGCTGTTATAAGAAAGGGCAACATATCAGCACAGTAAAATCTGTGAGCTGCTCCTAAAATTATAGTTCTTGGATGCTCGAAGCCACTTCAAACTATGTGTCCCAGCCTGAAGAAGGGAACCCCTGCCACATATTGTGGTAACTGCATAAAGTACATGAAATCCTGGCATAGATAAGGGACTGAATAAACAGCTTAACACTAAAAAGGAAAGACTGATCCAATAGCAAATGCAGGGGAAATTATTGTGAAAATTATTGAACAACTTCATGTTCAGAACTGCATGTTTCTTTAGATTTTATTAGCATATCTAATATAATGACTACAGTATCCTGCAAACAATATCACTAATGCCCATAAGGTTTAAAAACAAAACAAACCATCTGCACACCCCCAAAGCAAAAAAAAAACCAAAACACAAAAACCTTAGAAGTATAACAGTAACTTATTTTTTCTTTTCTTAGAAAGCTTCCTTGGTAATGGAGTCAAAAGTATATTGAGAGCAGCCCTGAGGAGAAGGACTTGGGGATGTTGGTGAGAGAGAAGCTCAACATGAGCTGTCAATGTGCACTTGCAGTCCAGAAAGCCAACTTCATCCTGGTCTGCATCATAAGAAGTGTGGCCAGCAGGTCGAGGGAGGTGATTCTGCCCCTCTGCTCTGCTCTCGTGAGACCCCACCTGGAGTACTGTGTCCAGCTCTGGGGCCCTCAACATAAGAAGGACATGGGCACGTTGGAGTGAGTCCAGAGGAAGGCCATGATGATAATCAGAGTGCTGGAGCACCTCTCCTATGAAGACAGGCTGAGAGAGCTGGGGTTGTTGAACCTGGAGAAGGCTCTGGGGAGGCCTTATTGTGGCCTTCCAGGGGACCCACCGGAAAGACGGGGAGGGACTCTTTATCAGGGAGTGTAATGATAAGTCAAGGGGTAACAGTTTTAAACTGAAAGAGGGCAGATTTAGATTAGGTATTAGGAAGAAATTCTTTACTGTGAGGGTGGTGAGATGCTAGAACATGTCGTTTAGTTACCTATTTACCTGCTCACTGCCATTGATATGCTTTAAGCAGAGAATTCCGCTTACTGCTTCCGGGTTAGATTAGGTGCTCTTCTCTTATGGTGACTATTTAACAACGTAAGAACATTTTAGGTATCACTGCAGGTAATCTAATTCATTAAAAATTACTGATAGTTTTTGCAAGTTATATGTGAATTGTCAACTGTGACAAATCTGTGTATTTGTTCTACAGGAGGGAGAAATAGATGCCGAAAAACTGCAGAGATATCTAATAACAGTCTGGAATCAGTGGTGCTGTTATTTTAAGACACTGAGCGTTTTGCTATGGCAGCCAGCGGGTATAGCTCAGTGTTGAAGAGAGGTTACCACCACTGCCTTGCCTTCTAAGGTGCAGACTTGAGAAGACTAGATTTTTATGCCTAATCTAATTCTGTCACCCTTCGAAATTAAATGATGATATTAAGGAGGCTACTCCAAGATAGTAAGGTAATGTATCGGTTGGTTCCATAGTAGACAGACTTAAAAAAAACAAAGGTATTTTTAGTATGAGGCTATTTGAATATTTTTTGTTTCCTTTTTAAATTGGATTAAAAAAATAGTTAATGGTCACTGTCATTGCTGAAACTAACTACTAAATATAATACCAGTTACAAACTTTTGATTTTTTTTTTTATTGCCCTTTAAGCATTCAGATTAGAAACTTGCAGAGTTATGATATGCATGTAGGATATATCCTTGCACATATTAGGACTTCAGTGGAATCTTGGTATCACTTTGAACCTGTTGGTGGTTATTAGAAGCATGAATTTTAAATTCTCTAAACTGATAACTTTTAATACTAGTATTGTTTGAGCATTTATCATGGGCTGTAGTTACTGGTTATGGAGGTGTATTATTTCTAACTGCTAAAGTAATTACTTTATTTGATTTGCATGTCTTGCACTTTGTAATTTTACAGAGTGGCTTCATTCATGTTAAGCTGATCACCAGCAGTATGAGCATTAGAAATCAGAGCTTCCATTAAACTTTCACAGTTTCTCGAAAATTAAGATAAAGGTATGGTCATCATTCCTGATGGTGTGTTTAACTTACTGCATGCAACTGGAATGAAATCATCAACATTTTTGTAAAAGCAATTTATCTTAGTATTAACGTATAATTCAATTTGCATCATAATATTGAAAGCATAATTCTTTAGAAGAGCAGTGAATACCAACTGTTCTACTCCACACTATTACTGTGAATAGTCCTGCTTTTTAGTGGTATAACTACTTTATTGCTATGGGAAGTGATTGCTGAATCAACACAGTAGATTGTGGAAGTTATCAGTAGAGTGCAGGTAGCAAGTTGTGAACTGTTCAGCTGACTAAATAATCTTTCGACACGCTCTATGAAATGAGATTGAGGAATCAGTTTTGTTGCTTAAAAATCCAGAAGCAGAAACAGCTTTGACTATCTCTTCATACAATTTTGTGAATGCTTTTCATCTAGCAGAAAAGTTATTTCTGATATTTAAACTTGTGGGTCCCTCCATCTGTTGGGATGGAAGTAGGCCATTTCTTTTGAATCTCACTGATGGTGAGTGTAATTGTACTTGTCACACTTCCAAAACCTCCAAACACTGACTTGCCTGTTACTTCCTCTTCTAGTTCTCGCGTTGCACCGTGGCATTCTGAGTGCTCAGCTGTTGGAGGAAAAGAGGATCACCAACCTCTCAAAGTTCGTGTTTAGACGAACTGCTGCGAATGGAAGCTGTTGTAGAGTTGTAATCTTCCTGCCTGATAGGACATGCACTTTGAATGAATACTTCGATTTTGAAGTGCGCATACACAGCAATGAGTACCTTTTGCATTTTAGTGTATGTAGAAGCATGGCTTTTTTTTATCTGTACATGTATAATTCCAGACAAGTAAACTTCTGTGTTAAACTCAAGAGCTTAATGAAAAGCTTATGATTATACATAATAGGCCATGTCTTATAAATGGGTAGCTGGCTTACACAAAGAAAACATGAGATACCTACCCTAAATGCTTTATGCACTTCTTTCATTAGTAGTGGCATACTGTCTCAGATGGCGCACACTGAAAAATTCTGCTGGTTTGGAGAAACTAGATCTGTGGACTCTGTTAAAAAACCAAAATGTTCTAGATAAAACTTTCTACTGCTCTAGCTTGTTGCAATGCAGTGGTGGTTTTGTGAGGCAAGCTCGGATATTGCTATTTGAATGCAGCTGGAATGGCCTTCAACTGACTGTACTTTAATCCCCCCTAAGGCTTTTACCCAAGGAGATCTGTCAGTGTGGTAGGGTTTGGGGTTTTTTTTGCTTGTTTGTTTTTTGTTCTGTTTGGTTTTTGTTTGTTTGTTTTTAAAAGCTCAGCTTATTTTAAAAGCTTTCAATGGCTTTTCATCTGGATCAGTAAAATCACTTGCTGAATAAGTCTTCCATGTTGAACCCTTTCCATGATTCACTCTAAATTCTGTAAAATAAAATCATTCAAGCAACAGAACTGTCTGGCTTGAAGATGGATATTTAGGCAGTTTAGCTGTTTAGACAATTTTCACAATTTTGTGAAAATTTGGGCCTGAATGGGTAGCAATTGTCGGATTTATTACCCAGATTTTGTAACTAGAAGTTACCTTAGATTTTTTTAATTCCTCAGTTGGTGAAGTTAGGGCATGTAGACATGGATAGAACTTCCAGTTCTGCGTGAGGGATGGAGGTCAATATGATACATGGAGATGGCTGTGTGCTAGGATTTTCTGAAAAGGTCTGATTTATTGTGTCTGTTCTGTGAACTTCAAGCCAGTGAGTGGTGTCCTGTGTAATCCTGTGCTTTTACATTTATTCCCACGGTGGTGTGAGTATACTAAATATAATTACATTTTTTTTGCTCAGTGTTTTTGATACAGAGATATATTCAATCTTTTGGGATCCCTGTTAGTGGTGTTTGCATTATAGTAACTGAATTCAAGTCAGTCACAAATGAAATGTTCACATCCCGTTGTTTTTGACCGAAATAAGTGCATTGCATTTATTTGTGCATATTTAGATTTCTTGCAAATAAGTCTTCATGGTGATATAAACTACTGAATATATGTGCAGTGTAGAAGTGCTTTTATTTGTGCAGTAAACAGTCTTCCAGGAGATCTTTGCTGAAAGCAAAATAATAACTTACATGAATTGCATTGGTACAAAAACCTGTTATACAAAGAGGATTTGCCACAGCTCATAGTTGTGAAGTGTTTATTTAGATTAAATTTGCAAAACCTTCTTTGTATTTCCAATTTTATAATACAATAAAATTTCAGTATAGAAAATGTGACTAATGCATAAAAGGGGCAAATGCCTCCTACGGGAGGCTTTAATTTGGTCCATCTAATTTCCATTCCAAAGAGAATAGCCATGTTCTGCGTTCATTAATAATCAGAGAACTTCCCAAGTGGGCACTAAAAAAACCCCAAATAGCTAGATGAAGAAAAATGTTTCTTTATTAATGAGGGAGTTCTCTCTACTACTCATACCTAGAGATACAGTGAGAAAAAGTAAGCTTGCCATAGTGATGCCTTCATGCAATTCCAAGCTCTGGGACACGGACCTTTAATATCATTGACAAAACTTGGCTGCATGCCAAGTCTGTCTCTAATCTCAAACAATTTTATCATTTACCAATACTTTAATTAAAAATTTGACGTTAAATTTGAAAGTGACGCTAGGTCCCTTGCTATTTGTGCATGGCTGCCAGATACTAGGGATCAAACAAATGCCACACTCCCCCCACCCCCCTGCCCCGTGTTTTAGCTGGGTTTGCATTAGTGATAATGAGGTAAGACTAAGAGAATAACGGAGCATCGATGTTGCATTTTCATTTGTGTGCAGAGAAGGAGGTGGGGGGGAAAACCCCACGCAACTCTGGAAACTTAATTCAATGCGTGATTGCAACCATTTGGAGCAGCTGCAAATAATGGTGTGGGTTTGCATAAAGTGTCACAGTTTACTCACAGTTTACAAATTAATCAAAATTAAAAAAAAATAAAATAATTTTAAAAACCCCAAACAAAACTCCAACCCAACAGCCCTTGCTTATCAAACCCGTTTTAGTTCAGTTTGTAGTTGCTCCTGTTCGTGAATATGGGCCCAGGCCAGTGTTTCCTGCTCTGTCGGTCACTGTAATGCCCATCGCACACCACTGTTAACTCATACCGAATCTGCATGCTCTGATGACAAGAAGTGCAGGGCAGCTATCTCTAATCTGGATTTGACCAAGGATAGCATAAAATTAATTTGGCAGCAATTTCCTACAAGCAAAGTTCATTATTCTGGAAGGAACCTTTCAGATCATCAAGTCCAACCATCAACCTAACACTGACAACAACCGTCACTGAACCATATCTCTCAGCACTGTGTCTGTTTGTCTTTTAAACACCTCCAGGGATGGTGCCTCAACCACTTCCCTGGGCAGCCTGTTCCAAGGCTCGGTAACCCTATACAGCCTGTGTGGTACCAGGGCTCGGTGGCAGGCGCTGCTTCCTTCTCAGAGGAGCTCAGTTCTACTCTGTGCCGAGCCTCAAAAGCGTCGGTCTTGGTGAAAGAGAAGATTAACTCTGAGAATCCAACCTGAAGAGGGGTGGCTGGTTGCTGCCAGCTGCCTCCTTGAAAGTAAAACACGCTGTGTGAGTTCATATGTCTCAGCTGGTGGGGCACTGCTTTCTCATTCTTGCAAATACCTGACAACTAGAGGTTTCAAAATGCTAATTAGTAAATGCTAATGTTCAAAGTGCAGTTATTTTCTGCTAGGTTTGTCTCATGTCTTAACTAACTTTCTGTGAAGGATGAGGATGTTAAAAGGTACTAAATTTTTGTATCTACTGTTTACTTCTGTCTATGAGGCTTATTCTTGAGCTCTTATGGATATCCTACATTTGACTAGAACTTTTTTAATGGCTTGGTTCCAGGTTGGCTGAAAGTGCGAAAAGAATAGAATTACCCTGTTCTAAAAGCCTGTCTGAATGAAAAAACTAAAAAACTGGTTGCATTGAGAAGAACATATTTTTCTGCTTCATGCATCAACATTTGATGCCAGTTTAACTATGCAGGGTTGGGTTTTTTTAACCTTAAGTTAACTGGAAATTGCGATTCATGCTTGGATTGTCCATAGATGAAGTTAATCGAACAGTTTTTCCAGAGACGGTCTTAGAATCGCTTTGCCATTGGCTAAAAGCAGTGAGATTCATTGGAAGCAGCAGCTTTCAATTGTGGGGGTTTTGATCAGTTAAGTCTTTGCTACCTAGAAATTCATTGTGCCCAATCTCTTAATTAACAAAATGCAGCAGAACTTCACAGTCAGAAGATGCTAAAGTTGTGTACAATGTTAGCATAATTAATAATACTCTTTCAAAAATACTGTCTGTTCATTTCCATCATTTCTCTCATTGTCAAAATTTTACTGGATTTTAGTCAGTTCCACGTGACTGGGTATAATGAACAGGAATGAAGAACTCTGGGAATTCCAGCCTTTTAGAAGCCATTTGCTTTTGCTGTGGCAAAATACCATCACTTTGAGATTCTGAAAAATGTAAGAGGGAGGAAAATAATGTCTGTAATACTACCCCCCAAAATGTAATACTTTAATGACAAGTATTTAACGGTGGCAATGTACCAATGAATTACAAACTGCTACGTGTTATTTCTTGGTACAACTAGCTCAGAATATATCACGCTTATGTGGGGCATTTGAGAACCTGTGCGGATGTTTTTATGGAGAAAAATTCTTAGGTTTTCTTTAAAAAAGACAATTTTTTCTACTATCTATCTCAGTGATAATGAAAATGCCACTGTACTAGTGATGCCACAAAACCGTTTTATGAACATCCAAAAGCCAGTTTCTGGGTCTGTAGAAGTATTGCTAAAAATAACAAGCTATTGCTGTTTTTAAGGCTGAGCTCAGTATATGGGGGAAAATAATTCTGTGTGTAAGTACAGAGAGAGCCTGTAGGTGAATGGAGAGGAGATGCCCACCAGACCCAGTTCCCAATCTGATGAGAAATGTGGTAACATACTGGCTCCACTGGAATTAATTATTTTTATTTAAGCCAACATATGAAGAGTCCAGCCCTAAATGCTAGCGTAGGCATCTGTTCACAGTGTAAGAATATGTAACAGAAGAGTATGGAAACATCACGGCTCCTAACCTGCAGGTGTGGTATTACGTGCAGCTTTCATCCAAGGAATCATGACTTCTGCTATGCTGCTATTGCCGTCTCCCACTATTCTAGTCGTGCCCAGGCCACTCAGCAGCTCACAAAGGGGAGGACACACGATTCATCTGTGGGCAAAACTCAGGTTGCTTCACCTATCAGGCAGCCAGAGGCCACGCGAAGGGGCTTTTCAGCTTTTTTGGTGTTACTTGTAATGTTGGTGAGTTACGCAGAAGCTCCGATGAGTGACCTGTGCTCACCAGAGAGAGGAGATTGCTAGGACACGATCTGCAGCAGGAAAAGGGAAGCCAGGTTCATCCACAGGCAGCGGCTGTGCGATGGGAGAGCAGAAAACACGTTTTCGCTGCGTGAACAGAATGGGAACGTGAACGGAGAGAAAGGCACGCAATTGGTCATGTGCCACGTGGAAACTGCAGAGTTTGGTAGGTCAAGACACATGACTTCTGTGTATTGCTGTAAATTTGTGCAGGTGGACATGCACATGCAAATGGTGCAGGTTGCTGCACAGCTTAAATACTGAAAAGCATCACAATCTGTTGTTTGCTTTAAACATTGAACTAGACCCGTAGCTGGTGGAAGCTCATGAACTTCATGAAGAGCTCTGCTGATTCGTACCATCTCACCTCACGTTTGGAGTGATTGTCTCAATTGCTTTGATACTTCAGCTACATTCTTGGATTCCCAGGATACTTCTCTGTATCTACAGCTTATAATTTATACATATTTTTAGCCACAGGTTTTAAATGTAAATAGCCAAGGTGAGTGTTCCTAAGCTCAAGCAAGACCAAAACATCTCGTAGTCGTGAAAGTCTCTATGGATATGTTACAGCTGTGTGTTGTGATGTGTGGGTACACAATCCGTATGTTATTCCCAGCTTGATTTGGATAACACAGACCCATTTCTATCAAGCCAGAAACAGCTTAAAGGGAGCCCTGCCCCACAAAAACCGAGGCCAATAATAAGAGAAAGAATGTTTGCTGTTTAGAAAATCAACACGTTTCCAAAACCAATTGTTTGTACCTCTCTCTAGAAGAAAAGAGCTTGAAGCAGTAGGTCTTCATGTGCTTAACTGTACCTCAACAAGAAAATAAGATATCTGAGAAGGCAGACCTTTCTTTGCCAGGGAAGGGGCAGCTGGAGTATTGCCAACCAAGTTGCCATCTTTCATGTTTTGTTTCTTCATTCACTGGCAGATGTCTAGGGAGCTTAGAATCTCCATAACTTTGCAAAGTCTCCCTTAGTTGCCCCCATTTGAGGTTTTTCTTCTTGATAAATACAGACAAAGAGAAGGGAAGGAACAAAGCCTCTTTGAGCCAAGAAAAGGAGTAAGGGATGGAGCTTTTCCTTCACTTGGACTAATTGAAACAGTTGTCGCTTTTCCTCTTCCCCAGCACTCCTTCCCCAGTCCACCTGTTTTGCTCAGTCTCTGCATTAGTGTGAAGTACCAGGTGATGAAAGGCATTTTGTAAAGCAATGCTCATGCATTATACTTTTTTCATTAGTTTTATTTTTAATTTATACCAGAATTCTTTAAATGTAGCATAACCACAAATACTTTTTTAGGAAATGTGCTAGCTCGTTCTTTGTAACAGACATTAATATTAGTAGCTAGACTGAGATAGAGCAGAAGTTCTTAACGCTTGCTATTAAAAAAAATAAAAGCAGAAGCTATTTCACTTTGTTGTTCAACGCTCCTGTTTCAGCGGAGTACATCCAGGCAGAGACTCTGACTGGCCCAATGATGCTGTCACCTGGGATCTGATCCTGAAGGCACTAAGCAGTGCAGACCTCCCGTCGTCCTTGTAGCAGTAAGAGCAGTCAGCCCGTGGTAGCATTTGGACCTTTCGACAATCAACAGTAGCATGAGGCAGAAGAAAATATGATCTTGCACGGGAAGGGTTGGTTTGTCTTTTCCCTTACAAATTAATTCATTTTTCTATCTTTATATGCAAAGGTAAAGCAGAGACTTGCTCAGTAGCTGAACGCTCACGCTCATTTTAAATGAGAGAAGATTCAGCCACCTTGGGTTAATCTGCTGGCTGTGTATGACTAAAAGCGTTAGGTGTCATACTGACCCCAACGTACAAAATACGTACCTATTCACGTGAGGCTCAACCACTATTGCGTTATTCTGTAGCACTGGTTTAGAACAGAAGGAATTTAACTGCTCCCCCGCTAACTGGGTTACATGCTTTTCTGAAACCAGTTCTCTTCCTAGAGGATTTCACATTAAAGCTTTAAGATTAGAAAAAAATGTGAACCTTTTAAAATATTTTAAAACAGTAACAAAAAGGTCAGTTCCTTCTAAAATAAACACAACGTTTGAAGCAGAATAGTATTTTAATAAAATTAAATCTAAGTATTCACAAAGCATTATGCACATACAGTACATACCGTATTTAAAGCCTACGGACCTTAAATCATTTTATTCTAATGTAGTCAGCTTTGGACACAAGCTAAGCTTACTCCTTTTGTAATAAGAAAGTTTGCAATTGTTCCTGAAGGTGATTTTACATATATACATATATATATCTCTCTCTCTCTTTATATCTATACTCCTACATGTAAGTGTAGGTATATACACACACTTACGTGTATGTGTGTGTATAAATATATACACACATACATACACACATATGTACATATATAAAATACACACATGCACACACACGGGAATGTGTGCATGGTGTATGAGTGTGTCCACATACATATATACCCTACCGAGGATCCTTGGAGAGGGGGCAGTCCGTAAAAACAGATAACTGCAAACGACCACCCTAATAATTATAAAACAAAAATGTGTAAAGTATTTTTTAATTAAACAGATTGTTAATAATTTGTATTGAACAAAAGGAACACAGTCTTCTGTATTATATAGAAATTAGATTTATTGCATTTGATTATGTTTGTGTGACAGATGAAGAGTACCTGCCTGCTCATGACAGCTAACTTGTATGATGCAATTGTTTTAAAAAAAAACCAAACATATTGGAAACAAATTATTCAATTAACGCCGTTTTGTGGATGTGACCTATGGTGATACTTTCCAGCATGTGGCAGAGTTTTCCTGTCTGTTAAAATCCTGCCTTACCTCCAACTGGTTTGGAAGGAGGCTGGTTTCTCTGTCCTGATTGTTTCAAACCCAGAAGACTTGGTTACCTTATTCTTTCTCTAGATTCAGAATCGTTGTGATTTATTATAAAAAGCTCACTACAAGAAAGATAAATCAATTTTCAAAAGTGAGCTGTAAGAAGATTTCGCTTGAATTTTAGCTTGGTCAGGTAGGAGTTTTTTCCATGTGAATTATTGTTATTGGTCTCCTATTTGCTCTGAAGACATATCCACAGTAAAATATTATTTCCATGACAGCAGTAAATGGTAATCTCCATGCAACGTAAACCGTAATTTCAGAACATGCATGTTATTAAAAAAAAATAAAAATATAAGGTGCCTTGAGAATGCTGGCAGTTTTACATTTAGAACATACAGTTAGTGTGTGTGTATATATATATTTACATCAGAACTGCTCAACTTTACCTTACAAGCTTCAGATTTAGGAAAATATACAGTACTTTTGCATATAATGGTATATTCCTTGTAGCCCCTGAGTCAAGTATAGAGGATTTAAATACAAAAAAAAAAAAAAAAAAAAGGAAAAACAGCCATTAAAAGCACTTACATTTTTATGTGAAGTAATAGTATAAAAGTATTATTTCCCAGGAAGACCAGGATCAGAAACATGCCTATGAAGACTCAAGATTCCTACAGTGCTTAGTGAAGATTCTGGCAAGGAAGGGTGCCTTATTGGCTGGAGATAAGTTTTACAATGCTGTGGGGGACGCTCTGCAGACTGGTCACGTTCTTGCTCTAAAAAAGAAGCCAGGTTGTCTTCTGAGGCTGTGTTAAGATGCACTCCACTTGAGAGGGATTCTTTGGATTTAAGTTTCGATTTTTCAAGGTCTGGAAATTCAGGACACTGGAAGGGAGGAGAAGAAACAAGATGGTAATAATTAAATCGGTCTCTTCCAGGCTCTTGTTCTGCTCAAAATTAACACAGTCAGATGGTTGCTGGAAAACCACATTTGAAAATTAAGCAGTGTATGGAAATATTTTTACATGGTACTACATTTGATTTAATGTAATTGGATGCAATTCTGTTGATTAATTGTAGAAGCCTGGATATCTTGTCCCCTCCTCAGACTTGCTCATGCGACCTCAAGATGCACATCTGAACAGCTCTTTCTGAAGGACTGAATATTCTTGACATCCTATCTAAGAGTACGGATTTTAATATTCTTGAATTTGCAGTTTTGTTTCATAACGTAACTCCGGAATTGCATCATTCTGAACACCATGATCATTTGGATTCCAGTCTCAGCACTCAGTTCTTCACTTTTAAAGTTGGAATTTGTGTGAAGTGTGCAGCGTGCCTGCTGATGTTTGCAGAGAGTGGCTGTATTTCTGTTCAGACAGAGATACACGTATACGTTTTGTGCAGGTATATGCACGGTGGGTTTACACTTTTGAAAACGTCTGCTGCACATTTGCTCCCTGATAATCTTTATGCGCGCAAACCGATGCCTTCTGAATGTGTTGGACTTACTGCGCCCATATGTGTTCCAGCATACGCACGAGGAATCTGACACAGCCAAGCACGCTGGATTTACTAATCATATGCCACATGACTGATTTGGCTTTCCTAGACATGCAGCAGCCTGTTTGGAAATAATATGCCACATTTCTGCCCAAGTTGTTAAACTCCAGAAATCCCAAACAAATTTGAAAATCTGCAAATTTTGCCCTTAAACTAGTGAACAAGCACCTAGATTGGTATGCATTTCTTCCATCATAAGCTAAAAAGATTAACAAACCTCTTTTGATCTTATTGTACCTGTACGCACCTGAGATGAAGGACTGAAACTTCTGTCTGTTTTAATTGATGCTGCAGGCTGAAGCTTTTGTATCACCCGGATTGCTGGCTGTTGATACTCCGCACCTGCAGTCACCATGCTATAGGCCGGCGGAATGAGCGTTGACTGCCTTTGCAGAAGCTGCAGGATGGTTTGGATATCAGCAGTCATTTGGGATTCAAGCCTAGAGAAGCAGCACAAAAAGAGTTAGCTCGTAGTCAGGAATAGGTATATTTGTACATACTGATTGCAGAAGCATTCAAGAGGGACCTGCAGCTTATTAACAAAGCAAACTATTGCTGGCGATGACGTGACCGTGTCTTAAACAGGAAAGAACAGAAGAGGGAGTACTGAGCCCTTCCAAAGCTTGCTGGCTCTCCCTTTCCTGTGCAGAAGGTATCTGCGTGCTTCTCTCTGATCTTTTTGCTACATTTCGAAGGAGTACGCTACTGTCCCTTGTATTTGCAACAAAAAGTTACGCGGGGAACCAGGTCTTTCCTTGAATTAACTGCAATAAATGTACTCTCTTCCTTGTAACTAAGTTGACTTGTACTGGCTGAGGATGGGACGCTCTTTCTGATACATCTGACAACTAATTTTTACATGCCCAATGCTAATACAATGCACTGAAATAACCAGTTATAAAATGAAAGACGATTTCAAGATCATTAAAAAAAACCCCAACAGCCCAAGTCTCCTTACTGTGAAAATTTATTCAGACTTATTCAGGCCTCAGAATGAATGTCAACATTTCTGATTTTCAAATTTAGTAACTTTTTTCCTTTTTTTCCCTTTTCATAAATTTGCATATGACTTCTGAAACGTTTGAGCTGCTTATGTTGTTCATACTTACAACTCCATAGCACTGAAATTATTTTCAAATGGTCCGTGACAAACTCAGCAATAGGTAATGCCTGTTGTGCCTCCCGAGCTGCTGGAAGGCTACACAAGATGCTCTGACAGACTGTAACAGAGATATACAGCCTTCTGTATTGCAGCTCATCTTCTGACAGAGTAAACACATCTTTGTGAGGAGCCTTTAATGTTGTGAATGTTACTACTTGGGCTCCCTGCGGCAGCAGAACTGATCCTGTGCTGACTGATTTTTGCTTTCACCAGGTGCTTCACTGATATTATTTTTTATTATGTTGGAGTTGTCCATTGCCTGTGCAATTTATTTATAAAAGTACCTATGAAATTAATCCAAAAGGTATGCCCCAAGGATATTTAGGATGCTCGTTCTTCCTTTATTGGGAGAAGCTGGTTTTGTAGTGTCAGCTCTCATAAAGAAAGGCCCAAACCTGGACGTTACAGTCAATCATGCCCTAGTTGCCCTCTTGTTCAGCTTTCTTGGGTTCTTTGCTACTTGCAAATGTGCTGATCTCACACAAGCATGACGCTGTTGCCGCCATCCAGAGAGCTTCCATCTGCTAAACCTGGGCTTTAACATTTCAGTGAATAAAAGAGATTTAGCATTGTCTAATCAACGATTGTCTTTGGCTTGGAATTTACTCTAAAATTGCTCCCTTCTTACTTTGTAAGCCCTTGATGGGAGTTTTCTGGTACTTCAAATCAAAGAGTACCGCTGGTAATCTTTATTCATCATCGTTGCATATATAACTTTTCCCTCCTTTCTCCAAAATTTAAAACAACTCCATGTCATGCCACCCAAAGATGAACAAACAAGAGAAGCTTAGATGCTTGGCCCACAGTCTCCATGAAGTTCCAATTGCTTAAAGAGGAGAAACAGAGATAGCTCTAGGGACATATTCCTTGTACAGTGGCTTTCCAGCCTTCTATATCCATTTAATAACTTGAGTGTTATGCCAAGCCTGTAACTTGGCACGGAAAAGTTCAGGAAGAAGTGACCATGCTTTTTAGCCCAGCAGGTCAGATCTGACATAAGTAGGAAAGAATATTGTCTGTTACATTCATAGAAGACCCAGCAAGGCCCAAAATCCTAAAAGCATGAAAAGCTTTAAAAACGTGAGAAGAGTTAAAAAAAAAGAGATTCAATAAAATCCATAACAATTTAAATCTTAGTTCATCAGCAACAATGATATTTTCTCCCTCAAGAAAATACTGAGAACTTGCATGAGAATTTGATAAAACTATGGGTAAATTTGAGATACAGCTTCAGTTTCGAGACCTTAAGAATTCAGGAAAAGAAATGTAACTGAAAGACTACGCACTGTTGATGGGGAACCTGCTGCTGTTTAGTTATGTGACATTTACAGTTACTTAGATTACTGGACTTTACTGCAATTAGAAATTACAGCAATTTAGGTTTACATGTTAAAAATGTCTTTTTAATGTACTATATAGTATTCAGAAATGAAAAATAGTATGGTTTGATTGGCTTGTGGTAGACGAAGGAAGGAATATGCAGTTAACCTGGCTTTAAACTGATTGCTAAAATATACAGCACAGAATGCCAATGAAGAGCTACTAAAGTATAATTAGGGCTGAGTGCATGTCATAGTATTTGTCATGGAAAAATATTGGAAGTAATGGAATTGCAGAGTGAAAATAATAAAAAAGCCACAGACCTGAGCATAGGGCAATTTAAAATTAAGTGAAATTACATGGTAAATTAGAGTGTAGGATGGATCAAAATTCTGTAACCATATTTTTAAGATGCTATAAGCTATGCTGCTTAGCTGCCAGCAGAGAGTAGTATATCAGAGAGCAAAAGAGAGAAGGAAGAGACATTACGCAAAGGTAATAATGGATTCTGACATAGAAAGCATCTGTTTTCTGTTTTAATAGGTATAAGTATTTTGCCGTTGCATACTCCCGTGTCTTACTTATTATAGACAGTTACAAAATAAATTAATGCCCGAGAAAGGGAATTTGTCTGCAATACTTTTTTTAAAGGAAGGCAGCTGGTTTACTTTGGGTCTCCAGGAAAGAAAAAGTATTTCAGATCTTAAAGATACTGAAAACTGCCATTTTGGGGACATGTAAATATCTAGGAACAGCATTCTGGGTGAGGTGAGATTTAAATTTAAAAAGTTTAGGTGCCTCAGTACAGCTTCTTGGTTAAAAAGCTGGTCTCCGAAACAGTCAATTGAGGAGAAAGGTTCTTCCGCAAGGCAAGTCAGAGTAGCTAGTGTGGGTACCTAGAGGTAAGTGACATGAATATCCTGTCAATGAATTAAAAATTGTGTACCCAGAAAAGGTTTTTCCAAAAATCTGGAAGGCTGAACTTAGGTGATATTTAGGCTCCTCAGAATACATATAGACAACAAAGTTATATTCCCATCAGGCATATTTTTGTACTTTTGAGCTTCTAAAAATATGAATGCTTTTGTAAACTTCCTGCACAAATTCATTCCTCCTGTAGCGTCATTAATATCAGTTGTATTATGTACTCTTTCACATATGTGTTTTTTCTGGTCTTATCTCTGTTTTTACCTGTTGAGTTGTTCTTGAAGTAAATCTAATCGATTCTCCACTTCCCCATATATAAAGTCACTTTCAGTTTCACAGATCCCCCACGTAACGTGGGGTAGTGCTGACTGGATTGGGGAGTCCTGGTACTCCTGGATGTTCTCCTGCTCCCAGTTTCTTTTATCAGTGATATCTGATGAAAAACACAACATATATACATGCCATTAGAGAGGGGTTGTCACCCCTCAAGCATCCCACTTACTCTTGTTTCTCAGACCGGTACATTGGCACACTGCCTGAACAACTCCCTTTGTTCGTTACTACTATTTAAGGAAAGATAAAAGTGGTCACATCCATGCTAACGTTATGAAGCCGTAGATAAACAAGCAGCTTTTCCTACTCAGCATCAGCAGAGTTCTGCCACTGAATGGCTCCTATTTTTTTAGTTTTCTATTATTTTACCAATGATTCCCCAATTTTCTCAAGGTGCTTTTTTAGCAATTTGTTATTCATTGAAATTAGAAATATTTGTTCTAACCTAAATGCATTAAATTATGTACTTTGTGTGTTTCAGAGACCTTGCTTAGACCTCTTCTCTTGCCCTTGAATGTGCTATTGAAGTGTATTTACCGTTTAGTTTTTTGGCGTAAAAGGGGGATTTGCTGCATTGCATTTACAGCACTGGGCATGTATTACGGTGCAGTGGAATGCCTCCTCTAGAGAAAGTTGCCAGACCTCAGATAGCTGCCTTTCTTGCCAATAATTGTAACACTGCTTCTCTTAACAAGCGTAATATGTTTTCTCTGAGACAGGGGGCATTTAATGCAGCCCATACTGCTTGCAAAAGGCTACTGCTTATTATTTTCAAAAAGGAAATTGATTTTCATCAGTGTAGCTTTTAGCATCGCTAGTCTCCAACCCAACCCATCGTTGTGTAAAGCATGTCTCAGAGACACTTACAATGCTGTGGGGTGAAAGGTGCCAGTTCATTTTGTTTAGTAATTTGTGACTCCTAAAAGAATGAAAAATTCAGCATTGCTGGGTCAGTCAGAGATCACTTTAATATTAAATGAAGCTTTATGGTAAATATTCTTTTCTTTTTTTTTTCTTTTTCTTTCTTTTTCTGTTTGAACTGCATATAACATTGTGGATTAAGACAGAGAAAATACATTTCTTTCAAGCTAAAAAAAGCCCAGTTACATTATTAGGATCTTACTGCAGAGTTTCAGCTCCCTTGCTGAATTTAGTTACCCTTCTAATCCTCATATATCGTATAAACAATATATTAAGTATTTAAAAATGCTCTTTATACGAGGCATTTACATTTATTTCTTTGTCTCTAGCCCTCGTAAAAAAAAAAGTGGATGACTACTCCGGGTCTCATCCTGTACCTGCTGTGCCCAAATTCCACCCATCTTGTCCCTCCCAATTCTTGGATCTCTGTGATCAAACACTGCACCTTACCACCCCAACAGAACACAGGGGCGCTCCTTCCTTTTGCTCGGATTTCTGGGTCGAGTTATTTCTCTTTCCTCTTTCAATTTGCTTAATTTACACCATTGTGGGTTTATTAATTAATTTATATACTTGGCTCTAGGCTGTTTCTCCTGTTCACCAAGCTGGTGAAAGTTTACACATCATTTATCATGGGATATACTAGTTGCACATATCCTTAGCAGATATAGAATGCAGATCTTGCTGTGAGCTTTGCAGAGCCTACAGGTGCCATACTTGCGTTGAACAGAGCTTTTTTTACATCTACACCCCCATCCCCCCCAAGCCTTTGTTACTTTGAGTGAATCTGTTGTCATGCAAACAGTCAAAAATTGCTCAGTACCACTCAGATTCTCCTCTGCTGTGATAAAAAAGGCTGTTAAAACGTTAACACCTGCTCAATGCAACTCCCATTAGGGTTGTATTTGTAATTATTTAACTACGTGAAGTTACAGAATGTATTAAAAGTTCTTACTGCTCTCAGGCTGCTGCTTCAACATACAGCTGGACAAAATCCTTGACTGCTTATAAGGCATCAGCCTCTGTTGTGTGAGCAGTTGGATTTGAATCCCGCATCGCCCAGCAGTCCCTGAATGGTTTGCTCAGAGCTGCTCCTAACACTTCTCTTGGCGCTGAATGCTGATAACTCAGCATAGGTTACATTCATTTTACACTTGTGAAATGTTTCAAAGAAAAGAGAAAAAAAACACAGTGTGGGTGACATGTGAGAGGTTTTTCCAAATGCTATTAGCTAATCCTTTTAAAACACATCTTTTAGCAGTGTTGCTCTAAGTAAAGAAATTTTTAAAAATAATAATTAAAGAATTCCTGCTCAGATTTAGTATTTCAAGTAGATTTAGCCAGGAAGGGGAGCTCTCACTACATGACTCCAAGTGGAGGAGGAGACTTTCTTATCTTTTTTTGTCAGAGAAAGGTGCTTGCTGCATTATCGGATCTTTGGTTAGCAGGTGGTACTAGGTTTCCTGGAGCTGTGGAGAGTGTTTGAATTTCATGTGACGTGACCTATAACCGATTTTATGTACTGGGCAGAGGGAAGAGGAAAGAGATTTCATCTTGGCTACACAGAAACCAGTTTAGTTGCTCAGCCACTTAAGCCAACAGAAGGAAAGAGGCAAATGGTGTCACAGAAGCGTGTCATTTGGTTTTAGCAGGCACACATGGCACAATTTGCAGTGTCCAGGGAAGTTGGAAAGCTCTGAGCAAAGTGAAGGGAGCAGACTATGACAAATTCAGGGGTAACATTTTAAACTATGGGTGTGGGTGCAATGGATGTTGTAAATCCAGTGTACTTTCTTTTAAGTAGTTAATATCAGGAGTAGAAATTAAATATATAGGTCATACGTTTCACTGCTTTTTAATGTCCTATAAAAACCAAGCCGTTGGTTATTTTACACAATAAATCATTCAATAAAGTCAGATATTTTTCAATGTTGTGGATTATCCCAGGGAAATCACAGCTGGTTTTTGTCCCAGAATATGTATTACGTATTACAGACTATTACAACAAACATTTAATTTGTGACAAAGCAAATTAATTGGTACTCAAGTTACAAAATAAGTTCATACACTATAAGCAAGTTAATACACTATCCGATACGGTATTGTACTGTTCTAAGCATCTTTTCAGGTACTTTCATGTACACAAGTAACCCCAGAAAACCCGAATAGCAGTTACAACTTTATAACCAATTATGGTCTTCCAGGGCTTGAAGAATCCTAGACTCAGAAATAAACCAATGTATAACTAGGTTCACTCAAACAATTCAAGAATCAGTTTAATAACCCAAACAATGACCAAGTGAAAGTAGAAAATAGCATTTTTTCCACAATGTATAGATTACCAGCTTCATAAAAATTATCAGGTCTTCTCAAAAGAGCCGTATGTTTTAATGTTAAAAGTTGCATTTTAGGATTATGAGAGAGACGTTTGTGCAGTTTCTGCCTACATTTTATAGTACATTATTAATAGTCTTTCCAGTGATCAACAGTAATGACCAAAGCTTAAAACAAAACTAAAGATAATTAAATATGTATCAGTCACCGTGGTAATGAAGTGCAGTAGCTTTATACAAGTGCATTTGTATTCCAGATTTGTAAATTACGATACTATATGAGGATTACAAACCTACATACATGCAAGCAGAGTTTATTTCAAAATTTCATTATCTTTATAACTACTTTTATAGTGTTATAATCAATCTTTAATTAATAGCAGGAGTAAGAATTTAGTTTAAAACATATATCAATCAAAGCTGTTCTGATTTTATTGACCTTGAAGTTTTTATGAAAGTTGCAAGAAAGGTAATGAGCTTTCACACACATTACCAGAAGTGCTAGATTACAAAGTGGAAAAAAGAACGTGGTCTTAATCAAAACATATAACCTTTAGACATGCTAAATTTAGCTCAAATAAAATCTGGAATAGGTTGCCTTGGAAAATGTTGCTATAGCTGCAAGGACACATTTCTGGCTATTGGTAGGGGAAAGGTAAGCTTTCAAATTGCAGTATGTATGCAACAAGTTTATGTGGTGCAGATTTATATAGCCTTAACCTTAGGATACCAGACCTCACATATTCATACCTTTGAGATGTAAAAAATACATTGTTTGGCCTGATTAATCATTAGGTTCATTTAAAATTATAGCCTAAAAGCCTAAAGTTAATTGAATGATGGTTAAATGGTTAAATTGCCTCAATGGAAACAAACCGCTGAGGAAAACAGCTTTAAACAGTAAATATTTAATTCTTCCCTTCAGACTGAAACAATTACAAACAAACTTTCAGCAATACTTAAATTGTATATTAATCTGGGGCTTTTCATTAATTTCCCTTCACATCACTGAGAAAATTAATATTTTAGTGTTTTAGATGTAATTTTAATCATGTGATTTAGCTCTATGTAAAAGTAGCTGAGATTGCTTAATAGTTTCTGATCATTTGTCTTATATAAAAGCTCAAATCTTTGTTCTTGGGGAATTTATGGAAGTCAGGATTTGTTCTGTGTGATGTAACGGCACTCTTTCAACCAACATATGCAGGAAAACGGGATAGCATTCTTTCAAGCTATTAGGATTTTTTTTTTACTTAATTTTTGTTGTGCCTTGTCAATACAGAGAATGAAACTAGCTACCTGAAAACATTTTTTTTTGTGCATGTGCAGCCATCACTAGGTTTATCTCTCTCTCATTATCTAGGATTTTTCACTGTCACTCAACCCTGGCATATCAAACACACTTTGAGAGATTCTTTACTGCTTTGAGTGCACTCAGTGAAGTCCAGTACCAGTTGAGAATTTTAAAGAGTTTGTTGAAGTGACTTTCCTACGGCAGTTCAGTTACAAGATGATTTATTAACAAAGTCTGGAATAGCCTTTTGGAGGTTCTGTAATCCAATCCCACAGCCAGTGTATTAAACTACATAAATCCTCCTGAGATATATTAATTTTTGATCTAAAATATTTTTAATTCTTAAACTGTCAGGAAACACAAAAGTAAATATATGTAAAGAATCAATAGAGCCGTTCAGAAAATGATTTTTGATAATCAGACTAAAAAAGATGTCTACTCAAACTTTACAAAATAGCAACAGCTAGATTACCTTTACAAGAATTGCTTCTTTTGTCAATAAGAATTTCTTCTGTGGCATGAACCATTTCTTCAAAGTCCACCTCTGTGGTTTTCTCTGTTACAGATGGGTAATCCGCTATCCCAGAGAACAGGGGCTTTTGCTCATCTTCGATGGAGGACACAAAAGATGATGACCCACTTTTTTTCTCCTCAAAGTGTTTCTTAATAGATTGATAGTATCTGGTGGTGTCCCCTGAGGGCTCAGGATCACTCTGATCATTCTCTTTGAAATAATCTGTTAAATAGAAATAATTGTGTACAATAATATGCAGTTCATGAAATTGTGTTCTAGTTTATTCTGGTCTGAGGATGAGGATGATTATTAACTCAGTTAGGAAGTTCACTGTCTATTAGAACAAATTACTTTAAAGCTTTTTTTGATTCCTTTATTAGAGGAGATTTATACTTCTCTTGAAGTCCTAGGAGACATTTGCATGTATGTAGTAAGGATTCGTAGTCCCTAAACCATAACTCATTATGCAAAAAGTTGCTTATATCAAAACAGCAAAGGCTTTATCCAGCACGGCCCTCCTGTTTACTCACTGTTTTTTCCAGGTGACAATGAGATTTGGGAAAGCTTTATATTCCAAAGTTTTAAAAAATTAATTTATTATTTCATTCCCTCTTCCAATTTCTACGTCCTTGGGCGTTTCTCATAGTCTTGACAGGCTAACAGTATCAGAACTATCCATTTAAGTCATGCCCATATAAGAGCATCTTTGCTGATTATTCTTTTCCCAGAAAAGGAAAATGTATTAATCGACCACTCAGCCTCAAAATGCCTGCGCTCACCTAAAGAGAAAGCAAGTTTCTCCACGCTCATTACTGTCAAACCTATAATTAGGATTGATATGGTAGAGAGAAACCCTATTGGTAAAACAAGAAGGGAGTTCCTTGTCTGTCTTTCAAAACAACTTTCCAAAGTAGCCCAAATTCCTTAGCCTTTAGAATTAATTGCAATTCTCTGAACATTCAGTCTTTTGAATAAGAAAGTATGCAACATGCTGTGATATATATGGTAGCGGGGTACCAATCAAGTTGAGAATGAATCTTTCATTAAGCACATTCAAGGTCTGTAGCGAGGAACAACAGATTCAGTCATCTTAAGAAGTGACAAATAAAACTAGATTTAAAGCAGATGCCTTTAAAAAACACATTGTAAAAATTAAATAGGATTTAAACCCCAGAACGATCATTTATGAATATAGAGAACTCCTGATCTCTCTGCAGCATAAACTTGAAGCTAATTTCCAATTCAATATTCGGTTTTACCTATTTTTAACTGAAATGTCAAGATAATTCCAGTTCTGCTATTTATTTAAAACACATTTTAGCAGGGTAGTCTCAACAACATATAAATACTGTAACTAGTTTGCATTAACTTCCTGGGGAGACAGCATGATTTCCCATCTGCTTTGTGCTAATTACTAATCAACATAGCTCTGGAATGTCTGTAGTCTTTACAGCCTACAGCAGTGGTTAATACAACACTTAGTATATTCCCTAGGTTTCTTCTCTGTTTTCTGGTCACTATAAGGAAATGAAACTGTGTCCCCATCTAATCCTCTTTATCTGCACATAAAGAGAATGCAATATCTGTACAGAGCACTCTGCAGGAGTCCAAACATCTGTGAGCAGTGAGGGCAGGTAATAGCGAACAAAATAAAACCAATACCAAAGCAGGCCTCTTGTAACTGTACTCTCTAGAGTCTCCAAGGGCAATTAACACAGCCCTGGACTGAAGTGACTTTATTTGGCTTCTGTTAAGCAGGATTTCTAGCTATAAGTGATACTGGTGATGATACTCAGGTACTGTGAAGGCATCAACACAAACGCAAATGGACTGACAGTGTGAAGCTCTTGGGGGATGCTCAGACTGGAGAATCAAGTACCATGTTCTCTGCAATCCCATCTCCAAAACAGCACAAAACAAAAGAAACCTTCATTAGACAATTTTAATGCAGATATCTCCCATGGCTTTTCTTTTGGGAATATATGGTGAAATACATACAGTCATGCTACAGTAAATTGTCTTAATTACTTACTGCTTGACTGACTTCAACCTTTGAAAAAGACCTTTTAATGAAAGCTTGAAATTACCATTTTTAAGGGTAATTTTTTATATTCATGGGATTTTGTGCACTAACGGTAGCTGTAATGAGCACCCTGTGGAATACAAATCAATCAGTGGACTAATTTTAAGAGGAGGTCATTGAGACTAATGAAAAAAAATGTATAGCAGCTGAAGTATAGTAGACTGTCTTATCTGTCATATTCATAGAATACTAAAATATATAGAAATAAGAAGCCAGATTCTGCTAGCAATTACACTCCTGTAAACCTAGGGTAATTCAATCGATATAGCTGCATTTAGTCTCTGTCTATATCAGAACAACAGAACATATTATCTTCCAAATGCTGTCCAGGTATAATGAACTCACTGTCATTAGAAGGAAAGCAGAGATCTGTTAACGTAGGGTTCTGCCTATTGAAATCAGGGAAAATTTGTTCATCTACTCATCTATTTCAAAATACGCATTTTTGGCTTTACTACCATTGCTTTCTCTGCTAGCCATCTGGCTACATTCAGAGAACCAGAAGTTGCTTCCCTTTTAAAAGAGTCTAATGCTAAAGATTCTTCTGTCTGGAGAATAATCCTATGATACTCTGCACCTAGACTAGGAATTAAAATGGAAACTGCATGTTTTATTTGGCTCTTTAGGACCTGATGGTGCAAGCTCTGTACCTCAGCTCCACAGCTGAGCAGTGCCTCTGTAGCTCAGTGAAAATACATTACAAATTATATCTAGGTAGTGCTTTATTCAGAATGTGAATTTCTCCAGTTTGTCCTTCTGGTTTGGAATGAATTTTCCAGAAAATTCTGTGTATGTGTATGTATGGATAAGTTCACTTTCTATCACACAGACTCCAGGTTTCAAAAGGTTTCTTTTCTCCTTTCTCTTCTGTTTCCAAAATAAATGTAATCGTTAAAAAAAACCCCTCAACCTAGTGCTTCCTCCTTCCTTTCCCAGTAAGAGAAGTTTCACTCTCTGATTTGGATTGCTAGAAACTATGTTTTGCTGAAGATGATTATTTTGTAACTTCCTGCTTTACCAAACAGGCACAAACAGCATTTACACTCTTTATGGTACTCGTTTTAGCCTGTTATGTGTTTTGGGTGCCTGCCAAGTTTACAAGCTATGTCCTCTGACATTTTCTGCCTGGAAATTTCAAAATCTTCATAGTAATTACAAGAAGGTTTGTATCCTGCTTTTTGCGCTTGCACTGGCAAAGGAAGAGAAGAAACAGAGTTGTCATGAGCGCAATGAAATATAGTTATGACATAGACTCACAGAAATACTGGCATAGAATCCAGCTTGGTGGGATGGTTACCATAGGTCATACAGGTTTCTTTTGTGTGCCATGGTCAGCCTGTAGCATTGAAGCTTTGCGTTATTCAGACAGTGGCAGTCTGCATGATCTAGACATATTTTCTCTTAACGTATTAGTCTGCTGCAAACAATATTGATGAAAGTGTCAGTAATATATTACATGTGGAGCAGCATTGTTTAATATTACTGTAATTTCATTAACTGGAATTTGTCACACCTAATCAGGCTAACTAAATTGCCTAGTGTTTCAGAAGGTGGCAAATTTTTACCCCCTTTTTCAGCCATCCAATAAAAAGTCCCATAATATGCCTAGACGAATTCAATTTTGTGCAGGAAATTACATGTATGACTTCCTCTTCCCTGCAGAAAGCAATTTATATCCCAAACCATAAAACAGATAATCCTTACTGTTAACATGATCTGCATAACTATAAATCTGTTCAGCAGTCATGACATCTTCCCTTTCCTTTGAAAAATCATACCATATTATTTTACGCTACACCAGGTACATTCCTTGGTAAGGAGAAATGCACACTGTGCCTTGGGAGGAGGGGTGGTTGATTGTTCAAAAGGTCTGCAGATCTTCAGATCCTCAGGAAGTATTTTGGTTTAACTGTGATTAGCTCTTATGTGATATTCACAAATATTCTTGTGGTGGTCGATATGTCTTTCCTACATACGAAGAGAATATTTGCTACTCATCATGACTATTTGTTATCTGTTCTTTAATATAAAAATGTCAGTCACCTTGCCAGAGAGCAGAAAAATGCCTTATGTGCCCATACATGCACCATGAGCAGCAGATATTTGGAATGAGATGTCAGTGATGCAGCATGTCAGATAGTATGCTAAATAAATACAACACCACAAACAGGGTTGAAGAAGTGCAAAAGCTCAAAGATGTCAAAAAATCAAAAGTTGTTGATGCATAATTTGGACATTGATGTTCAAACCATGCCTGTGTTTTCCACCATATAGACAGGGAGCAGCATAAAATCAGTCAGGAAAAATGGTAATCCTGATCTCTGAAATCACTGCTTTTCACTTAGTGGTGTAAGAACAAGATAATTGATACATAATATTTATGTAATATCAAAAATTACTGGTAATGTGGAGCAGGACCAAAATATAATGAGGGGTGATTCCAGAGAAGTCTACTCTAGTAGGGTATGCAGGCTAAACTGCTCTATAGAATGCTAATCAGGGACTTTAGGATTATTAAATTTCTAATTAAAATGCTCCTAATTATTTTTCCTTGCTGTTTGCTTCATACTTAGTTGAATGTGACTGGTATTGAGTGCATTGCTAAATACAGCTGAGTGTCTTCTGATAGACTAGGTAAAGGAAGAATATCTAAAAGGAGGAAGCTGACTGCTTGGAAACATGAAAATGAAAAGCAACTCAGTGTCTGGTCATTCGGCAGATAACTGTTGCTATGGTGAAAATATACCTGTTTGCCATATTTTTCATATATATCTAAGAATAAAAGAAAAATGTTAAAGTAATTTGTATTCCTTTAAGATATATTATTATCACAATGAAATCCATTGGCAAGATGTCTGACACACTTGTTCCTGTTGCCGTCCTTTCTTAGGCTTCAGTCTTTCAAATTGGATCTCTTACCCTAATCTGCAGTTAATGTTTTTACTGGAAAATTACATTCACACTGGATGCCCGAACGACAGACTTCAGAATGGATTTTGAATTCACAAGTTCTAATAACGCCTTATCGCTTAATTTTAGTGAATTTAAAATCTTCAGAGAGAAAACTGTACCGATTTGCGAACAGTCTTAGGGGAAACAATATGAAGAACTTTAGTGGATTTATTTTCCCATAGGAGAAAGATGTGATCCCCACAATCTTTACAAATGCATGAAAAGCAATAGATAATATTCTGGAGTTCATTTTGTATGCCACATTTGAAATGAGAGCTACTCCACCTTTGCTGCCAGAAAATTTGTCTGAAAACTCACTTTGGCCTTGTCTATAGAGATATTTAACCCTTATCAAACATTAGAAAGTACTATAACTTACGCTGAATTCAATTAAACAAACCTAAAAGACATTCATAAATCTTGAATTTTAGTGCTTGAGCTCTTGTCTCTCAGAATCAACTTGGCCTACACTCAGCCTCAGAGTCCTGATGCATGTGACATCTGGATGTTTGTCAAAACCAGCCTCAACTCATGTCTTTACAAGGAACACGTCCCAGGAAAGCACATCTGAAAGTCCATTCCAGAAGACAAACAACTTGAACAAAGCACCCTACCGTTTTTCAGCTGAAGAGGAATCTGTCTGTTGTCAGGACAGTCTTCTATTGCCATCATGATCATCTCAGGTCATGCCTGGTGATCAGGGAAACTAAGAAGTGCTGCCTTCATAAACATTTTTGAGTGCCTGCTGAAAGCATAACTTGCTCCAACATCTGCACATTACCAATACATCCCTTAGGACAAAATAGTACAGAAAAAAGCAAAAACTTTTAAGGAAATTTTGATCATAGAGTCCTTATAACTAATAACTAGAAGTGATAAGAAAGCATAAGTTAGTACCTCCAGAGGATTTTCTTGCTCCTTTGTGAAACATCATTGGTGATTATAGCACTGCTCAAGTTAACAGAATGTCTAATTATTAGTACTAGAAAAAATACCTATTTTTTGGATGGAGTTTAATGCATAAAAACTGTATGGAAAAAACCACAAACTTAGTGTGTGTGAAAAAAAGAAAAGTAGTTTGAAAGCTGTTCAAAATGTCTATTGGATAGCCTGAGAAGTTCAGATCTAAATATTTTCCAAATGATCTCAGCTGAAAAAGCAGAAATTGGTATAGTCAGGAGAAGTAGTTGGTCCTAAAGCTCTGAAAACAAACGGTACTGGGAAAATCTGCAGTGCACTTTGTATAGCAAGGGTCTCTGAACAGTAAAACTCTTTAGATATCACATATAATATAATATAATATAATATAATATAATATAATATAATATAATATAATATAATATAATATAATATAATATAATATAATATAATAACTTAGTACAGTGAGAGAATTAACATAAAGGCCCCTTTCACATACGCTTTATTTGCTTTTGTTAATCTAAATAATCATATAGTATTCTGATGGCTAGTTACATTAGAATTCACTTTTAAAAGTGGAAAGTTACATTTGGAGCTTTTTAGTTATAATTAGAGGAAGTAGTAAAGCTCACAGTGCCTACTCAGTGATAAAGATATTTCTTCACATTTGAGGATCACTGGATTATAAATTTTAGAAATAAAAAAGTGCAATGTAGTGAACACTGAAGTCATCACATATTCATTAACAATTTCATTTATGTAAGTTAAGTACCAGATTTTTATGGTAAGATAAGCACTGTCTGTATTACTACAATTTTTCCTTCTGTGAACATCATATACAGTTATGCCCTTCTACAGCATACTACCCAGCAGAACTCAGGTGAAAGAAAGAACAAGTGAAAATAGATTCTTTCCATCAGAGATTTTTGTCTTAAAAATGCTCTTTTGCAACAGATAGAGTTATATCAAAGCTTGGCCATTTTCAGAACATGGCAGAGACAAGAGTTCTCAATGGTGCGCACACATTTCTTGAGACATTTCTTTAAGCTGGCAGAAAGAATTTATCTAAAGTTCTACCAGCCACTTGGATTTGTGTTATCCATTACTGTAGGTGTCTGTAGACCTGCCAGACCTCAAAATTTGAAACAGTGCCAAAGACTTACAACGGCTCCTGAAAGTCCTTATATTGTTCAGCACACGTTTGTTTTCCTTCTTCCTCCTTACTTCTACTTATTACATTTCCCTTCAAATTTGCCACCTATCTTTAGGACCCCCTACTTAAAAAATGTACTGTCAGATATGTGTGTGGTATTTGACTAACACCAGGAAAAATGATGTCTGTCTAGAAACTGATGCAGGAAGATTCCTATTCCTAGGAAAAGTTAGGTTAGTTACTGGTGGTATTTTAGGAAAGTTAAAACATTTTTTCCTTTCAGTAGTAAAAATGTTTAAAGTTCTTATTTTTCTGTGACTGTTTTTAACAGATAGAGGATTCCTTTAATTACAATTTCATTCATAATTTGGGAGCTTCTAAATCTTCACTGGGGAACCTAAAGATACAAACTAGTGAAATTCCATCATTATAGCAAGTCCTGGCAATTTTGCTGGAAGGTTCCAGTCGGTTGGATAGTGATGGTGGAGGAAATGAACTGTACTGGAGAGAGCTGTTCTGTCTCAGTGCTGCTTGTGACAGTTTGGTAAGTTAATGTGTCCTTTGCTGTGTTTCCTCTCTGAGCTACAAAGGCTTGAATCATTCTGGAAATAGGGAACAGCAAAGATACTGAAACCTCCCCCCACCATCCTGAACTAAAGACCGTGTAACTTTTCCATAAGATCCATATTCCTTTTTTAAAATCAACTAAGAAAGGAGTTAATTTTGAATAACTGAATTTGAGACACATTTAAAAAGCCAAGAATTTCGAAGTTGGAGTGAGTATGCAATCCTTCATTTATTCTTTTGTGCCATTTTTAGTACAATAAGATAAGTTAGGGACAGAGTGACAGCCTTATCTCTGAATTTTCTTTGCTCTGTCTGGCTTTGTATCAACTTTAATGCTAATCCCATAATAATGGAAGGATAATTCTTCATTTATACTTCAGGAAGTAATACTATATTTAAAAAATCAGAAACAAAGAATTATAAACATGCACCTCAGAAGGGATTCAGGGTAAAGGCCAAAGCAGTTCTCTTATCAAGTTTAGAATTCTCTTCTCTCTTACAAGAAATTCAGCTTTCACTGTAGTACTATTATTACTTTTTTTCAAAGGATGGCTGTGGATATGTGGGACTATACAACATTTGGATCAGATTTGGCCTCTGGAAACAGCCTGTCTGTGAGCAACTCCTGGAAACAAGACTCTTGAAAGCTCCCCGAGGTGGCTCCTAGGCACTGTGGTAACAGCAGTAACAATAACAATAATAGGAGCGGATTGAAAACTGCAGTGATGGACTCTCTGATGACCACATACTTTTTGTTAGGGGTTTCATGCTGAAAGTAAGGTTCTGGGGACGTGAGGTCTTGTTTCAAGCCATATGCTGCCTGCCAAGATAGTAGCTGTTTCCTGGTCATTTAACCACCTGACACTGTGGCTGAATGTTAGAAACTCTTTTTCTAATTAAGCCCAAGCAAACTTCATCAGCATAATACTAACAGTTTAACACAGTTATGTAAGAGCTTCAATATTTGTCCAGATTCTTACCCTACTTTCTTGCTGGGGACACAGCACAGTGCTTGGCTGAGTCATCTGTTCATAAAGTAAGCATTTAAATAAGCAAGCTGGGGGAAGGAGACAAGAATGGGAGAAAGCAGGGACAGGAGGGTGTTTCCCCATTCTCTTGGTACTGCTTCACCTCACACTTTTAGGCAGAAGAATCAATTCCTGAAAGATTTCCTAGTCTTCTATATTGCCAGCCATGGCCTCTGGATGCTTTGTGTAATAAAGCTATGTTAATATGGTTTGGGTTTTTAGCCTGGATAGTACCTACAAGCACTGCACGCTTAAGGTAGCTATACTAATCAAGATTTAATTAGAAGTTTATTAGAGCTCTGGTTTCTGTGCTTACTTTGCCAATAGATCAGTAGATACTTTTGGAAAATTCTGTTCAAGAAGCATAACCCTTCAAATTAAAATTAAGTACTATATAGGTCTACTTAGTTAACAATATGCTAAAAATGAAACACTGCAAAATGCGTTTTATATCCCACTTGATTGTTACAGTCTGTGTCAACATGGGCAAGTACCTACGATAATTGTGTAACAAGATTTTGTAAAAACTTTCTTTTGTGTCCTTTTAAAATCACATCCATGGAAATAAAAATTCCTTGTTATGAGTTCCCTGGGTGAGCTGACAAAAGTTAAAGATTAAGTATCGCTAGCTACCTGATTCTCTAGTTACTAATTTAACAACATAACTCCACTGGAGTTCTTGTCATCCTCTCCGCTAGAGTCCATGGGATATGTTCTTGGTTTTGGATCACAGCTAAAAATCCAGAATAAGGATTTATTTCAGTGAAATCATCTTTACATTCCCAGTTAGTATGTCCATGTTGATTTATTTATCCAGTATTTTAATTACCTTGGATATTATGGAAAGATTTTATATGCCCTGTCAAAAGAACAAAAGGTGGCTATGATTTGGCTGTGTAATAAGTGCGGTTTTAGCCTAAAATCAGTTTTCTGCATGGAAAGGATTTCATACTTGATTGCTTCTAGGCCTTAGAAAATTATGTGGGAGCACCCAGAACAGGTCTAGAATTTTGATAGCCTTCAGCTACATGAGTTAAAGTTAAATGCAAAGAATATCTTTTAATGAGAATAATTGGACACTGGAACAGTCCCAAGAAGGTTAAGATTTTAGAGCCAACATTAACAAAAAAGTTAAACAAGACGCTGGCAAAAGTAATAATGCTTGAACTCTAGAAAAGTCTTTTCAAAGCCTCAAGTTTTCAAGCTCTCAGTGAATTTACTTACACTCTGCCTGTAACTTTTGCATTTTTCACCTGTATGTTTGGATTTCATATTGATGTAATCAACTCCAGTGGTGCCCCATTCAGCATGGGATAATAGATCTTCACTCAGAACTAGCAAAGCAAAAGAAACATTTTGCCCCTATGTATTTCCCTTGAAATTAGCTAACTCCCACAGAACTACTAGAGGAAAATGAGAAATGAGCAAGAAAGGATTGTATTCTGCACTGCTGAAAGAGACAACTGAATGTAGATGGAACAGCTCGTTGTCCCTCGGTTTTTAGCAGGAGGCTAACTTGCCAACCCAGCTGAGAGCTTTGTTTGGAACTGCCAGGCAAGAATACTGCTTATTTTAAGCAGTCATGGAGAGTTTCTTGGCTGACTGTCAAGCATCTATGGCAACTGGCTAAGGCTGCACCTGCACCTGTGCAAGGAATATCATCCATTATTCCGAAAGACCTGCAATGAATTTATTTTGGGTGAGGGCAAGAATAAGCTGCTATGTAGTGTGTGTGTTAATTTTTGCAGGGGACCTCTCATAGTATTGCAGCCCTTTATGCAGACCACAGAACAAGCTGGTCCTTGTACCTTCTGGTACAAGTAGCCTTGTAGCCTTTAAAATCACATTATGGCAGAGCCCAATGTACTAGCTAAGATCAATTTTTGTTGACACAGGCAAGAAATGGTTGAAATATGTATAGGTGGAATGAGAAAGTCTTGCGTGGAATTGGAAAAGTAGTGGTACTAGCTGCAGATGCATAACAGAGAGCTGTGTTGATTTTGTTTAACCTCTGATAAAACTTGTGCAGGAAGAGTTACCATGGCAACAAGGTCCAAATCAGGCTAGCGTGAACTAAAGGCTGAGATAACACAATCCCATTTTTAGCACTCCAAAAGGGAGAAAATTGCTGATGATCACACTAAAGATGGAAACAATAAAATTTCAAGCTGCATAACATACTAGTAGGTCAACAGCTGAAAGTAAAGAATGCCAGCAAGAAGGCCATTTCATGAGCGCGCACCCCCAACCCCTCCAAATAATTGAAAATCAATAAAAATTTAGTGCAATGTGAAATATCAAAATATAAAACTGAGAATACTGAGTGTCTCTATCCTGTTCCAAGTGTTGTCCTGAAATCAAAATATGATTGTTGTGGTTTAGGCTGGATTGGCCAATGACGGATGACATGCTCTCCCCGCACCACTCACTCCAAGGAAAGGAGGAGGAGAGATAGAGAGACATACGAGTTTAGAAGGAACTAAACTACTTTAATGTTAAAAGTCATCATACAACACGTATTTTTTATCTGTAAGCATATTTTGACCAGAAATGTGGTTGCCAGCTGTGTGTTCAGGAACTCTGTCTTCTCTACTCCAGTTCTTCTGAGGCACTCTGCAGGATCATCCCCAAATATTTATCGTTATAGACTAACTATGCTAGATCAAAATATGATGCCACTCCCTCCTATATGTAAAGTGTTGAAATCAACAGAATATTACTTTACAAGCCAGTAGTAACCTCTAATACTTTACAACCTCATATAGGATGTAGGATGGGTCACATAAAAGTGACACTGAAGGTCTGTGACTATGAGGTGTCTGCTGCAGCTATGGCAACATACAGAGAATGTGAACAGGGATCAGAGAGGGGCGGTAAGCCAGTGGGCCAAAACTATACTCAGATGGACTTCTAAGGTACCACACTTCTGTCTAACTCAGACATTACCAGGTACCGTATAGTCATTACCAGGACTGGGGAGCTTGTTGCCAATCTTTTCTCTTCTTCCCCAATGGTACAAGTTTTTTTCAAAGAAAGAACTGTGGAAAATTATATTCTTTCAGAAGTAATGCAAATAAATATCTCCAAGAGGATGTTCAGTGTAATCTAGTGGGCAAGAACCATAAAAGTCTAGGGGTCTTGGTACCACACTGACACCTGAGGATCCTATTTGTAATTCTGCAGCAGGCACAACATGAAAGATTACTTCCATCTTGTTTAGGTGGCAGCATATGTTTTCTCATAAGAAATGTGAAGGTTATTCAGGCAAAGCACCTCTGTCAACAGATTCTTTGTGAAGAGCAGATTGAATATTTCATGGGGACATTTTCCTGACAGATTTGTTGTCAGTCTTGGCTTCCTGCCCTAAAGACGCTTCTTTGATCGAACGGCAATGTCATTGTTCTGAGTAGCCACAGTCTGGATTAAAGTCTTCCTTCATCAAGCATTATACCTGCTATGTATGTTTAAAGTGCTCACATTTATTATCAGCTACTCTGCAACTCTAAAATTGGCATTATGCTGCATTTAGGATTGGGGTTTAACTGTGGAGTGTGAAAGACAAGCATACCAGAAACAGTGATTTGTCAGACAAACCACTGGACCACGAACATGTAATGTTACTCAAGGAATTGTACTTTCCCTATATAAAAATGAAAATCCTGTGAATATCAGTTTAGCTGTCTTCATGACTGTTGCTGTCTGACCCCAGCTACTATCTACAGTTCCTGGTACTTAGCAGTACTGAATACTGGTGACATAGTTAAATAATTCACTGAATTTTCCTTCATTAGGATTACTCCCAAAAGCCTCTAAGGTGAACGTAAGCACAGAAAATGTTACCTGAACTCTTGCCAGGACAACCATTTATACATTACCATATGCATCAAAATCTGACTAAGATGAATCCACTGTGTCCTGAAAACAAAATATGTAATTCCAGGGAGAAACACTACCTAGCATCAAGTTGAACAAAGCACTTTGCTGAGGAAATAAAATCAATGCTGCTAATAAATAATATAATAGACTAACTTCTCTGAACAGTTTAAAACATGGTATCTCAGAAAATAGATATTGTTTAGAGATAATATACATATATATATATGTATATCTCAAAGGCAATAAGGTAGCTTAGTGTTTAAACAGGTCTGCACTGATAGGTGTGAAGTCATGGAAGGGTGAAACTTATATCCTCTAGTTTATATATAACCATATAGGGGACAGTGCACCGAGTGTTTTTGCTGCTCAGCTGGATTCTCAAGAGCTGTTACAGTAACAGCCAACATGGGACCCTAATGTACCCAGCATTACCAAGTGAAATACCAATGAATAATGAAGCAGTGCTGTCTAATGTAAGAAATGAAGTTAATTACCTTTCTCTATTTCACTTTGAAAGGACAATTTCCGTCTTCGTAGTTTGCAGTTATCTCCATCCGTATCATTAGTAGTTTGTGATCTTATTACGAGGTCGGACTTGATTAATGAAATATGAAACATAATGACAGATTAGTCCCATCTAAAGAGAGTAGTTTTTCAATAGGTGATTGACTGTTAATCATGTTCAAGCTTTAAGAAAGGCAATATTACACAAGTCAGTCTGCGTCAACCTCTCCATCCCCAGCTAATGGTATTGCTCATTGCTAACATTAAAAAGTTCATGCAGGTTGAGCAAAACCAACAGTCACCACGGTGGTGTTTCACTGGTGGTGAACACAGACATGGTGTTTCACTGATGGTGAAACAAAAGTATCCTGATAATAAGTTTACATAGAAAGACCTGTGTTCATGTGTTATTAGCTTCCTGAACTTGCACAGATGTGGTTCAAGTAATCTTAGAAAAATTAATGAAAAAAAATTAAATAACCTCTAACAGAGAATGTATACTATTGCAATAAGTAATGTGGTAACTGATTGTAACTAGATTTATATTTAACTACATGGTAATGATTATAAAGGTTACATTTTACAACAGTAAATATAAGGCTGACAAACACCAGACACTTTACCCCTCATAATTTTATCTCTCTAGACCCTCCCTTCCTCCCTAGCGGATTCAGTTCATTCAGATACTCATTTCCATTGCAGAACACAATGTTGTCTTTTTCTATCCATCTTACAGACAGATGTGCTTTTTTGCCATAATAAATACAAGATGCATTTAACTCTTCGTTCTACTCATTTAAAACTGAGAAATTTACAAATAAGCAAATATAACACCAGATATGCTCTTTGTGTACATACCCATGGCATTGGCTTCAGCCTACTTCCCTTCCCTGTGCTAGTGAGCAGTGAGGTTTCCCATACCACTCAAGTAAGCAGATTTGCATGTGGGAGAAGGGCAGAGGGAAAGAAGTGGGAAGTGTTTACATCTTTCTCTATTCCCTTCATTGTAAACCTGGTGGGTAAGGTGCTTCAGTGGTGGCCCACTGGTAGAATAACTGCAGGAAGAAAAAGGCACTTTTACATAAATAGGACAGGAGCAAAAGTTGAGGCAGAAGCACCTATTATTCAGATAACAAATCTGGATCTGAGTGATGTTTTGAAGGTCAGGATGTACTCATCACTTCTTTTGGAGGATGATTTTCTGGATTGCAATAGACAGTGGAAAGCAAGTGGAATTGCTAGAGAAAACAGTGATTTTGCAAGCTCAGAGGCATGGGTGAGCCTGTCCTCCCTTCCCTGTCACTGTGAAGACTGGACATTTTTTCTTAGTGGCTGGTACAGCAGTAAGAAGTAACAGCTGGAACATTTCTAAGGAATATGAGCAGTGAGAACTTTCTTTGCGTATTCTACACCACAACACAGAAGATGGAATTTTATTTCAATTTTCTCAGATCTAAATTAAAAATAATGATAAAACATTGATGACAATGTAATTGCAGGAAATAATTGCTCAGACTAAAATCGTTAATGTGAATTTATCCTCAAGGAATTTTTCAAATATGTGGACTTTCAGTTTTAACTTAAATTTATCACTGAAGTTTACTGTATTGCATTTCACATGTAATTAATAATGATGACCTTTTCAATAAACACAAAAGGATGACTTTTAAAATAAAGATAGAATTGTTCTTTTATTTTCAAAATGATCTTTTATTAAAAAAAAGGGCTCAGCATAAAAAGAAGTGACATTTCTTGTCGGAAGTTATATTTGTTTTAATTTTTTAAACTAAAGATCCACATGTGATTAGCAAAGATGACCCTATCGTTTACAACCCAAAACTCAGTGTTCTTTGTCTCCTTTTTTCTCAGAAGGCCTTTGAGGCCACATGGTGTTAATTCCTTCTCACTGAACTTCTGTTTTTCCTTAAAAGTATAGTCTTAAGCTACAAAACGGTATTATCAGAAACTGTGAAATGTAAACTAGTCATTATGTGGGCAATGTAGTTCACGTTTGGTGGCCAGTGTTAGTGTACCCTGCAACCTTCCAGGGAAATCTTTAGCCCCAGTAGCACGAGCTGGGCAATAGCCTTTCCCCTCTCCCCTTCCGGCCAAACCTCTCTTTTCTTTCCCAATTCAGACTGACCCCGGCAGTCCAAAATGAGGAAACATTGGTAATTTTTCTACTTTCCTGAAGATGCAATCTGTGCAAAAGGGACGCTCAGGGCAGACACTGTGGGGAAAAAGAGACCAAGAAATCCCTGCAAATCTGAAGACTGAGTGAAATTTGAGAAGCCCCTTGTATGCTTTTAGTCTCTTAGGAGGTAGGGTGCACTCCAAGATAAGAGAATTAACAATTCATGTTTGAAAGGCAATTAAATATTTTCTATTTTTAGACACAGAATGAATCCAGATAATCTGATTTATCTTTATTTTATGGCTGTACAATTATATTTAGTGTCAAAAGTTCCCCTTGTGGTGACCCAGGCTATAGTAATCTGAAAAAAACCCCATATTTTCCATGGCTTTAACAAAATATCCAAAATCCCCCTGGCTGAAACTTTAATACTATTTAAATATAGAACAAAATCCTGTTAGATTAACATCATCTGAATCACTTCATTGGCTTCTGCTGAGTTTAACTGACTTCAGTAGGAGCAATCAGGTGAGTATATTTTTTTAAAATAGGATTTTGCCTCAGGCTTTTAGCTTTTAATTTTGCTAACTTTGGGTTTTCAATTTATATTTTCAAGCTTTGTTACTGTGAGGTAAATTTGGCCCAACATTAAGAAAAAAAATAACTCATTGCATGTACCTTTGCAGTTTCGTCTCTCAGATTAAAAGTCAGTTCTAGATTGGTGAGGAAGAGATCAGAAAATTCAGGGTACATATCCAAAACTTCTAGTAGATCTTCTCGCTGGATCTTATGTAAGTCACAGTAAGTTAAAGCTCTCACATCTGCATTTGACTTTCCTGGTTTTGCATAAAGATGTACCATCTCTCCAAAAATATCATTTTTCCCTGCAGAAAGAAAATTAGATGGAGATTATTATTTAAAACATGAATAAGCCATTAAATTGAATGACGTATTTCTTTATGATAATGCTGTAGAATACTTGATTTTACATGAAGTGATACAATCAGATTACCATTGTGCATATGTTGTTATAAATCAAAAGTATTTCTATTAAACATTAAAAGTAAAATTATTTAAATCAATGAAATTACATAGGCATATAACTGGACTAAGTAAAAGGAAAATCTAGTTTCATCATATTTTTTCTTCAGTTCCATCAAAACAGCATGACTAGAGCAGGTTATTGTCTTTTTAAAACACTTTTTGCTGATTTAAATCATATTGTTATGATGACACAGATGTCATTTCTGTTGTTTGGTAGAGTTCAGGACCTGTCTGGCCTGGAATCTCATTTTTTTAAGAATTACATGAAGAAACAGACCATACTTGGAATACATTTTAGCAGAAAATGACTTAGTTTTTATATTTTTCAGGGGGAATACAAGACTTTCAAGATGCAGAAGCTGTTCTGAGGAAGCTCTTTGAACATAGCTGCCTCTGTTTTGATGCTATTACAATTCTTTCAATCAATGTTGACACATTCATGGCACCTGTTTGCTAAAATTTTCGTCTCCATTTAATTGCTTGTTTTCCCCAAATCTGTGCCTAACCTTCATCAATGCAGAACAACCACAGCCATAGACCCATGAAAACATGCTCTAAACTAGGGGTTGCAGGGCTTACCTGCAAAATGGAGACTGGGGGGAACTAGGAAAACACTTGTGGAAAAGAATAGTGCTCATAGCAACTGAGAAACAGTAGACTGGTAAAAAAGAATACAGGGGTGATTTTGCCTCTCTGTTAAACATTGGTGGCGTTTATATTAGGTTACTACAAGTAGTTCTGGTTTCTCCATTTTCTAAAAAGGAAACTGAAAACTGAGTGAGCAGCTTTCAGCTGGGGGAGCTAAAAGATGTAAATAATAATTCAAGGGCTGATTTACAGTGACGATCTTAAAGAGCACAGTCTTTTTAGCTATCAACAGGAAGATTAAGAAGTAATCTGATTATATTGCATATATCTTTATAAGGTGGAAAAATTACTTGGTACTAAATGCCTCTAGAATATAATAAGGAAAGCATAGTAAGAATCAATGAAAAGAAACTGAAGGAAGATAATTTTATACTGCAAATAAACCAGACATTTTTATGAATAAAAATTATTAACTATGGAAATAAACTGCCAAGAAAAGTGATCAGTTTTTCATCTCCTTATGTCTTCAGATCAAAACCCATTGCTTTTCTTTCATCAAACACAGTTCATTAGACAGAACAGAGTTAAAGGTATGAAATGTAACAGGAGTCAGTGATATAACAGAGCCAATATAATCTAATAGTGCTTCTGGCCTGCTTATGAATGCAGAGGTCCCTACGCAAGGCACATAATCCCTTCTCTGCAATGTGACTACTGACATGGTCACAGTATTTTTATATCTTGTCTGCAAAACTGGAAGAAGTGGTAGATTCTATGAGGTCCACAGCCATTGTATTTTCTAAGGATTCGGTACAGAATTACTGTTGTCAGGTCAGTACTGATCAGACCTTACTCAACAGCATCAAACAGTGCTGATGAGCTGAGGAAAACTGGGGCATAAACCCAACATTTCTCAGAACTCTTTGATTTCTGTGATGAATTTTCAATACTTGTTAATGGTGGAAACTTCATCCGTGCTACCTCCATTGGACTGAAGTCTTTTCAACCCCAGAGGACAAAGCATTGAATATTTTTTATGTCTGTTTCTATGCGTAGGTTTTTCAGAAAGAGGAATTAACTAAAAATGTTTGATTAAATATTGATAGTCTTTGTTAGATTTCTGTGTGATTTCACTGAAGAGTGATTTTCAGTTGTATCATTTTCTATTTTTTTTTTTTTGAAGATTTTTCAAGATACAACAGACACACTGACTGGAGCCAGGTATCAGGCAGGCTGTAGCCTCATGGATTGTGCAACAGTTGTGTGCCCGCAGAGAAGTTCCTTTTGGCTACAGTTGTGCAGAACTGTCTCTCTTTCTGGTTGGACCACTGCTCCCTGGGAGAGTGGGGCTCTAGACTGTGCCCCTGGTGTGAGGAGCTGTAGGTTGGAAGAGATACAGTGGTATTGCCCTGCAAATACCTGGGTTCCTGCTGCAGTGTGAGAGCACAGGGATCTGTTGTGCATAACGTGCAAAACTCAACCTGTCTGCATATGTGGTCCAGGAAGAAATTAATGAGCTCATAAACTTGTCAGTTTTACTTGGTTGTGAATCCCATCCAGGGAAACCTGCATGCTCGATTACTTCTCTGAAATGCCTGTACACCAACACACACAGCAGGAAGAACTAGAGATCTGTGTGCGGTCGCAGGGACGTGATCTCATTGCAATTACAGAGACATGGTAGCATAGCTTGCATGACTGGAATGCTGTCATGGATGGCTATGTACTTTTTAGGAAAGACAGGCCAGTGGGGTGAGGTGGTGGAGTTGCTCTTTACATAAGAGAGCAGCTGGAATGTATTGAGCTCTACCTAGGGGTGGATGAAGGTGTTGAGAGCTTATGGGTAAGAATTAAGGGGCAGGCTAAATAAGGGTAACACTGTTGTGGATGTTCACTACAGACCACTGGATCAGGAAGAGGAAGTTGATGAGGCCTTCTACAGACAGCTGAAAGTAGCCTTATGATCATAGGCCCTGGTTCTCATGGGGGACATCAACCACCCTGATATTTGCTGGAAAGGCAACACAGCCAGGTGCACACATTTCTGCAGAGCACTGATAACTTTTTGACACAGGTGGTGGAGGAATCAATGAGAAGAGGTGCACTGCTGGACCTTGTGCTGACAAAGATAGTTAGGGATGTGAAGGTTGGAGGTAGCCGTGGCTGCAGTGACCATGAGATGGTGGAGTTCAGGATCCCGTATGGACGAAGCAGGGCAAAAAGTAGAATTACAACCCTGGACTTCAAGAGAGCTGCCTTTGGCATCTTCGAAGACCTACTTGAAGGAATTGCATGGGCTAAGGCTCTAGAAGGAAGAGGGATGCAAGAGAGCTGGTTAATATTCAAGCACCATTTCCTCCAAGCTCAACATCGGTGTATCCCTATAAGTAAGAAATCAGGCAAAGGAGGCAGGAGACCTACATGAATGAGCAAGGAGCTTCTGGAAAAACTCAAGTGGAAGAAGGAAGTTTACAGAATGTGGAAAAAGAGACTGGCCACTTGGGAGAAATAGGAACGTTGTCAGAGTATGCAGAGATGCAACGAGGAAGGCTATGGCTCACTTGGAATTAAATCTGGCAAGAGATGTCAAGAACAAGAAGGGCTACATTAGTACATCAGTAGGAAAAGGAAGACTAGGGAAAATGTGAGCCTGCTGCTGATTGAGGTAGATTCCCTAGTGACGGAGGATGCAGAGAAGGCAGAGTTACTGAACGCCTTCTTTGCTTCAGTCTTTATTGCTAAGGCTGTCCCTCAGGAATCCCAAACCCTGGAGGTAAGACAGAGAGCCTGAAGAAAGGAACTTTCCTTTGGTTGCAGAGGACTGGGTTAGGCAAACTCAAGACCCACAAATCCATGGGCTCCGATGGGATGCACCCACGAGTGCCGAGGGAGCTGACGGATGTTATTGCTAAGCTCTCCATCATCTTTGAAAGATCATGGAGAGTGGGAGAGGTGCCTGAGGACTGGAGGAAATCCAATTTCATGCCATCTTCAAAACAGGCAAGAAGGAGGACCCAAGAAACTACAGGCCAGTCAGCCTCACCTCCATCCCTGGAAAGGTGATGGAACAGCTCATCCTGGATGTCCTCTCTAAGCATGTAGAGGAAGAGAAGGTTACTGTGAGTGGTCACCAAGGATTCACCAAGGGGAAATCATGCTTGAGCAATCTGATAGCCTTATATGATGGAAAGACTGGCTGGGGAGATGAGGGGAGAGCAGTGGGTGTCGTCTACCTCAACTTTAGCAGGGCTTTTGACAGTGCCTCCCATAGCATCCTCATAGGTAAGATTAGGAAGTGTGGGTTAGATGAGTGGACAGTGAGGTAGATTGAGAACTGGCTGAATGACAAAGCTCAGAGGGTTGTGATCAGTGGCACAAAGTCTAGTTGGAGGCCTGCAAATAGTGGTGTTCCCCAGGGGTCAGTACTGGGTCCAGTCTTGTTCAATATATTCATCAATGACCTGGATGAGGGGACAGAGTGTACCCTCAGCAAGTTTGCTGATGACACAAAACTGGGAGGGGTGGCTGACACACCAGAAGGCTGTGCTGCCATACAGAGAGACCTAGACAGGCTAGAAAGTTGGGCAGAGAGGAACCTAAAGAAGCCCAACAAAGGCAAGTGTAGGGTCCTGCACCTAGGGAGGAATAACCCCATGCACCACTACAGGTTAGCATTTAACCTGCTGGAAAGCAGCTCTGCAGAGAGGGACCTAGGAGTCTTGGTGGACAACAAGCTGACCATGAGCCAGCAATGTGCCCTTGTGGCCACGAAGGCAAATGGTCTCCTGGGGTGCATTAAAAAAAGTGTGGCCAGCAGCTGAGGGAGGTTATCCACCCTGCAAAGTACTAGCAGAATAATCAGCCACAAGTGGATTAATAGCAACATATTGCTACCTATCCACGTTTTGCTTCAGCTGCTTATCTGGCTGTAAGTTCCTACAGTGATGATAAAGAGAAAGGAGAACATATGAATGATTTTACAGCTGGTGTAGGTTTCCATACAGCAAAATCCTTACTCATCTACTCAATTATTCTTTGCATTCTTATTACCAGATGTTAAATTGGAGAAACAAATCAGTAGTCTTGTTTAGGTAGGGTTTCAATTATTTTACTTTTAAAATTGATGTAGCTGAAGAAGTCTCATTGGTTCCGCGTAAGAGCCATCACCAGCTGCAGGTGAGCTCTCAGCTGGACTGAACTGTGCTCTGAGCCATCTTCATTGAGAAAGAAAACAAGTAACTCCCCATGCTGTACTCCCCATGCTATACAAACATGCTATACAAACACAAAAGGAATGCGTTAATAAGAAGTATAGAGGAAACACTGGTGTTATTACACTTAAGTATCAACCTAGATCCAATTAATCTGTTATTCTCTTCCTTTTCTATATGCTCAGTGGGTAGAAGCAGACATTTCTGAAAACCCCCAATGCCCTAATGCCTACAGTAGATACATGTTTTCCTCCAGTTAGCATATAGGGGGTCTATGTGTCTCAGTATCCCCATACACTGTTCAAGAAAAGGGTATCCTTGACTTTGGTTCTTGCAGCATAATCAGACCTGGAGTAATTTGGTATCTGCTTGCATCAACTTGCAGCTTACCACTTACCTAGGAATAAATCTGACTCACTACTGCTCTTATATTTTAGATATCCAAGGATGTGGTTCCTTGGTGCACATGAATTATTGCAGTAATGTAGACTGCACCTTAAGCAAGTTATTTTTCTGCTTAATTTTAAATAACAGTAAAGCAAACATTTACAAATTTCTTTCCTCAGGAACAACGATGGATATTTCTTTTCAATCCCCTGACTCTTTTAAGATGCCTTGTAGTAATCTACTTACCAAGAATGGCTACAACAATGTCACTCTTAAGGATTTCAATGGACCCTCTTGACACAAAGTAAAGAGCAGTGAGAACATCTCCACAGTGCACTAAAGTGTCCCCAGGGGGCGCGTGTGTTGTCTTAAATTTCATAGCCAAAGCTCGAAGACAGCCTTTACTGGCCCCCCGGAAAGCTTTGCAATTCTGAAGCAAATTTTGGTTGAGGTGCAGACAAATGTCAGCTTGTAAGCATTCTGGAAACCCCTTCAGGACCTGGAAAGACAAGCATAAGGATTTCATGTGAATGCTATGAAAGTTGCTTTATATAATTTTTTGTTCCTGGACAGAAAGAAAGAAGTAACATAAAAATAGAGGTGGCCCTAAGAGCTGTCAGAGTATTAAAAGTCAACAAGTGTGTAGTTTAGTCTATACTGCAAAGCTTATACAATGTGAATACTAATGCACATACTAATGTACGTAGTGGTTACAAAATTCTTTCATTGCAAGAAATGGTATCAAGGAATATGACTGAATATGACTGCAGTAAAATAACAAGCAAGGCAGCTAAAGGGAGAGTCTTAACTGAATTTCACCTGTTTGGATGAATATGTCTATTTCCTTTTTATCCTTTATAAAAGTACTACATTTAACATGAGAGGTTTTTGCTGAAATAACCATCATATTTGTAAAATGAGAGCTATCTGAACAAGATAAGATATTTTTCAGAGAGAGGGCATTTTAATGGGATTTTCATGCTAAATATATTCTGCTTGTAAATGTAAGACTTAGCTTTTTATCAGAAAAAGCAACACGTGCCACTGAAACAATGATGTAGTGCAGATTTACATAGGCAGATGATTAGTTCAGCAAACCACAGGGTTAGTTGCTATGGTCCTTGCTCATCTCTTACCCAGAACAATGGGAGTTTGCCTGAAGTAGAACCACAGGATTCCTCTTGGGTACCATGGTAACATGTTAATTTTGTTTAGAACTAAAAAAGTGAGCTACTTACAACATGGTCATTATGTGTGAGCTTTTCTAAATGGTCTAGGATGGTATTACCTCTGATTCTTTTAGAATCAATAAACATTTCTGCTATTCACGTCTATGGGAGTACTGTCCACCTTGTGACTCTGCCCGCGGTGTTAAGGAATGGGTCTGATACATTATTATGCATCGCCCTTTCTGTTAAATCCTGTTATCTGCTGTCAATGATGTGAATGGGTCATATGCTTTCCCTGGGACCAGCATCATCTGTTGCATATTTCTAAGGTCAAAACATGAACTGATGCTACCAGTCTTATGAATATGTGAACAGAATGTGTCTTTTTGCTATTAGTCTGTTAATTCATTCCTATTTATCCTCTGCAGTGTTTTTCTACAAACACATAAATATTCCTGCACAGAAAAAAACCCAAACCAAAATGCATTCACTTGCTGCTATAGTAATTCTTACTTCAGCACAATAAAGGTCTGTGCACTCACTCTTATTGCACAAAGATATTCACAACTCATATCCGTTGCTAACGGAGAAGATGAACACATTTCTGATATGAGGCTCCTGTCCACACAAGCCAAGCTATGATTTACAAATGAAATATTAGTACCTTTAACTGAGTTGAAATGTTTCTGTGATTGCTAATGGAAATCAATGCTGTGAAATAACAAACAGAATGTTTTAACACAAATATATACAAAAATGTTATGAGCTATAGGGCATTACCACATGAAATTTATATATCCTCAGAAAAAGCCAGCATTCAACAACAATAAGCAAAAGAAAACATGATAAATGAAAAGATTCTATGGTGCCACTCTGTTTTCATTATCTATCACACCACTAGAAATAGCTTAGTATCCAATTACTCTTTTTATTTTAATGTAATTATATTGAAATAAAAACACTGTGGGTTGTAGAAACTTATTTACTGAATGGTACTGAGAAACTGGTAACCATATGCATCTGGTCAATGATACAGGTGGAGAAAAATTGCAGGTGTTTATTTTTAAATTCTTCTCTAATAATGTGAGTAAAAAAGACCTGTTTTGAATGAATTCTTTCGCTACATGTCTATCTGAATATAATTTAGAAGAGCTCCATTTTTTATAGGCTACAAAGTAGGAAATATATTTTAAATTCAGAGGTACTTACAGGAAAAGGTATTTGAATAGTTAGAAAGTCAGGAGCACAGCCTTAGAATAAATTGTATTCATTTTTCACATCAGCTTCTGTTTATCTCATTTATCAAGGGATTGTACTTTACCATTAAGCAAAAACCATGCAGACCATGTGTGTTCATTTATATTTCTGAAGATACTTTGGTTATTTTTTTAAAGAAACAATTGTTTTGATAATTAAATTATACTTAACATGAAACTGTTCTAAAATCATTGCATGTTAGTTAATAGCTATTTATGTGCCAATAACATCTGAAAGGTACTAGCCTCTGTTCAAATATCTGTGATTAAAAAGGCCCTGCCCCATGGAGCTTACACTCTAAAATAGTTGTTACACGTCAGAGAGGAAAAACATTTACTCTTTAATACCACAATTGTCAAATGTCTAGAAGGAAGACAAGGAAGCCCAAATAACATTGATTTCCAATGGAGTTTTGGAGATTACTCCACTAACACAAGTTTAGAAATGCAAGAACGAAGCTAATATGAAGATAGATTTGTTAAAACATTGTTATATATTACATTACTAAAAGGAGCTTACCATATTGCGCACATTGTATGTAGCGAGGTATTTAATCCAAGTCCAGTAGCTGACACTATATAGAATTTGATGTTTCCAAACTAAAGTCTTGCCAACCCAAGCCTCCATGTACATTCCTAAAGATTTTAATTTCTTTGAGAAAATATTTCTTATTCATCAATTTTTAGCTTGTGTTAATAAGGAAGTATCTGATTCTCACAGATATCTTTGATTGTCTGTGTAGAGCAGGAACAACTGTATTGAAAATTATGTATGTTCTTATAATGTGGCAATCAACAACAATACATTATGTGTAGATATACTGACAATGTAAATCTTAGAAAATCATCCACACAGTCTTCAAAATCATGAGATTACCTTAAAAATAACAAAACTCTAAAAATTGCATTTCATTTCATTTGTTGTGAGCTTTTGGAGTCTTTAAACACATTTAAGTCACACTCCAATGTAACAAGAAACATTTAAAATACACTTTTCTAAACAACTAACAGCCAGCATCTTGAAATTATATGAAGGCAGGACTAGATAATGCAAAAATAAAACCATTTTCAAAATAAAATTTTTGAAAATTATAAAGTTAGAATTGATCTTTAAATAGCATTATTCTCAATTACAAATCCAAAATGAAGAAATCATTTGAATACAGGTTTGGGTTTCAATTGCTCCAGTCTTTCCTGACATATTTCTATTGTTACACTCAATAGTGATTCCATCAGGCCCTGGTGAGAAAAATCTTGCATTCTCATGGAATCAGAACTCATGCATAATTCAAGAGATACAGATCTTCTAAAAAAGACATTTAACAAGATATAAAATCAGCCTAAACCATCCCCCCCAACACAAAAAAAAAAAAAAAAAAAGAAGAAAAGAAGGAAAAACAGTTATGATGCTGTGACCATAGGCTCCAGTTGTCTCTCCTTGATAGTTATAAAGTCCAAGTTCCGTCGTCTTTTCCTGTCTGGAATAAAACCTATTCCACATCAAATAATGTTGGTTTATCTACTTGACATGCATAGAGAGGAGGAAAGTGTCAACTTACAAGAAGTAAAACATTTTATGTGGAATAAGTGATTGAAGTTTAGTGAGGATAGTAGGGACGTGATTCATATTGCCTTGAAGAATGTGGTCTTGTATAAGTGGAGAGGGAGCCCAGCTTCATTAACCTCACTTTTTGAAGGTGACAACAAGGTATCACTCATACATGTATCAGACACCTTTGTGACAACAGAATTGGAGATATCTATGTGCCCTAACCTCAGGCAACTAGCAAATGTTTGGGGCAATGATAACTTTGTTTTGTTTGGATAAATGATAAGATTTATGTAAATTTTTAGATTTTCTGTCCTCAGTTCTGGAACAGGTATTGACATCTGTCCCAAAGAAAATATATAGAAAGCATCCAAGCTGAAGCAAATCACGGTATTAGCTACAATAATTGTCATTAAACATGGAAATATCACATTCTATACCAACAGAATCACAGAATGGTAGAGGATGGAAGGGACCTCTGGAGGTCATCTTGTCCAACCTTCCTGCTCAAGCAGGGCTACCTTGAGCTGGTAGCCCAGGACGATGTCCAGACGGCTTTTGAATATCTCCGAGGACTGAGACTTTTCAAGGTCTCTGGGCAATTTGTGCCAGTGGTCAGTCATCCTCACAGTAAAAAAGTGTTTCCTGATGTTTGGATGGAACCTCCTGTTGCAGTTTGTGCCCACTGCCTCTGGTTCTGTCACTGGGCGTCATTGAAAAGAACCTGGTTCCATCTTCTTTACACCCTCCTTCAGGTATTTGTTCACATAGATGAGAATCACGCATGAGCCTTCACTGCTCCAGGCTGAACAGTCCCAGCTTTCTCAGCATTTCCCAGTATGAGAGATGCTCCAGGCCCTGAAGTCTGACAGTCAGAGATATTCCTTTAATTCTGTTTATAGTCTTCTGTCATACATTTTTTCTGTTGAAATATAGGTGGGGTCAAACATTAAATGCCAGGCAGCAGTTGAAGAGAGAACAAGAGGGCTCTTGTGTGTTGTGGGTTTTTTTGGGGTGTGTTGAAACTCATTTTCACGAAGACTTTCTTGTCTTAGAATCAGTCAGACTCATTTATGAGTGGCGAGCATCCAGCACATAGAGGGAAAGATAAAGATAGACTCTCAAGTTCATCTGACAATTTAAGCTGCCATAAAATGAAGGAGGAATTCTGGTCCTTCCCCACCTTATCTGTTTATTCCTGCCCTGCCTTGATCTTTCCTTGTGAAATGGTTTGAGAAACTGATCCAAGCAAAAACTAACCCAGCAAAAAAATCGAGCAGCTGAAGGTACAAAGAGGCAGCAATAAATAAACTTTGTGTCATAGACTACGCATACTTAATCTCTATCTGGATCTCATCTACAGAATATAGATCTCAGGATATGTTTGCATTAACATCACTAAATGCTGAATAAAGTTCTTGAACTATTTGAATAATAAATTTTGAAGTGATTACGGGGAGCAAACCCCATGCCTTGGAGGGTTCACTCTAGTGGGGATATATATTAAAAATTAATGTTTTGTCTGTCTTTGTTCTGCAAGAATGAGTGAAATTAATTAATAGTAATTCATATATTTGGTGAAATAACCTATGTCTTTATTTTTTGTCTTTCTGCCACCTAATTTTAGCACTAATCTGAGACTCTTTAGCTGCAAAAATCACGCTGCATAGATTTTGAATTAGGATCGCTGTCCTCCAGTAGTTGTTCCCTCTGATTGAAAGGGTAATGCAGGATTTAGTTCTGTCTCAAATATTTGACTCTCAGATTTTAATATCTTCATGTAGGCTAAACATTTCTGTAATTCAACCTACTTCTATTTCTAGAAAGAATTTAGAATTTACTATTTCTGTGATAGTTAAGTACAGAAACTCAATATTTCCGTAAGCAGAAGGCCAAAACATTTCCAAGGACTTTCACCATTTAGAAAAGAATGAACAAGGTCCCAGGTGGCAATAATTCTGCTCCAACAGTTCTTGGGCTCCACATAGAATAAGGATTATTTCTGACGTTCCCTCTTCTTCATACCGGAAAATATTGCAGAGTCAGATATCTTTTTTTTTTTTAATTTTTTTTGGAGGATATGAAGGAGGTCCTTACAACAGTTGAGAGAAAAGCAAAGTAACGTGTGATGATGAGCTAATTCGCCTTCCAATGAGATTTGAAATCTAACCACCTTATCACGAATTAGGATCTTTTGCTTTTAGTCATTGCCATGACACATTTTAATGGTGAAATTACTGGAGCTGCAGTGGATCATTCTTCGTCTATAATCTTACAGTTTCTGTATACATCTGAAAGGTGATCTAGGAGATATGATACTCCGCTGAATGAGAGGACAGAAAATCATTTCCGTTTCTTAGACTGTTGACTCCTTCATCAACAGAAAGTTTAAGGTCTATAGAAGCTGGAAGCTGACCAGATCCATGTCGTTCCAAAAATGTAATGATAGTTGGAAAATTGTTAATTGCTCTTGTTTTTGAGATGTTAGATCACAAAATATAACGCAGTGAGAAACTGATAAAGGATCGCTTTGCAAATGGATTGACATTCTTGAAAGTCTGTGTTTTTTTCAATGAGATCTTCTTTTCTGTAACTCCATTACACGTAGGCATTCATGTTTTTTAAGTGGTCTTGTTATAGAAAATGAAAGAACAATTTTACAGCTAATCATATCCGAGGTACTTTCTGATAGGCTTATATGTCTTATGATTTCCATTATGACATATAGACAAATAGCAGTACTACTGTCCACCATGATTATATATTCCCTCTGTTTAACCAATTAGTACTAGTTTTTGTTCCAAACACTTCTAATTTGGATTACCCCTCTGATAATATAAGGAACTCCTCCTTGCTATTTTTTAAATTTTAATTTACTTTTCTAATTCTCTGGTTCAAAGTACTACTGGCAATAGTTCTATTGATAGAATTGTTTTCATCATAAGAAGTGATCACAGCAGGAGGAAAAGCAACAATAACAAATGTAGTAGCATTATCCAGTGATCAGTGGCCAATTTCTCACAAAAAAAGGCTTACCAAAGCAACGGCGAACCTGCCCTTTTTTTGATACAGTAGCAATGCTGGGTCTGAACCTTCAAATTAGGTGTGTGCTCTGCTGGACTTGCATGATCACTGTGGCCAAGATAACTTATCACAAGTGTAAAATCAACCATTTGCTTGGATGCTTGCAGGAGAAGGTTTGATAAATGTATGAATAAAAAATTTTATTTGCTCTCTCATGGTACTGGGTAAAACCCATAATAAAATGGCATCTACCCCACATCCAAAATTTCAATTAACATGTACATTTGGCTAAACACTTTCCAAAGCTTGTCCCACTTATTTACTTTGAACTCCTTTTAAAGGTAAAATAAATCAGTAAAGCTATTCAGATGCACAGAAGATCCATGGAAAGAAAGGAGGGGGGATTGTAAAAAATACATGCATAACTTAAAAAAGGATCTCAAACACTAAATATGTCATCTTTTTAGGGTAAGCATCACAGGCATGCTGTTATCAGTGCTGGACTGATAACATCAGAATGAAAGGGGGAAAACAAGGCAAAGAGATTTTAGGAAAAACAGAACAGGATAGTCTGAAAAATAAAAATATCTTTGAATCTTTGGGACTAGTGACATCTTTCGTGAAACAATATACACAGTAAATATTTTTTTTTTGTAATTTAACTTTGCCAGTGTGTACCACAGGGATATGATTTAAATTATGCTTATTCTACGGAGTCAAGATTCTTATCCAGATTAAAACAAATCCCAAATCCTGTTTATCCAGTCCATGCATACTTATTTGGAACTGTTCTTATCAAAATACATTATGCAATGAAACATAATCAAAGAAATGTAGAAATGAAGCAGAGGGGAACAAATAAACAAATAAACAAGGTTCTCAGCATATTTCACCTGCAGATCTTTAAAGCTAATTTTAAGTTTAGCCATCTCAAAGGAGCATAAAGTATTATTTTCTGGTTTTCAATTTAGAGTGTAGGATTTTGTTTAGGAAATCAAGTTTATTTAATCTTAGTGCAGTGTTATTCCTGAGGTTAAAAGTTGTGATTTTTTTTCCACTTTTCCTAAATTCTTAAGTATATTACATTGATAATTAAAAGCATCTTTTGAAACATATTCTCTACCATTATTTATATATATATGAGTATGTGTGTGTGTATACATTGCACGTACATATATATATATATGAAATGTAAATAATTAATGCATTTCATATTTCAAAGGAGAAAGAGGACTGAATTTTATTCAGTTTTCAGTCATGAAATGAAAAAGAAAGACATTGGATCAAATTCTGCCTTCAGATATTTGCAAAAAGCTCCCAGTAAATATTGACAGGAGTCAAACACATTTGTCTGAGGACAGTATTATCCCTTTGGTGTGTAAATGCAAATATTTCATGCAAAATTAAGTTAATACCACATGCAAGTCCATCTCATATGCACATGGCTTATAGCCAAGAAAACTTAATTGGTGCTTGTGCTAACATGCATATATGGTTTGAACTTAGAGCATTCACGCAAAAGAAAATGCAGAATGATCAGCATGGCAACTTTTTTCAGAGTGACATTCCTACAGAGCAACTATCTAATGCAAACCGATATGCACATGACCTTTTTTGGGCAGAGAAGCATGATTTGAGTTGTGGGGTAAAACAGTGATTAATAAATGTGGTTACATTAGCATTTCTTAATGTCTAATTTTTAGTAACCATTTTGCCCCACATCTGATTCTGTTTGGATTATTTCCCTTTGCTATCTACCCCTTGATCATGCAAAAAGTTACAATTAAAATTAGAAAGCATTGAACAAGCTCTAAACCCGACAGATAACATGGATATTCTCCACACTTTATACTGGAATTAAATTTGATATAAATACCTCCTGCTCTTACCAGTGGGTGGTGTTATTCCATGTATTTAGGTATGAAGCAGACAGGAAAGAGATAAATCTTTCATAAGTACAGCATAAATCACACAATTCTTATATTATCCTTGCACTAAGTGTAATATATTCAAGCTCACTTTTTAAGAAATTAAGTGACTGCCATAAAACTTGAGGGATAGAATTGTGAACAGAGTAAGAAATAAAATGTAACAAAAAAAGATACTAAACTTGATTTTTTTTCCACATTTTATTTAAAACAAAGCCTCCATACTGCCTCACAATCATATTGCAGAATATGGGCTGTTTAATCCATGTAGTTAGTATTTCACATTAATGACAAATCCAAGGCTAATTCCAGTACACCAGTTCCTGCATTATGCAAAGTTTAACCTGAAAACATCCACATTTAGTTACTATTTCAAGTGAAACAGGTGTTCTTAGTACATCCATTAGTGGTAATGAATTAGTTAAGGCATACATGATTTTGTAATATCTTCAGAAATAATTCAATGAGCTACTTTGGGCTTAGGCTGCACCCACTTGCAGCTTAAGGGCCTGATCCTGCAAAGTGCTGAGTACCCCACAATCCCATTGCCATCAGAGGGGATTAAGGCCATTCAGTGCCACGCAGGATGAAGCTACTGATGCTGCCTTCCACTGCAGTAATCCCCGGCAGAGGTTTATACAAGTATCCTTGTCCTGTGCTGGGCATTATATCCCTCTGGATGGGACACTCATGGAAGTGGGAAGTGAAGCCCGATATTTGCTTTGCTGTCTTACTTTTAAGATCTGCTTTACTTAATGGTAACCATAAAGTCAAGCTGTCAATGATTCAGCTTATAAAAGCTTTTAATCAAGACTATTATTTATACTGACTGCATAAAAGTGTACCACTCTGACAGTCATTCACAAATGTATGCATAGATACCACATGGAAGCTGTTTGAATTTATGTCAAAATTTTGGAGATTCATTTCTAGTTAAATTGTTACAAAAATGTATAGATTTTCTTGCTTTTCCCAACTGTATGGAGAGCTATGCAAAGTCTCTAATCTATAACTCAGAAAAGCTCTGGAAAGCATCCCGCTAGAGACACAGATTCACAGATCTTTTAGATGCACAATGCTGTCAGTGTCTTCAAACCTATGTCAACTGTTCAGAAAAAATGTTACTGTCTCCAGAAAATAAGCCAGAAATATAGATGCTTACTTTTGCTCATTAGCAGACTGTTATTCTTTTTTAGCTGGCCACATCATAGTATATTTTTATATAAGCAGCGTTTACAGTTTTTTTATCAAGAACAGAAAATCTGAATGTTATACCTTGCCACTTCCTAGAAATGAGATTCTGTGGATTGCTAAATGGTTAGTAGTACTATGTTGACTTTCAGTGCAGAATTATGCGGTTATGAATGCAAGTGAACTACTGTTCAGACTATTATATGATTAGAATATTTCACTCTGAAAAGAGCAGCTAATCCATCTGCCTGCTCCTCACTTCCACCCACCCCCAGTATACCTGTTGTAGATTACACTATAGGATTTTGAAAAAGAATTGATCTCCACAGGTTTTGTAGAAGAGTAACTCTGTAGATGCCAACAAAGGTACCCTTGCTTGATACTGGAAGTGGAAAATTAGGCCAAAGAACAAACAAAATTCTGGAATAGCTATGCCTGAAATAAGAAACCTATGATTTTTTTTCCTTGTCTTAAGCTTATAACAGTCAACTGCAATAGTCAACTGTTCTCAAGCATTTCTATGCACAGTGACACTTCAGATTTCTGATGTGGTTTGTAATAATTCAGGCAGTTAAATGTTTGGCATCCAAAACTTGTAATGACTTGGTTTTCAATAATTGCTATATATCCACCTTCTTAAGCTTTTACTTTTACAGCTCATAAAAAATGAAGATTTACAATCTCTAAATTCTCATGCATTTATCTGTTCCTCAGCATCCGTGCCTGAAAAACGGAACAACATACCATGTTCATGTCAATGCCATTGGTGTATGTCCACGCGTGCTGGAAGTATTCCTCAAGTCGCTGCCGCAGAGGGTTGGGGATTTGATGAAAGCGTATAAACTCCTTTACTCGTAGCATCTGCATGTGATACCGTGCAGTTCCCGAGTAGAGTCTTTGGATTATTGCAGATACATTTCCAAAAATGCTAGCATACATTAATGCTGGATTAAACAGAAACAAAACTTACTTAAGTCATATTATTGGGTTTTGCAGATGATGCAACAGTCCTTATAATGTACTTTGTATGTAAAACAGCTCAGATGAGACTAGCAACATTTTCAGAGATGTGGAATAGATTTACCTGAAGATTTTTATTGATCTGATTGTATCAGTACTAACTCAGTTAGCAGATGAGGCTTAAATATTAAATTGTAATCAAGTTGGTAATATCTATCTTTGGAGATTTGTAGTCCTGAATTTACTGTTATAAATTAGGTTCATCTAAGTTTACGGACTTGGGCACAACTGAGAACTAGGAACTAAGGTTAAGTACCACTTAAGAACAAAAGGCAGAGTCAATAAGGTACGCATACATTTATAGATTCAGGATTTAAATCAGCAAATAAAATATAATTATGATTATCCAAAAATGATGTGCAATAGTTTCCTAAATCCAGTCAAAAGTCAGCCTTCTACCCTATACAGGATTTGCTTACAGACACTGATACACAACACAAAACTTTTGACAGTTTGGATAACAGATTTTGAGTAGTCAAGCAACTTGACTACTTCCTGACACTGCATGAGTCACAACATATTTTCGCATATAACATTGCTTCTGCTGGGAATTTGCCCTTCCAACTGCATGCTTATAATCTTATTAGATTAGACTAAGTCATTTGCTCAAACACTGAGGAAAAAAAGAAAAAAAATTAATAAGGTAAAACTACTTACAGCCAATCAACATGACACAGATGGAAAAGATTTTCTCTGAGTTGGTGTTTGGAGACACATTTCCAAATCCTACACTTGTCAGACTGCTGAAGGTAAAATAAAGTGCTGTAACATATTTGTCCTTGATGGATGGTCCAGAGCTTGCATCACTCTTATTGTAATGCTTTCCTAATTGTTCTCCTAAAGAATCCAACCAACCGATCTTGTGAGCCAAGTAAGGCCTTTCTACATTTCCAATGGCATACCAAATGCAAGCAAGCCAGTGTGCAATTAGTGCAAATATGCACATAAGGAGCATCAGAACTGCAGCACCATATTCTGAATATCTGTCCAGTTTCCGTGCTACCCTCACCAAACGCAGCAGTCTAGCTGTCTTCAGAAGACCTATTAATGTTGTTGTCTGTAAAAATAAGATAGAAATTGATTTTCTCTTTTAACAAATGTACTCTCATGAACAGTCAGCATGAATAAACCAGTGCAAATTCCATTATTTCAGGGAATCAACAAAACCAGCAGATTAACCCATTTCAATGTAATCTTAATTTCATTTTCCTTAAACTATCAACTTTATTATAAAAACAGTGAGGAAAACAGTAAGAAATGAACATTTTAAATTAAGATATATGGAAGTTGTCATTATCTGCTGAATACTCCTTCATTTTGAATATAATTCTTGATCTGGACTCTTCAATCCACCCTAATGGACTTAAATGATCCATTAGATTCATGATGTTTTGGCATGATAAAGTGTGTATGTTATTGGAACTACTCATAATTATATGACTGGCCTTATAGGTAATAAGTATTTATAATGTTTGAAAAAAGCTATGTCACTATATTTGATCCTAACTTAGAGACTCCTTGCAATGCTCTGGCACAGATGTTCTAGAAGAGAGAAGCAATAGGACAGAAATGTCCCAAAGAGTAAGTATCTTATTCTGCAAATATTCTTCCTGTTTGTAATGGTCAGAACACTCTATACAGGTAAAACAAGATGAACCACTGTGAATAGAAAATCATGGAAAAGTTACTGTTGCCAGACTCCAGATTAATCTTCTTTTTTTTGCATCTTTCATCCTGAAGCTTGCAGGTGTACTGGTAGAAGCCACTAATAAAAGTACTATACCATTAAAGAAAATATGGGTCAGTTATAAACCAGGGATGTATTCCCAGCTTTTTAGTGCAGACCTGCACTACGATTCATTGCAGCCTCTTTGAGGTGAGGCTCTGTTATTTTTAAAGGAATCTGAAGTTTACTAATGGAAATTTACAATTTTCAATCAGTAAATAATTTTCAATGCTTGTTAACTCCTTCTAAAAGAGATTGACAACATTGCTACCTTTTCCCTTCCATTAAGTCTGAATGTATATCAAAGTATTCAGTAAATGTCAAGACTGAATAAGTTTTTAATATTTTTTTCTTGCCTTTTTTAACATGCTGGTATATTACATAACACTTAACTGGAAAAGATATCTGAGCCTTACAAACCACTCTGATGGTACTATATGTTATGTTAAAGCTTTCTTTCAACAAGGACTAGACTAGTTTTTATCTTTTATAAAATCCTTGCATTTACCATGTTTCTGAGTAGAATCCGAATGCCCTTGGAACAAAAAAAAAGAGGCTTTTTTGTCTGCATTTATCAGTGGACAGCTCAATATATTTTTCATGTTTTCTGAGTAAATGAGCAAGATGGTAATGTAGGGTAACACTGGGTAACACTCCTTGGTTCAACTTAACATCACAGAGAATAATTTCAGTGTGAATTTCTCATTGCCACATAAAGAAGGCTGTTTCATTGATTGTGACCTCAACAGTGTGAAAGACCATATACTTCAAAAAGCTATGTCTAGGTTGAGCTTCAGCATGTGAATACTGCCCTTTTTTTTGTAGATCAGGCTGAAATATTTATGATTCCTTAAGGAAAAGAGTAACCTTAAGAAAAACTAACATTTGTTCTTAGTGAGGTGTTGGAACCATTCTATTACAGATGTAGTCATATCTTTACACCATGCAAGATGCAAGATATTCTTACAGTGCCTTAAATAGCTTAAATTCTTAAGTGTCTTAAATAGATCAGAAGGTAAATTGTGATCCAAAATATGTCAACAGTGTCTCACCCCATTCTTAAAATAAGATCTACTAATATAAGACTTGCTAATTCATAGAATCATAGAATCATAGAATCATTTAGGTTGGAAGAGACCCTTGGGATCATCGACTCCAATCATCAACTCCACTCTACAAAGTTCTCCCTTACACCATTTCCCTTAACACCACATCTAAACGAGTATTAAACACTTTCAGGGATGGTGACTCCACCACCTCCCTGGGCAGCCTATTCCAGTGTCTGACCACTCTTTCTCTGAAGAATTTTTTCCTAATGTCCAGCCTAAACCTACCCTGCTGCAGCTTGAACCCATTCCCTCTTGTTCTATCGCTAATTACCTGTGAGAAGAGACCAGCACCAACCTCTCTACAATGGCCTTTCAAGTAGTTGTAGAGAGTGAAATTCAGGGGTCAATATTGGGATCGCTGCTGTTTAACATCTTTGTTGGCAACACGGACAGTGGAACTGAGTGCATCAGCAAGTTTGCTGACGACACTAAGCTGTGTGGTGCAGTTGACATACTGGAGGGAAAGGATGTCATACAGAGGGACCTTGACAGGCTTGAGAGGTGGGCCCATGCAAACCTCATGAAGTTCAACCAGGCCAAGTGCAAAGTCCTGCACGTGGGTCAGGGCAATCCCAAGCACAAATAGAGGCTGGACAGAAAATGGATTGAGAGCATCCCTGAGGAGAAGGACTTGGGAGTGTTGGTTGATGAGAAGCTCAACATGACCCAGCAATGTGTGCTTGCAGACCAGAAGGCCAACTATATCATGGGCCGCATCAAAAGAACCATGGCAAGCAGGTCAAGGGAGGTGATTCTGCCCTTCTGCTCTGCTCTCGTGAGACCCCATCTGGAGGGTGTTCAGCTCTGGGGCCCTCAGCATGAGAAGGACATGGACCTGTTGGAGTGAGTCCAGAGGAGGGCCATGAAGAGGATCAGAAGGCTGGAGCACCCCTCCTATGAAGACAGGCTGAGAGAGTTGGGGTTGTTCAGCCTGGAGAAGAGAAGGCTCCAGACCTTATAGCAACCTTCCAGTACCTGAAGGGGGCCCACAGGAAATCTGGAGAGGGACTTTTTACGAGGACATGTACGAGAGGTAATGGCTTCAAACTAAAAGAGGGTAGATTTAGAGTAGATATCAGGAAGAAATTTTTCACTGTGAGGGTGGTGAGGCACTGGAACAGGCTGCCCAGAAATGTCGTGGATGCCACATCCCTGGAAGTGTTCAAGGCCAGGCTGGATGGGGCTTTGAGCAGCCTGGTCTAGTGGGAGGTGTCCCTGTGCACGGGGGGGAGACGACAGAGGGGTTGGAAGTAGATGATCTTTAAGGTCCCTTCCAACCTTAACCATTCTATGATTCTATGATAAATCCAAAGAGCACTTCTTCAACGAACTTTGGAACTGATCCCTGTTGTAATTCTTGATGTTCTACCCTTCCAGTCACTGAACATAATTTTTGGCAGTGATGAGCGGTCAGTGATCAGGAATGGTTGCAGACCACACCTGAAGGGGAATGATGTGGTCCAAGGTAAAAGTAATGTCATTGTCAGAATGTTGTCTTTCATGTGTCAGTGCTATCAAAACCACAGAAAAAAATCTGCAGAAAGACTGGGACCTACCACAGATAACGAATGCAAAAAGTTATCAAAGTTTCTCTTAAATCTCTGAGCTTTTTAGTCACCTTCTGAATAGAAAAATTCTCCTTTGGTAAGAGAACTACTAATGTATTCCCTCTGTCCTTTATGTTACTCTGTCTCCTCTTATTGCATTCCTTTAACAAAATTTATTTCTACTGCATTCTATTACCTACATGTTTCTCCAGATTTCACGTTTACCTTGAGTGTCTACACTCATGTTCAAATTAGTAGGAATATCGCTATTGATTAGGAACATTACTATTGATTTCTATGACTGCTGAATTAGACCACATTTTTATAAAGATTTTTCAGAAACACAGGAGACAGGAAAACATTCTCATTTTACAAAATTTAAGAAAATGAGTTTAAGAAAAGCATGACTGATATTCATCCTACTTCTGAAATTTTTAAGACTGAATATGCTGACAAGACTGTCAAGGTGCATGTAGGTATATGCCAGTTGTTTTATGCTGACCCTTAAAGGCATACTTAATTTAGTTTACATGTAATTTGTGAGGATAGTAGGGTATGCTCAGAATTCAGATCAGGCTTTTGCGGTGGACATAAAAATATTTGCTGCCACAGCAAATGACTTTCATAAAAAGGAATTAATTTTAAAATGAAAACATTTTTGCATTCTCTGTATTGTGACATGGAGGCATACAGTCAAATCAGTAAATTTTCATGCTAAAGGTTGCTGATTAATTTATAGTCTTCACCTTTCTCTTCTCAATTAATGAGATGCACATATGGTCGACAAAACTGTTTGTTTCCCTTATGTCAATATGTGCAAAATGGTTTTTTTAAGAAATGGATTTGTGTCCTTTTAAAAGTGAATGGATCACATTTTGCTTGGTTTGCTGTTTTTTTTTAAAAAAAAACCTGCTGTATTCTATGCATCACAAAAACCCCCAATTCTCTACCTGTCAGTTCACTTTTCATCAAAAAATATGTTATAACTTTAGCCCTTCATAAATTAAATAAAATTCTTTGGGAGGAGGCAGAACTGGGTCAGGCATCCAGAACATAGCGTATGTTTTATACTCCTTTGGGCAATTTTCATATGCATATATTGAACACTTTTTTAACCTACTGTACAGATAGGGTGAGGACATTAGTTATGTCTGGCAAGGTTAACCCCATATAATCTTTTTTTCTTTTCTTTGGTAGTTCATGTTCTTGATAAAATAGACAACAGACTAATCTTTTTGTTAACTGGTATAGTTTACACTACAACTAATCCGTTTTACACTGAGTAAATATGTGATCTAAATATTTTGAACAGAGAAAATGTATTTTAATGCTTCAATGCCAACACAACACTTAGATGCATTTTGAGCAGTTTTTACAAAGCAAGCAGCAAATCAAGGAGCAGTTCTTAAATAAAAGCATTTGAAGAAATCCTTCATACTCGATATATCTAATTATTTGTAAAGACATTATCAAATATGGTATAATTGAAAAATACTAGCTGAATCGTTCAACTTGTTCTCCTGACAATGAAGGCTAATATTCTACATTATTCTATCAAGGAAGACTTAATTTTAGTTTAACTTTAAAAAATGGGGCAGAACTACTAAACAGCCTATTAACTGACAAGCAAAAAACATGTTAAGAATATACAGATTACTGTGGTAAAGTAAAAATTTAAGATTGAAGATTTCTTATTCATTTAAGCTTACCTCTTCAGAGCCAGAGCCAAAAATCAGCAGGTCAAAAGGTATTGCAGCAACCATGTCAATTAGGAACCAGCCTTTGAAGTAGTGAATTGCTATTTTTGCTGGGTCACTTACCACTTCTTCATTCTGGTTTACATATGTTGTTCTGAAGTTTATTAGAATGTCAATGATAAACATAATATCCACAATTAAGTCTACAACATTCAGTGGGCTGCAAGAATATCCACACTCTCTCCTCTTCCGTTCCTCACTATCATTCAGAAGGAAGGCAGCAGAGTAAGGGGTGAATATGGCGGTGTATATTACCAGCAACAAAATGAGCCAGTCCCAGACGGCTTTGAAAGGACTATAGTGCAATATAGTAAACTTGTTGATGCGAGGTGTCTGGAGTTTATATTCTGGTAGAACGTCAGCCCCTAAGGATAGAACCTAGAATAAAAAATGTACCATGTCAATAATCAGGCAGTGTATCTATTCCTACTTTCAGTACACTTAGCAAATACAAGAAAAACTTAAAAAGTACTTTATTGTAGTTTTGAGGATTAAACATCAATTACTTGGTGTTTTGGCAAACTAAACTTCTGCAAAATTCATGATGTCTGCCAGGTCCAATAAATTCATTGACAATTTTACACAGTAGGTTGATTCTTGTTCCCTGTAGCAACCATTAAGTGGCATATCTGGTTCATAAAATCTGCATAATTAAGCATGTCATCAAATTCATTTATCCACTGCATGGTAACCTTGCCAGCCTGCGCATGGCCAGTGAAAGGCTTTTCTTGCAGTGACAGTGTTCTTCTCCCAAAGTAAATCTATTATCATTGTCTTAAATTCACTACAAAAGAGTCTACTCTCATTACAAAATATTTAGGCAACCAGAAATAAAAAAGTTAGAGAAAGATCCGTGTCTGTCCTGGTTTGAGGTAGAACAGTACCATTTTTCTTTTCAGTAATTTTACTTTTCAGTTAAGTCTATTCTAACTAACTCCCTGAAATTAATGGCATATTTTTCAGACAGTGCCTGCTTCTAGCAGATAAGGTCTGGTGTTTATAGTTAATACCAAGGAATGGTACGCAGAAAGGCTCTTGCTTACACATATTGCAATAACAACCAAGGTCAGCTAACTTTGTCATGTACTAAGTTGGAGAGTCAGAAGCAGAAAAGTGTAAAGGGGTTGCACCTTGACAACTATCTCTACTTTGACTTTTGTGGTGTGGAAAACTTTCACGCATGGACAAATTTCACTGAAGCTATGGTTCCAGTACACATAAAGGTGTGACAAAGAAGGGTACCACAGAAGTATTGCCTTTTGCTTCATTTCTACTTTCATCAATGCCTAAAGCTTGTTATCATTCCTTTAAAAGTATGGATTTGTTATCTGTTGGTGTTACCTAAATTGGATTTCAATTTTATTTGGAAGGGATTATATTTGTAAGCACTGCTTGATTTGCTGGCTCTAGAAGCTGAAATGTTTGCTTTGTTGAAAAGAACAAGCATAGTGTAGGCACCAGATAAAACAAATTTCCTTTGGCTGCTCCTCCAGTATGACTGAACTCTGACATGAAGGAACAAAATCTTTAAGGATAACAAGGTAAATTACGTTTTCATCTCTACTGAATGCTTGGCGTAGTTATAGAGACTGTCAGCAATGGTGCTAATTATTGCCTTCTGTGCTGCAAGTGCTCTCCAAATCCTATGGGACTCAGATCACCACTTCATTTTACACAGACCAATGAACAAACATCAGATGGTGACAACCTTCAGTTACTACCCATTTGGGCAAGTTACATATTCAAGAAATCTTATACCCATTTTCCACCAGTTACTTCTACTTATTCCTTATCCCCCTGCTAATTAAAAACAAAGCTGTTTAGAAAATCAGATCTTTCAAAAGTAATTAAAATGAATAATTATACTGAAATAAAATGATGAATGGAAGGAGAAATACCTTGTCAGCAACATTGTCCGCTTTTATTTGCCTTTGTTTAGCACTTAGTAGTTTGAGATTTGAGATTTCAGCTTGTTCAAGATTGAGGACTTTCATGCTCCTCAAACATAATCTTATAAGATTATAAGGGTCAGCACACTCTTTTCTGTTTAACTTTCCAACAGCAAGTGTTGTATAAACCTTAGATCCTATCCTTAGTAATCTAAGTGGCACTTCTTATTCAGTGAAGTTCTACTCTGAAAATGTTGTGAGAACACCAGGTTTAATAACCAATCTTCTTTTTGAACTGTGAAGAAAGAAACAATTAAGCCACCCAAAGATTATATGGTACCTTCAAGCAACCATTAAGCACCATGCTGAGGTGATGGCAGAGGCTGTTCATCTATTTTTTATATTGTAACTAGGACTTGCACTTAACTAATGGTGCTAGCTATTTTTTTATGCATTAAACACACTAGCTGACAGCAAGTTGAAGCACAGGCATTGCTTGGTCTCTTAAGCAGTCTTAATACTTTCAGACCCCCACCTGGTGAGTTGACAAGAATGTTTTCCTAGTTATTTGAGAGCCGTGTGAGTATATGTGGCAAGGGAACTGCTATTTATAAAATTTATATCAGTGTTCTCCTGCTGGATTTTCAGACAATGAAGGAAATGGATTAGACAACAAGAACAATAAAGCTTACTTCACATGCTTCTTGCAGTTGCTTGAAAATTCCAGCCAGTGTGCTTCACTTCAGAGCAACAGATAACATAAATGAGACTTATTTCCCTGAAATCTGGCTCCTATTCTCTTTTTAGTTACATTTATTCCTAGGGTGGTTTAGACTGAGTTAGGTGAAACTGAAGAGTCAAAACCCAAAGCCACCAGTTGGGCAAAATGAGGCAACAGCAATATAAAAGTGATCATAGCAGAAATGGACCCAACTTTTTTATGCTACTTTCTTAGACACACACAACAGGAGAGTGTGACTGATGGTTGTGAGTTTCGTATTCATAATGTGATATAGAACTTTACATTTTTGCATTGCTTACTCCCATGCAATGGGAAATGAAAGCAAGCACTCATTATGTAACTACTTTTGTTTGCTGGATCGAGAGAGAGAAGATGAGACTTCGTTTCTCAAACAAAAAAATAACAGTTGCACATACATAAAAAAGAGAAAACACATTATTTGGTTTCATGTTGGCAGTTTCAATAGAGACTGATTGCATATGAGGTGAATTTATTCTTTTGCGGTTGTGTGACATCTTTGAAAGGCTTGGGTACTGGTGTTGTCCAATTTTGGCTAGATGGAAGCCTTCAGTGTACTTAGCAATCCACTCAAAAGACCTTTACTATATTCACTTTCTTAAAATAGATGTTGACTAATTCACTGTTATTGAAAAGAATTTTTATTAACTTACCTCTTCTGGACACTGAAACTTTCCTTATAGTTTGGATTGTAAAACAGGTGGCTTAGGGAATTAAATGTTTTCAAGAGGAAGGAGCAGCACTGGGACAAGACTAAAGTACCGCAGTGTTAAAAAGTCCCTGAACCTTGGGACATGACGTGATGAGAAAGCCAAGCTTCCTTGCATCTTATTAAAGAGAAGACTATAATGCTAAGTAGCAAAAGTCATATTAGTTGGAATGGCTTTTCTCTTAAAAAAACGTAGGGGTATTCAACCTTGATGAAATACCATCTCGCACTGGTTTTGCTAGTGAAAGCAGGAATGGATTTATAACTGGTGTGTTTTACAAGCAGTAGTATTTATTATTCTCTATTTATTATGAGAAAATGTCAAAGTTAAATAAACTATATTGCATTTTGTTTTTCAATAAAGACCCCGATCTAAAATTAAAATTTTCCTGTATGTTCTTGTTTACGCCATTCACTGTTAAACTAGTGCTGCTGCAAGTTAGAAGACTCTTCATTCAAACAGATTTTTTGACTCTGAGAATCTTGCTTCAGGTGTTTCACATAGATAGGGCTGGTAAACATCTTTTGCTCTTTTTAGGTGCATGTGTTCACTTTCTAAGATCACAAGTTCAAGGTGGCACTTATAGAATGGCTGTAATCAGATACCCAGAAAAATACAGAGTGAGATTGAAGTAACTGTCATAAATTCACACAGTTTTAGACAGATTTATCTTTCTAAATTTTTTGGTAGCTTTTAGTTTCTCAAAGATAACAGCAGTTCACTGAAATTGAAAGAAAAGATACTTAAGAATGAAAATTTATTAATGGCTGCTGTTCCGTTAAGAAAAAGGAGAAAACAAGTGTATGTACCAGAGGTACTATCAGGTGACAAATAATTGAAGAAAAAAAAAAAAGATTCAGTAAACCTTTATCACTTTAAACTGGGATACACTGTTTGTGGTGTTATCTCTTTTTTTGACAGTTCTAACGTCTTTCCCCTCAAGAAAACTTGCCTGGTACTGGGTAACATTTCTGCCCTGTGTTGTCTTCAAAAGACCTTGTTTTGCATAGTGTTTCTTGGTGAAGTGTCAAGGAGCCAAAATGGGCTGATGTGCTTTGCAGCACATTGGCTGTATGCTTCACTGGATAACTGGTTTATGTTGGGGACTCTTGATATAGGCTCTGCAGCACCACATGCAGGAACAGTTTGACACTTCTTGGAGAAACACTAAAGTTCTTCCCTGTACAATTTCTTTTATAAAATTAAATATGTAGGCAAAACTCTAGATTGGATGATGTGGGAATTAAACTCTGGTCTCTGCCGTTGAGTTTCTCAGTGATCTTAGGCAAGCTGACATTTAACCTCTCTAACCTCTGTCAAGTAGCCAAAATAATATTTACCTACTAAACTGAAAGCATCTTGCAAAGGATAATGAGTGGATGGCATTCATAGAAGCTGTTGTGCAACAGCAATGAGTGATCATTGTTCTTACTCCTCTAAATTTAGTTGATTGTTTTTATTTTTAAGATTAATTTACACAAATATTTGTCGTCTTCTCCTTTTAATTCTGAATTTATAACTTAATGGGGACACTTTCCAGTTTATTTTTTTCCTGCATGAAAACATTTTTTTTTGTTATCTATTATGCAAACTCTACAGTTTCAAGAGACTCGGAGAGACCCATATTGCTATGTATTACATGTATATTCATAAATTTTGTTCTGAGGCATCTTCAATCCAAATTTATTAAAGAATGCAAATGCATAAAGTAAAAACCAAAGAACTAAAAACAAAGTAAAGAAGGATAATATTATATTAATAAATTATAACAGAAATAATAAATGATAAGCCATCTGTTATGAATACCATCATGAACTGTTAAACAAATACTTCTGACGAACCACTGCATGGATTTATAGTATGGTTTCCTAGCTATTCTACCACTGCATGAAAGTGTGGGGTAGGGTTATTATATACTGGACCATGGCTCTTCAGGCAACTGTAGAGGTAAAGCACATGAACATGGACAACAACCAGAAAGCATGCCTGATGCTTTCAAGAAGCACTGAATTCATTCTGTGACATACTGTGATCACATGGACCAGATGCTATAAGCAAGTTATTTAAAAAGCATTTGAGTAACCTGGTCTAATGGAAAGTATCCCAGCCCATGGCAGAGGGACTGGAACTAGATGATCTTTAAAGTCCCTTCCAACCTAAACCATTCTGTGATCCTATGACCTTTTGCACCTTCGCTAAGAGTTCACAATATTTTTGTGCCATATATTTCCAAACAGACGACAGATACATGATCAATGTACACTCACACAAACAATATGTAGCATATTCATAATCTAGGTAAAACCTTTAAGCACGGACAGAACTAATGCACATCTGGAAAATCTGAACAAAGAGCAATGTTTACAGGTGGCACAATAAGAGGTATACAGGGTTGGGGGAAACGCAACAGTTGTAAGGTAGATGGATACCGAGTATATCTATGCAAAAGCTAGATGTGGAAGTTTGATGGGTGCAAAGCTTAATAAATTAGCTTTTCAGAAAGGCACTCTCCTATGTCTCATGACAAAGTGTGTCTCATAGGAACTGTATATTTAAATGATGTAGTTATAGTCAGTACTAAATACTCTTTTGCCACTGCTGCGTTTCCCACAGATGAATTAAAGTTGTACGAACAAGGTTAGCTCTTGCATAGCACCAATCATGTTAAGAGAATTTCACAAACATTTAATAAAGCTCAAACTATAAATATAGTCCCAAATTACTCAGGGACTTTAAAAAAAACATTTATCTCACCCATGAAACGTCTTGTGTAAAACTATGGAAGATGCTACCAGTCCACTCAATGAAATACAACGTTAAAATAATTTATTTCTAGGAAATACTATATGACATGAAAAAATATTATTTTGCCAATATCTTGCTAGGCTTAATCCAACACTAGGCACACAGCCCTGATAGATGAATGGATGATCACTCCTGCATCTTTAAGTCAGAGAAGCTGTAGCAGAGAAGCTGTAGCAAATCTAGCAAAATGTCAGCTCCTTGTATGCTGAGAGACTTGAATATCTTTATTAAGAGAAGAGACCGAAGAGTCTAGTTGGAGGTCAGTGAAAAGTGGTGACCCCCAGGGGTCAGTACTGGGTCCACATTCAATATATTCATTGATGACCTGGATGAAGGGATAGAACACGCCCTCGGCAAGTTTGCCGATGACACAAAGCTGGGCGGCGGTGGCTGACACACCAGAAGACTGTGCCGCCATACAGAGAAACGTAGACAGACTGAAGAGTTGGGTAGAGAGAAACCTTATGAAATTCAATAAGGGAACTGTGGGGCGCTGCACCTGGGGAGGAATAACCCCCTGCACCAGGACAGGTTGGGGGATGACGTGCTGGAGAGCAGCTCTGTGGAAAGAGACCTGGGAGTCCTGGTGGACAACAGGATGACCATGAGCCTCCAATGTGCCCTCGTGGCCAAGAAGGCCAGTGGCATCCTGGGGTGCATCAAGAAGAGTGTGGCCAGCAGGTTGAGGGAGGTCATCCTCCCCCTCTACTCTGCCCTGGTGAGGCCGCACCTGGAGTACTGTGTCGAGTTCTGGGCTCCCCACTTCCAGAAGGACAGGGAACTGCTGGAGAGGGGACAGCAAAGGGCTACGAAGATGATTAGGGCACTGGAACATCTCTCATATGAAGAAAGGCTGAAGGATTTGGATCTCTTCAGTCTGGAAAAAAGATGACTGAGAGGGGATCTTATCAACGCTTATAAATACTTAAAGGGTGGGTGTCAGGAGGATGGGGCCAGGCTCTTTTCAGCAGTGCCCAGTGATAGGACAAGACGTAATGGGCACAAACTCGAACATAGGAAGTTCCACTTAAACAGGAGAAGGAACTTCTTTTCTTTGAGGGTGGCAGAGCACTGGAACAGGCTGCCCAGAGAGGTGGTGGAGTCTCCGTCTCTGGAGACATTCAAAACCTGCCTGAACACGTTCCTGTGCAACCTGCTCTAGGTGACCCTGTTCTGGAAGGGGGTTTGGACTATATGATCTCCAGCAGTCCCTTCCAACCCTTACCATTCTGTGATTCTGTGATGGTGCAGAATGAACACTGCCAATATTATCCAAACCCCCTTAGATCTTAAGTATGATCTCTTCCCTTTAATAGGTAATTTGAACTCATTTTCAGATCTTTATTAACAAGGCTAACAACAGTATTGAACAGGAAAAACTGGGAAAACAAAAGAAATGAGAAATGTGAAGGGGACACAGAAGCTAAAGCCATATTCCTGTAATAATTAACCCTTTTTATCATGACCATAAACCTTAAATCTGCATGATAATGCAGTTCAACAAATGAAGCAGTATTACTTCAGCTTTAAAAGAGGATACGATTTTGCATTGGAGATTTTATTAGATGTGTGGAGCTCTCTTCTCTTGATGTAACCTCTCCTGGCTCTCTGTTCTCCTGTGTATTAGTTCTACTGAAGCTACCAAGCTATAACTAGCAAGGACATCTCTTCGCTTTTCTTCTCTGTTCATACCATTACTGTGAGACCCCTATAGACTGGACCTTCTAAAGAGATCTCTGAATCTAAAAAGACCTAAAAATAAATATTACACAAGTATTACTGAGCAAACGGAAATTAAATCAACATTTGCTCCGTGATGATAGACATTACCTAATTTCCCAGAAGACTATAATGGTCTTTAATATTTCAGTCATCTTGATGATTGTCTTCCTTGATGCTGACATGAACAACTAATAAGATTAACACCAGGACTGAAAGAAAGCTTTTGATTTAGCGCACCCTCCAAACACAACGTTATATACTGCTTTCACACATCAGCATTAAAAGGCATTTTTACATGTAAAAGATATTTGTACATGTTTTTCAAAATATAGCTAATAAAGAACATCTTCTTAACCGAGAAATACTAATGGTGGGGAATGTTAATACTTGTCTTCGTCTTTTACTCTGTGGTCTGTATAAAGTGCTTTAAAATTATGTAGTATGAAAATTTGTATATAATACTGATACTTAACTTTCTCTATCAGACAGTTTGAAGTATACCCATGAGGTCTTATAACACAGTGTTTTAATGGTTTTTATTTTTTAGGTTAAGCTTTTGTTAAAGAAAATCTGCTGCTGTATGAAAATATGACTTGTCCTTGCCTGTCCTATATGTTTCCCATTTGGGACTTCAGATACAAGAGGATATAAACCTTTCTTATTTAAACAATGGGCTCAATATTTCTTTGTTTGCAGGGTTAGAAATAGCACAATAGATTTTTATTTTTTTTTGTCTATGTCCACATATTCACCAAGTGTAATTTCAGGTAGGCACTGAAACAGCACTTTTGTTATTAATGACTGACCCTGAAAAACTCAAAGCTTGTGATCATTTTTGTTTCAGAAGTCAATCTGCCACTAAAGAAGGCTTTTTTGAGTTAGTTGAAGAGAGACTTTGTGGTATTCTCAACCAAACTGAAATGCAGAAACACTGGAAAGGTTTTCAGTAAATTACTGTTCTGGAAGAGCTGCAATATGGTAGGTGAAATAAATGGGTAATTTTAAAATGGTATGTGTAATCTATTTGATTTAGTGTTAAGTAATTTTTATAATAAATGTCCAAAAAATTTCAGTGAAGTTGAACATTAATACTGTTTGGCGGTGTTAAAATTTAAGAAAAAGACAAATTCTAACTGAGACCTAGACATAACCTCTTAATCTATTGCCAAAAAATTTGCTGATTTGACACTGGAAAATCCACAAAGAATAGAGATGGACATTGACTTAAAAAGGGCTTGTGCACCTATGAGTGTAACACTGCTGCTGTGACTGTTCAAATTACATTGGCTGAATTGTTCTATCTCTGCCTTAGGTAGTTCAGTTACAATTCCATCTTTGAGGTTTTTGATATGGATTCACTGGTACAGGTGAATATTTTGCTGCCCACATACCTGCATACTGGTGCTCTGATTCCTCCTGCACTGTAATGTGTACAATTTGTGTAGCCAAAGCTGCAAGCCTTTTCAGACGGAAAGACTGTCATCTCAAGTCTACCTCAAAACACCCATTTCAAATCACTTGTTTCCTCCAAGAAAGGAGAGAAACGCTGTTTTCCAGTTGTTGTTGGGAAAGCTGGTGTAAACAACACTGAGCAAATAATACACTGCCACAGGGTTTTTCATAGCTCTTTGCTGTCCCCTGGACTGAAGTTTTAACTTTTAAGTCTTCTGTAGCTTCCATGTTAATGGCACTCTGATAAAAAGTTGTGTTTGAGCTGGAAATGTATGGTCTTTCAGAAGACGCTTTAAAAAATTGATACAAATATATGAATTAAAGTGTGTAATTGTAAAAGGGAGTAGATATATAAGGATCAGCCTGAACAGCAAAAGAGCTTTTACTTGATGTTTCTCCTTCTGTGTATCATCATTTGTATTTTAGTATTTTTAGATTAAAAATGATCTTTCTGGATATCTTTCTCCTCTGCTTTCCATATTTTCTATTTAGGGCTGTCATTATACTCATGAATGTGGTGTTTAGATAAGATATAATAATATTTTACATCATGTCATTTAAAACATATGATGAAACAGAGAACAAATTTAAGAACTGATCCCTGTGTGGCTGAAACCCACACCCACACAGTACACGTATCCCTCAGTGACATGACTTATTTGTATACCGTGATTGGGCTGATGCCTTGAAATTATAGCAGTTGTACTGAACAACTACTGGACTCTCACTAGTGCCTGCACTCACTATATATATGTAATGATAACTATGAACATTGAAATCTCCAGAAATATAATAGTACATCAGAGAGCTCAACCAATATCACAATAGAAAGCAAAGAGGTAGGCCTTATTATCAAGTAATTTGGCCTTCCATGTGAAGAAAATTACAAAACTATTCTTGGTCTTAAAGATTTACAAAGATTTCTCAAGAAATGTCATCCAATTAGGCTCCATTTGGTAAAGTAGCATCCTTCCTCAGTAATGACGAAAACTTTCAAATCCAACTTGGATTTGGGAGGACTGGGACTTCCCGGAAGTGCTGAGCGCATTATAGGACTGAGGCCATGAAGTGCCACATTTTCATAAGACTATCAAATAATTAGGTAAACCAATTCAGCTAAAGATATTCAAATACACCATAACCCAAAATCTTCAAATTGTCAAGAAAAATTATGTATGCCATGAGATTAAAGCAGTAGAACAGCCGCCTTCTCATGTTTGCGCATGTGTTCATGGTCATAAAATTGTGCAGGTTTCATGGAAAATACAGTTCTGTGGATGTTAGTGTCAAAAAAAATTGCTTCACCAAACTTGAATACGTGTAATAATGCAGAAAACTCACTATCTGTAACCTATCATTTATTTTCTCATAAAGATAGATAGTAAAAGAGAGAAAGTATTTTTATAGTTCATTTTTGATCCATTATTTTCCATGAAAAAATTAAGAAATGTCTTATAGATCTTAAACCTCCGGAGCCTCTTCCTGCCAGTCAGTATGTAATTACTTTTATATTACTGGGTAATGCATCCTCAGAGCAACACTTAGAGGCGTACTGATTTATTGAGTGTGTTTTACTGAACTTTAAATCTTAAATTAGTGATATGCAGATTATCGAAGAAGGAAATATTAACAACTGACTATTTTTAGCAAATGTTAATGCCAGAATATGTATTAAAAGTTGTGTAATCCTCTTCTTTAGAATTCACTCCGAGGTGTTATTTCAGAGGACAGAAAATGCTATCCTTCAAAATGCTCGGGAGTTTGTGAGTTATTCGTTGCTCTTCTGGCAACACTACACTGTTGACAAGCATTAATATGTCTGACAACAAAACAGCAAGGTCACATTATTATTAAGGGCTTAAATTATTGCAGTGGTTTTTAGTCACCTAAAAGATATTTTCTATCATTTGTTCATAGCATGACAACAAAACAAAGTAGATCTTGTTGATACTATCTTGTCTTCTTCACAATATTTATGAAAAATATATTATCCATTTAGACTGGTTTGCTAGCTGCCAAACATTTTGATGCAGCTAAAGAAGAGCATAAAAGGTGTAAGAATATCTGAAGTGCATGGAGTGAAAATAAAGCAGCTACATCCATAGTCTGATTCTATGATTATAGTACTTACTGATGTAACCGTCAGGAGTAAAGGAGAAAAGACCCTTATGCATACAGTCATATTTAAGTTTAACTTTTAGTTTCACGGTAATTTTTTTCCCCACAATTGGCAAAATAAGCAAACTTTAGTTTCTACAAAATTTGCATTTTGTAATTAGACCCCTTAGTGTGAAGGTGTGAACTGCAATTCAAACTTCTCTGGTAGCTGGTGAAATTTAGAAATGTCCATCTCCCCTGTGGCTCTCCAGTGTTTACGCCTAATGAGCATATGCCAACCTGGTTCACTTAAAGGAGACATTTAGTCTTAACGTTCTGCCCAGGTTTCTCTCTTCACACCACTTGTAGGAAACTTTAGTGCATTACCCAACCTTTTACCAAATTTGGTCAGTAACATTCCAACCGAAAAGCCATTTGGCAAGGGGAGCTGGAACAGACTGCATATATGTGTGCACACAATGTGATGATACAAATCACATTTCACTAGCAAAACCAACATATAAAGCATGATCCAGATTTCTGGAGCTATTAATTCAATTCATATTCATTAGGCAAAGAAAAAGGGTGATGACCATGGAGAACTGAGCAGACAAACTTGCCTTTCTTCAGTCAGTAGCTGGATCTTACATTAGACATTTTTCTTTTTTTTTTTTCCAAGGTAAAAACATATTTTGGTTTTGGGGAGTTGTGGCAAGACATGATAGGACCTTCATGATGATTCCTCACTAGATACTCTGGTACTCTAACAAAAATGTTAAGATAGCACAGTATCAGTGAGGCAAAAATAACTCCTTGAGAAGCTCTGCCTCACCTGTGTTATGCTTAATGAAGCTCACGGTCAGGAGAGAACAGGACCTTTTATTTATGGATTTAACCAGGGAGATATGGGAATCTTTTTTGTACTATTGCTGATGACATGTATGATTGCAGGCATCAAAAGCTCAATTCAGTGAAAAAAATGCCTAGGATAGAAGCTTGACGGTAAGCTTTAATGTTAGTGTTCTTTGGTTTGTAGATATATTGACTAATTTATCACGCTGTGTAAACTGCAGAATGGGTAATTCACTATTCCAGTTTCCTTAGCTTACTTGGTACTATAGGCGTAAAGAAGAGAGAAAATAGACAGCTTAATATATCTGGAAATCATTATCCTATGCAAAATTCTTTTTCAAACTTTGTTTGAACACCTGGAAGGAGGGTGCAGTCTGTGAGCTACCCTAACAAAATTCATCAAAATAAATTAGATGGCCTCTAACAAGTTCTACAGGATGACCATGAGCCGAAGGCACTAACTTCTTGCTCACTTCCAAACTCAGCAACTAACATTATTAGAGACTAAGCTGCAGCAAAAGGTGTTCTCTCCTTCCATTATAGTCAGTTATAGTCTTCCATTGTTAACCCACCCACAAACCTAGTGAAACTAAACTTCTCTGAACAGAACAGATTGGTACAGATGTGAGACCACACCATACAGCAGTTCTTCTGTTTCAAGAGAGTAGGTTTCTCCATAATTAATAGAATTCATTTAGGAAGTGGAACATTTTCAAAGAAGATGGATACTTAGATTAGAAAAAAAATGCAGAGCTGTGAGATGAAGAACTTTTCTTCGTACTTAATAAATGTTTCTTATTGATTAGTAGTAGTATTCTGAATAGGCTGTCTGGAGCTGAACATACCTTCTTATGCCCGCTTCCAAGATATTAAATTAAAAGTAGTTACTGCAATTTTCATATTTAAAAAGATGCAACAACTTAATGTCAAATTGGCAAGTCTTTGAATAAAATACTTATGCTGGAAAATACACCTAAAATACCTGAAAGACAATTCCATCATGTGCTACAATGAAAGATTTATTAAACTGTCAAAGAAAAACAGACTTACCTAAGATAAATCTAATACAAGGCCACCCTGGTATCAGGAAGAAGAAATTCTTTCAGTTCTCTATGTACTATGAATATCAACTAAATATTCATGCAATTTAGGTACTTTATTTCAGATAGATTTGAATTTAATAGTATATTTCTACACTCTAGATGGCCTGAACTAGCCACTTTTAGTAAATATTTTCTAGAGATTTTTCTTGTGCTATGTTAATTAATTTTATGCTCAGTATCACCTATACCACCCATACAGCTCAATAAATGCTTTGCAACTACATGTTACCACGCTGATTAGCACGTTATTTCATAAACATAATATTTGGGATTCAATGACTTTTTGATTTTTGTTGCATGCAGCTGGTTCCTGATTTTTTCCTTACTGTGATTTTATTGGTATTTCAATATAATTTAAGGAGTGTTCCTCCTTTTTTTGTTTGAAAAGCATTATCTCTGAACTATTCTGGGTACACACTTCCCTATTGATCCTGTTGCCAGTTACAAGCTGAAAGCATTATCCAAGTTCTAACACATGACAGATAACAGAAGATTGACCTTCTCCTTTTGCTTCTTAATTTTAAGGGCATTCAGAATTCATCATACAACATACTGTGCTGACTGAGCTTAACGGTCTTCTTTGCTTTTTCTTTACTATTTCTAAACCTATAAAAAAAATTCCAAACTCTAACAAACCCTAACCATAAAATATTTTCCTCAGCTGCCAATACCTCAAAACCAACCAATCCACATGCTTCTCTCCTACACCCTGCCCAAGCCAAAAGAATGGCCTTGCTGCTGTTTCTCCTTTATATGCTTAAGGTCACCTGGTTTCTAACCAGTAGCAGAAGATAACTGCTTTATAATTATCACCAGTTATATCATAACCTTACTAGCTTCAAATTGCAGGAACTTTCTCCTCTCGCATTTAGTTTATTCATCAATTTCTCTCATTAGTGATGTGCGTGAACATAACTATTTCACTGAAAAAATTAATCTTTCAAATTACCCACCAGTTCTCCGCTTCGTGTATTAGCTGAAAGGGAAACTCATTACTTGCAAGAAATGAATATTACATTGTTAGCTGAACATACCTGCATTATTTGTCTGATGAAAATGACTCTTAAAAGGGATGAATATGTAATTTCAGGTAAATGCTAAATATTGCCTGCCCAGGTTATGGCATTTTGTGGCTAGATCCAACAATGGTACTACAGTGCATACAAGTGAGGTGTGTGGCACTAGAATGGAGTTCAGAATCCAGACCATTTGAGGGTAAGGGCACACAGACAGACAGGGAGTCCTGAGTCTGAGTCCCTGGTGCCCAGGGTTATTTCTGTGGATTTTTTAACAGATGGACATTTATGTAAGATAAGTAACAGGCAAAATACTCTGGGACTACAACCCAGGACTGCCTCTTTCTAAGTGAGTAACCTAAATGTTAGCTAAACCAGCAATGTTCCTTGTAAAATGACAGCTCTTTCTAGCCCATGAGATCCATGGCTTTCTGCCCTCCTCCCTCCTTCTTTCTGCACACCAGCTGCTATTGCAGTCTATCACTGGCTGATTTTTTTCTGGGAAAATATATGCTTATGCTGACCTAAACATAGAAACCGTTTCCTGAGTTAACATGGTAACCACCTGATTCTGATCTAACTTAAGCTGTTTTGAGTAGGAGGCTGGGCTAGGTGGCCTCTAGAGGTCTCTTCCACACTACATTTTTGTATGGTTCTAAGGTTACATGAAAGAGAAGCTGTGACTCCTTTCATGGCTGTTTTAAGGCGACTCTAACTGCATGTGTGAAAGGTATGATTTCGGGCTGTGCATGCCAACTGGATCAGAGGACTCTGCCAGTCCTGTTGATCTCAGTGGAGCTTGACAGGGGCTAAGCAGGGCCTTGACTACTTTCAGTTCAAGGTGGAACAGTCCTGGTGGGGTTCAAAACTCTTGGTTTCAACTGAGTAACCTAGAAATTTTAGAAACTTCCTAGGTCAGTCCACCATGAAATGGGAGCTTGGGGGTTTAGAGCTCTAGTCTAGAGAAATGAGGTTTGCCTAAGCCTGCCTACACCTTGGCTTTTGATCAGTTTTACTTGCTTTGTGGGGCATTAGTTCTTATACCCTCAACATATTCATCAAATTAATTCTTTTCAGAACAAACTGCATTGCAGCCTGAAAGCCTGTGTCCGCCTATTTTCCCCCACTTATTAGCATCAAAAGAAGAATGTTGCCTTGGAAAGCAATCTAGTATTAAAAAAAATCATATGCTCCATTCCATGTTAGCATCACAGAACAGATCACCGACTACACTTAAGGCAGTAACAACAGAGAGATCACACAAAACATTGATTACTTGAAAATGTAATTCATAGAAGATACTGGATACTTTTTCCCAACTCTGCAAAATCAGGCAATCCCTTTTTCAGAGGAGTAGATCTTGGGGGAAGGACATGGACTAATTACGGATGCATTCAGGTTACATGTTTCAAAGCAGCTGGGCTTTCCGACTGCTCCATTTCTACCATATGTTGTGAAATCTTCTCAAAACACTGCAGCAGTTCAGACGCCTTAGCCTATTCAGCTGTCACAAAGAGAAGAGGCTCTACTGGAAGGAAGGAATATTTTATCTTTCATAATTGCTGTGAATCTGTAACTATATTGGCCATTTTATTAGTTGATGCAATAGCAAGTAATTTCAATTAAAATGATATGTTTTCTTCTGAAACTGATCAAAACAGCGGGGTTTCTTTTCTACTTCTGTGGACTTTGTGTAGCTACTTTTTCAAAAAGTACAAAAGAGCCTACTACCCAGCTTTGGTTATATCTTTGCACAGGTATAAAAGACTACCCTGAGACTGGGGTATTTTTACTGGTTTTGCAATAACCATGATGTTCTCTACTTTTCTTTTCACACACAGTGTGTCACACCTTCTAAATGATAATGAAATTACACATTTATACTATTTCTATGACTATATCTATGGTAATTATGAAGCCTAGTTATATAATGACAATAAAAGATGAAATTTTCTTGTATGAGGATACTAAGTATGATTGTAAACAAAGGGAATAATTCCTGTATAAGCTATGTCAATTGATCATTGAGAACTGGAATAGAAAATAATAAGAAAAAGATGATTCTTACTTCAGCAGAAACCAGTAATTTAAACTTTCCATACAGTAACTAAGGAATGCTGTTTCTGCTTACCCCCCAGTTTCATTATTACATGTATGCTGTGATGTGTAATTGGAAGACATATCAAAATTGTTTCCCCTTAATTCAGAATTTTCTGCTTTATGTCAGCTTGCGTTCCAAAATGAACAGCCTGTTGTTTGTGTGTGAATTATTGCATGATGTTGTAAACAGCACAGTATGTCAGCTGAATCAGACTGCTGAAATGTATAGATCAATAATTTGTTTTATTTTTAGGTCTTATATTGCCCTTCTTTGTCCTAGATGCTGCTAGTCTTCTTTTAGCCTGAAAACCTGAAGGTCAGTTTGAAGTCATGATCATATAATAGTTCTTTTTATATCAACAGCTGAGACTAGCCTTGGGGGATATTATTACTTATTTCTTAATCTTTTGGGGCTGACAGAATAGAGTCTGGCCAGATTACAAAAACATGCAGTGAAACTGCAAGGTCTATCACTTCATAGGTGACACCCCCCCCTTCACTGAGAGCTCCACTTTCAGAAGAGCTGTGGGTGTTCAGCATGTCTGCAAATCAGATTACAATCTTACAATCAACTGTGTAGCCTGTCAAGGTATATATTTATCATTTGATCAGCTATATAACCAGTTTGGGTATATACATTTCCTACAGGTGGGTGGATAATGAAACTGTTTTGAAAAGCATTATTTGAAAAAAGTTTAAAGATCATAGAGTTTTACCTTTCTGTAAGTCAGTTATTGAGATGAATCATAAATAACAGATACATATTGGGTCTTCAACCACATGCTATATCTCAACAGACTGATGAAGTTCAAGGGAATCAATAATTTCTGAACATTGTTTTTCTTAAACAACACAATAAAGACACTAGTAATTTATACATTTATTAACTGGGCCAGCTATTGTTCGTTGCCAGTGTTAATTTATGGTTACTCAGTAATTCTCACTTTTCTTTGAAAATAAGCATAGGTACTGACTATTCTAATCTTCATAGAACCATAGAATCATAGAATCACAGAATGGTTTGGGTTGGAAGGGACCTTAAAGATCATCTAGTTCCAACTTCCCTGCCATGGGCAGGGACATCTCCCACTAGACCAGGTTGCTCAAAGCCTTATCCAGCCTGGCCTTGAACGCTTCCAGGGATGGGGCATCCACAACATTCCTGGGTAACCTGTTTGAGTGCCTCACCACCTTTACAGTAAAAAATGTCTTCCTAATATCCAATCTAAATCTTTAAGTTTGAAATCGTTACCCTGCGTCCTATCATTACACTCTCTGATAAAGAGTCCCTCCCCATCTTTCCTGTAAGCCCCCTTTAGGTACTGGAAGGCTGCTCGGAGTCTGTTCACAACAAGAGTTCACAGCTTTGGAGTCATACATCAGTGGGAACTGGATGTGGTAAAAGATTCAAAATAAATAGGTATTTAAACAAAAGATAAAATGGCTTACTGTTGTGCCTCTACACACTGTAATTTTAAGGCCAGAAGTCCCCTTTATGAATGCATCAAAAATGTTAAGGGACAGATGTCAAATTTTTGCCCCACTGCTTTCTTTAATAAAAGTCTACTTTTTGTGCCTCTGGGAAGACTTGTCTCTTTCTAACAATCAGTGTCAGGACCCCAACTGAACCTGTTGGTGCAAAAGAGGGCAGAAATTGGGCTGTCCCCCTGAACAGACTGTCAAAAAAATGAATAATGAAAAAAAGTAAGTTGAGACTCTTCTAGAAGAGAGTCTAGCTTAACAACTCTGAAAATTATGATGTGAAACATTAAAAAAAAAAAACAAAAATGTGTAGTAGAGTGAAATAGAAATGTAAACTTAATTTTAGTGACAAATATCTACATTGGGATATGACAATGCCAATTCTTCAATAAGGGCTATCTGGCAGCTACTATCAGGCTACTCCTTTAAGTAAAAGTCAATGTTATGCATAAACAGGCATCCAGAAGACATTAAGCTACTCTGCATTACACGAGGAGTTTTGATCAACGAAGACCCAGGTGAAGGGCCAAGAGATTGGACTATCTAGTTATTCAAGACCATCACATGTGCGGCACTTCACTGCAAGCTGTATCTTAAGGCAATTTTCATCTCTACATAAAGTCATGAGCACTCCTGTTAAGTAGTAAGACACTATTGAAAGGATCTTTGCAACAGAATTTATAACCTACGTCTTTGTGAAGATTCATTTATTTGTATTACTTAAAAGGTAAGATACTGAGGATTTTATTTATTAATTTATTAAATTGTGAAGTGAAATCTTGTTTTCTCCAGCTGCATTTCAAAGTTCATATTTTTCACTCCAAGTATCAACCGCTATCCCACAACATCTTCTGTTCCTTCTGAAATTATTTTCTAAACTTTATTCTCCCATCTGCTCCTAACTTATACCACTAAATTTACTGCTAAAGCATCCCACTCCTCTTCAGATGCTTTCTGAAAGTGCATCAGTTCCTCTAAACACAATGTCCATGACTCTTTATTTTATTCATTATTCTTTCTCCCTCCTGAGGTAGCTATGTGCCGTTCCCTCCTTTTTCACTGTCTTTGCTGCCTGAATTACTTCTTCAGCTTGTGGATATGATAGAAGTCACACAGCTGTTGCCTCTGGAAAGAATAACTTGTTCTTGTGTCCTGTGATGCTGATATTTGGGTTTGATACTATTGATGCATGAGAGAGAATCCACAGTGCAGTGACTGAACTGTGATGTTCACTGATACCTTACTGTGGTGCATACCAGAGTCCATATCTCTATTTTTAAGTTGCACAGTGAGAGGAGCCACAGTAGCAGAAATGTCAGGTTATAGCAGCAGGACCAAATTTCTCCGCAAAGGTGAGGAAAGGAAAAGGAGACAGATACACAATAAGGAGTACAAAGAGAGAGATGGACGGGTGTTTGAATGGTGCAATATGTGACTGGAAGAGGCCCTCCATGTCACTAAGTCCTTCAGTCCCAGAAAAGCACATTGTGTTATCTGTCTCTTTACCACATTTCTCAGGCTCTGTCTGATGACATTTGTAATTCTTGCCCTAACTTCTTTTATTAGAAGACTATTTCAGAATGTCACCACTGATTAAGGGTGACCTTTTAACTTATCATGGCCATTTGATACTCGTTTGCTCTTTTAATGGTATTGTTCCATAGATTAAATAAGTCATATTGCCCTCTGTACATTTTTGATGCTATTTCACAGATTTACATATCAGAGGACTGTGCCAGCACAAGCATATCCTAATTATCTCATCTGATGTTTCTGCCATATTCTATTCTCAACATTGTGCTCAAACTTTCCAAAACCACTTTTGCACTATTCTGCAGATACAAAAAGGATCTATGGGCCTATGAAAAGTTTTACAAAGGGATTTACAGGCAGTCATGCAGTGGAACCTTTGAAATGCTGATTCTTATAAAACATATGAAATCCCTGGGGATTAGAAACATAAACAGGACTAAAACTAGCCACTTTCAGCTTCTAATTGTCTATTTCTAATAAAATTCATTAATAACTAGCTAACTAGATCTTTGACCATCAAATTCGGTAGATCTACATTTATTTATACCTCCTAGGAATTTCTTCTTGTATCTAATCCTAGAGTTTAGGCTGCAGCAGCAACTAAAAACATTGGTAACTGCATATAGTAAGAGAAAAAGGAACAGCTGTGGGGAATTCTTTCCAATTATGATGAATTGTATATTATCAAAGTTTGCTACACAAATTGTACTCTGCACATTGGTTGAGATAGTTCTAGGAAAGGACATAAACCAATGTCAAATTAAATTGAAAGTCTTTTGTGAATGTGGAATAATTACTAAATTGGCCAAGAATACAAAAATACAGCATTGTTCACACATTAAGGAAAGTCATAAAATCAAGAGGCTTCTGAGGTAGAATACAGCTGCAGCTAGCACACGAAGAATGCAACATCTGTGATTCCCTGTGCAAGGTTGTTTGCGAAACTACACGAGGGATGGAACGGAACGCGCTTGTTCCGTGGCCTTCCCTTGTGACGAATAGCAGATATGGGGACGAGATGGTACTACGGAACTGATAAGCGGCCTACGCGCTACCCGAGCCAACATTTCGTCAAATGTTGATGAAATGCTGTCCTTTTGTGCGAACTTTGCTCACCACAATGTACCAAAACACACCTCCATCCCGGAGGCTATCTGCCCCCGAGGTGTGAACACTCCTCCTTGAATACATTAATCATAATAAAAGTACGTATGACTAAAGTCACTCAAACTCCATTTTGAAGATAAAAAAATAATATAAAAATAGCCCAAGAGAGAGGGGATGTCAGGGAAGACACCATCGCGAAGAATTCCACCGCTGATTTCCGGGATCAGTCGACGGGCTGAGCCTCTCTTCCCCCCCATAGGGACGCCTTTGGGTAAGACTTCGATTACACCGAGCACTTTCTCAGGGACTTAGAAATTTCTCTAGAGAATCTCTACCCTACATTTATAGCCAGGCTATATCGTTTATAATTTTGTCGCGCGTTTGTATACTTAGCAATATATTTATTTGCACATGCTTTGCAGACAGTGTATTTATCACCGGCAATCCTAAAGAACCTGTATATCTGTTGTTTAAATAAACTGCACTGTTTAAGTAGCTAGTCGTTTCGCTTTCTCACTGAACGCGACCAAAACTTGAGAGAGGCCGTGCTAGTTCAGGAGCACGACTAGACTGAAGGTGCAGCCCACTATTAGTGTATCCAAATCGTAGTAGTTTAATACATATTAAACGCGATTGGACTGATAGTGCTGAATTGGGCATCACTCAGAATTTAAACCTAGCCGCACCTAGCCTCCCACCTCGGTGAGGAGTGTTAGAACGCAAGGGGGTTTATCTTCTGCCAAAACCGCTTGGCCCCGTTTCACGCAACAGTGAAGTGTAAAGATTTTATAGAGCATTTCATATTTAGTTTTGAATTTAGTTAGTATCAATGTACCTGGAAGGTTTAGCTGATCTAAGCCATTTCTCTTGGACCTTTTCATAATATCTAAGCTGTTTGGAGAATAAACATAGATTTTTTTTTTTTTTTTAATTTTTCCCTGTAACAGTGTTATTAGTACATAGAAATTTGGCTCTCTGGCACTAGTTAGCCAGTCAGAATTTTGAAAAAATCAATCAATCAAGCTTGATTTATGCTTACATAACTTATAAAAATTAGTTTTTTTAATGTAACTTGGTTTTTTTCCATATTACCTGTGAAAATATTTCTATGTATAATTACTATGAATAATTTAAAAAATATCAAAATGGATCCAGAAGAGATTAGATCTTTCACAACTGACCAGGAAAGAAAGTACAATAGTTGCAGATTCAAGTTAGCTATCAAAGACAAAATATATGAAAGATAAAAATCCAATTACTTTTTAGGCACTAACTGATCTCAAGATAGAGCTGATAGAACTTTTTATCTTCTCTGGGAGGGTGTACAATACATTCCTTTTTATGTCCGTCAAAGGCAGGAGGAGCATGGACAATATCTGGCATAGTACCAATGTAGAGACGCTGCAGCCTGGTCTATGGAAGGCAGGTCAGCAGTAAGTCAAAAACTACTCTTGGCAAGATCTTCCTTACAAAATCTCTATCTGCATTCTAATACAAAGCACTTCCAAGCTCTTTCAGTCTGTCAGTCGATGGGCATTTAAAGGCTGACCCGCTGCTTACTAAGACTATAAAAGTTATTTGGGATACTGTCATGCCTTAATTTTTTTTCAGTACGTTGCATATTGGTAGCATGTCCTTGCCAATCTCCATATGACATCATTACAACACAAATGTAATAAGGATACTGAATGTAGCTGAAAATTTCTGTTGCCTTCAGGGGGCACTGTGTCTGTCTTAGAGTGAAGAAATATACTATCTTGAATTGTTTTCAGTTTTGTTTCAATTGTATGCCTCATTCCCAAGTATGACAGAATATATCATGCATCCAGTCCAAAGGTATCTGCTTTTCATTTAAAGAGTTTAAACAGCCTTTTGACATACACATATGGAAAAGATACCCACAGGAAAGAACATTATGAAGAGCCAAAGAGCTGGAACAGAAATTACAAGACGTAGCTATGATACCTATACCAGTGTCACAATCACCTACCATTTTTATTGTGTTATGCCTAATCAGCAATTCATAAAGCTGAGAAAAAGAAAAAAGAATGAAACCAACATTTATGACTGACAGGAATCACTGAAATTAGTGGACTTATTTGGGGCACTTGATGCATAGTACAGCTTTTTTTCTTTGAAAAATAGAGAGCTGAGAAGTTTTGTTTGTTAGCAGTACCATCTAATGTTGTAAACTACCTCATGTGCAACTGAATTGGAGGTAAAACAAGTAATGGCTGAAACCCTTCAAATTGTCTTGAAGAGATCCAAATCATTCATGAAAAGAGTAACAGTCTATTGAATACACTGATAACTGGTTCCACAGCACTGCAAAAGAACTAAAATATTGGGTATTACCTTACCTGGGTAACCTTCTCTGTTACATTGTGCGTTCGGTCTTTCACCTTAGGTGCAATAATTGCTTTCTCCGAAGAAGGAGGAGATGAAGATTTTTTTTCACTTTTGATATCTGAAAAGTTCAGTGTGAGTTGAGGAATTTTGTTGATTGCACTGTATTTGTTGAGATTTGAATCCGATGTGGATCCCAACAGACTTGACTTGATATGATTAAAAGGCCCTGAAAAATCAGAACACATGTTTAGTATTTGGCAAATATAGACAAATAAGTTATCATTAATGTTTAAGTGGGATATGTTAAAAGGGTAGTTAAAAACCATTTTTCACTATGCTACTTGTTAATAGTAAAAATTATCTACATTTTTAAAAAAATCTAGATTTAAAAAAATGTTTTTTTTAAGTCAATGGATTGCAAAGTACATAATTCATCCATCCTTACTTGTTTTCATGTTACTGGTTATGCTGGTACGCTCCATTATAATTCTGTCTTAATATAAAGACTACATTTTCATTTGTTTATAAAAGCAGAAAAAGGACACACAATTATATAAGAATGTCTGGACTGAGCAAAGGCTCTATTATCTCATCCGTGTGGTTGCTCATGTTTACACGATAGTTAGTTCAAGAACACCATTTTTGTAAAATGGAAAATTGAGTAGATCCCTGCTCTGCCTCTGTTGACTCATCAAGTAACTCCATATTTAATCAATGGAAATATTAACCGAGCATTGTCCTAAAAGTCTTTAATTTTGAACTATCACAAACTCACAAAATGCATTTCTTCAACTGTCGTTACCAATAAAATATGGAAAACAATAGGGATACTCATATGTAGAATGTAGAATGGAGTATTTAATATACACTTAAACCATCTTATACTACTTCAGTGCATCATGATAGATAAAAAATACAGAGTTTGTATACTTCATGAGGTACATATCCATTATAATTATTCTTTTCAATATGGGCCAGAGTTCTTTATTCAACAAGAAGCAATGTAACTGATCAGTATACTTGTTTTGTACTGTGATCATATAGTTGGTCCAGAAGCCAAAAATATTCACAGCAAGGAAAAACTGCTTTTGAGAGTAATACTGGAAAAAAGAACTATAAAGATCTTTAGACAGAGAAAGCTAGATCCAGTTATGGATTTAAGAAAGAATCCAAGTCTTGCAGTCAGTAACAAGTAACAACGTAAAATGTGGCTAGAAGGATATTTCTGAGATTCACATGCGAATGATACTGCATCCTAATTACATTATGGGCAACAATGTGATTTTTCTTCTACTGTGTTTTGGTGTTTTTGTCTTCCTATGAGGGAAACAAGAATGGGTGCTACAATTCAGGAACAGCCAATGGGACAGGATTAGGCCTATGGGGTAAATTGTAGTCAGCAGCGGAGCAGCTGGATTGTATTTGCAATGTGTGAATGAGTGAAATTCAAAGCAACCAGCTGCCTGGAGATAGCTGTAGGGAAATGCTTCAGGCAGTGCTGAATTCTATACTGGTTTTGGTAAAGTTCTTTAAGCGAGGGCTGGTCTTCCCTCCCTGGCTTAGAATGCGTGCTGAAGAACCAGATTTTTAATTTGCTTTCTTAGCTTAAAAGGATTTATACATGTTTCTGACTTCCTAAATTCATGCTAATTTTACGTTAATCTGGGCCAGAGACAGAAATCCTCTACTATTCCATTTCAAATTGTGCCACTGTGCAGAAAGGAATTCAAGATGACAAAGGACGGCATGGTGCTGTAGGCTAGCAGTCCGAGTGCTCCCCCAGGAGAGATCAATCCGGTGGTTCTGCTCTAAAGACTTTCTGTATTTTGTCCAAAGATCATTTGATGTAAGATAAACAAAAATTTGTGAGTGCTCTAACCACTAAACTACAAAATCAGTCCTACTTTTTCTCCTTAGACAAATGAACCTAGCATATTTTTTGTGGAACAGCTTCACTGGATAAAGGAAAAAAGCACCACCTTTCTCCCCCAAGGAATTCTGAAAAGACTGGTATTGAGGACACTACCAAGGAATTGGAATATTGTGCTTGAATATCTCCTCATTCAGGATCTTTCACATCATGTACTTGAGTAGAGTATTAAAATGGTGTTCAAAACAAATCAATGCTCATAATCTCCTCACAAATCACTAATCTGGCTGGCATGTATTACATGCGTATGGTGAGACCGCAGTTTTTCAGCTCTAATTCCCTATATTGTTGTAGCAATTAATAGTTTTTGAACACTGAGTAGACTTAGACATGAGCAGGGTATCAAGTTGGGGCCATTTTTCAGGTGAACAAGATTCTTGGTACCTAAGGAACTCAAAGGTAAGAGGAAACTAAGGGAGCTTAGCCAAATCCATGATTAGATAGTAGATAAGATTTTTTTTTTATAGTAACTTTATAAATGCTTAAATTGCATTGAAGTTTTTCTTTCTGGGATTTAAATCTTTTATTGCTTCTATTGCAAAGGGAATTACTCTTTCTTTCGCTACCTAAGACTGATGCCCTAGTGTGTGATATTAGACTTAACTTTGCACAAGAGAATAAATCCTTCCTTTTTTTATCCACATTCTTTTGCTTTAGAAAGTGGTGAAAGGTATATATGTACCTTATTGATAATGGTAATTAATTGAAAGACATCACTAGCTTAAGTACAGCCCAGGCTGGCAGCAATTGAGCTGATACTTGACAGCTAGTGGACCTTTGCTATACTCTCATAGCACAAAGCAGAAAAAGAGGGCCATAACAAATCACAATCACAATTGACACTAATTGGCACCCTGATTGACAGTTTCAGCAGAGCAGACAAGAACTGAATAAGCAGGGAGAATGACATGCTTCTGCCTACCCTAGAAAGGAGATACTTTAAGTTTGATCTCCCCATTTTATGGTAGGATTCCATTGCCTCTGCTTACGCAATGCATTGAGAAATGTTTTCACTCTCCTGAGCTGTCAGTCCATCATCTTTCACCAGCAGTAAACACATTTATAAAAGTTGTTTTATAGTACAGAGACTGCATTTTTTTCCCCCAAGATTTTGCCAACATATACATGAAGCAAATGCAATGATTTCGTACTCCACAAATTGCTTTACAGAATCTAGGTCATGCAGTGCATGCAGTTTAGAGAGGAGACTTTACCAGGTACACACACTTTTTGCATCATGCATGAAGTCACAAACCAGTTTTCAGACATAGCTACAAATACTGAAATTAAACTGAACACTGTTGTAATTGTTTTCTAGAAATGGAGGAATTCACTCAAGAATTATGTTCAAATTGCTTCTAAAAGATGTAGCTCAGTGCTGGTGAATAAAAACAATTTTTGTAATTGCACTAAATATTAATTAAACATGAAATCAGCAATGAAGTTCATGCATGCACATTTTAATACTACAGGAAGCTTGAAACCATACCCCCTGCCATCCAGGAACGTGAAACTATTTTTAAGGAGACAAAAGAGGAATAAGTGAAGATACTTCCACAAGGCTCCTCATTACCAATTATTTTATTTTTGAGATAGTTAACTGAAAACTAAGCACCTTATAACAATAGATAGGTAGCGGCCCTGCCTGAATATACATCCTTTCACAGGTAAAACTTCTGGTAGCTTCAATAGAAGTTTTGCCTGCTTAAGGACAACAGCACTGAGTTAAATAACTATGATATGTTCTAACTCCCTCCCTTCCTTTTTTGAATTAACAGATAATTAAGTCAAATGACCGTTTAATTATGCCTTCACTTTTTCCAGGGATTGGTAGTTAGTGCTTTGAGACAACAGTTAAGGGAAAAACTACATGAAAAATATAATTTAAATAATGCATTTGGCCCTAGAGAGGTCAGCATGAGAATGTTGCATTTGAACATTTCATACAGCAGGCAAAGTAACATGCCAAAAAGTGTGGCTGTTTGAAACACTGGAAAGTACAGTCTAGATGTATACTTTACCTTTGACATTGCGACCATTGTCTGGTTTTCAGCATAATAAAAGTGAAGAAAAAGAGAGAAAAAAAGACAACTAAAATCTACATCAGAAAAAGCAGAAAATATTGCTTCAAAATACGTATGTGGTTTGAAATGAAATACTTTTGCACCTCCTTGATTATATTATGTAGACTTTTAGTCAAGATGAAGTCACTTAGACAACTGAGAATCTGTGAAACTGTTTGGAGTAGCTCAGCAGATAGTAGGACTGGCTGTAGCTAACTTGCCTTAACAGTAACACGATAAAATTGTTTCCCCACAAGTCCAGCGCTGGGTTGGAGGTCAAAAGTGCTAACCCATGAAATGGTAATTAGTCACATGTAATTAAGCGAGGCTGAGGCACTACAGCTGTGGGCGGGGGTGCAGGCCGGCTGGCGGCATGGGGGTGGGCTGCACAGACCCCCAGGCCCCGCGCCTGCCCGGCACTCACAGGAGGAGAAGTTTTCACCATGGCAGCAACCTGAGCACTGCCGTTCTGAGTTGAGCAGTGCCTTTCTGAGTAAATAAATACGGGAGAAACGCTGAGGAGAAAGATATACCTTAAACCCTTCTTCAGCTCTTAGGTGCCTTTCCGCAAAGTAACAGTGGCAAAGCTCTCTGTCCTCACAGGCAAACCCAGCCCTGAATCCTCTCATGAGATCAGACCTCTTCAGGGAGAATGTTATTGTTGTTGTTGTTATTATTATTGTTGTCATTATTTAATATTATTTTAAAGAAGCTACACAGGTGGATAGGTAGATGCCACCCCTATTCCTGGGTGTACGACATGGCCCACAGGCCCCCCTCCCTTTGTGTCGTGCCCCCTGCCTGGCTATGGCAGCCCCAGGGGGGGTGAGGGTGGGCGAGGGCCCCGGGGCTGGCAGAGAGTGAGGGGCCAGGCGCAGGATGCAGCCCTGCCGTTCACCGTGACCAGCTTACCAGCTTTCCAAGGTGCATTGGGCTCAAGCTGATATTCACCTGCTGTTGTCCCCCGCTGACAGGCTGCCTCTGAGGGCTGAGGTGGCTGTGCCCCCGCTTCAGCCCCGCTCTGGAGAAAGGCTATGGCCTTCTCCTGTGAGGGACTCGGAGGTGACATTGGGCCTTGTGTCCTGCGTCATGTCACGCCTGCTGCCTCTCTGGCTTTTCCTCAGCTTCCTGAGGACTGGGGAGCACGGGACATCGAGCTGGGCCCTCTGGACCACGGGTCTGTGAGAGTGTTTTGTTCCTCTCAGCCTGATGCCTTTATCTGCCAGACATCTGTAGCAGTAATACAGATTTTGTCAGCTGAGTTAGGCTCAAAAGCCTGCTGTTTTTTAAAGACGACCACAGGGATGTTACTGAGGTCACTTTCTGAAAACAATAAAGTTCCTGAAGAGTCCCTGTGAATCTGTACCTGCCTGCAAAATCTGGATTGCTGGCATTTCAGGTGAGAAGGGCTTGGCTGGAGTTTGGGTGGTGGGTGGAAGACACAGCTCCTGCCCTGCTGCTTTTGCTATCAAATAGGCAAATTTAGAATGGAATTCAATTGAGTACACTCAAATGAATTTGAAATCCTAAATTGTCATTTTTACTGTAATACCTTTCAGCATATAATGGCCACAGTGATGATAATTTTTAAGTGATAGGCAACTAGCATAAATTAATTTAACACATGAAATAATTTATATTCTCAATTGCATTATCTTCCAAAGAAAATAAATTTCACCATGGGTGAATTACTGTGAATTCTCTTCTGTCAAAATTCTGTTATGCTAATTCAATTAATATTATTTGAATTGGAAGAGGTGGAAAAAAACTAAATCTGAATCCTGAATTGCATTTTCAGACAGAGTAGTAGTTTTCAGTGAATTCAGGAAAATTCAGAATGATTAGGATCAATAAACAAAATAAAAATGGAATGGGAACTATATTAAACCTTATCCTTCTTGGGTAACAATTTAGCCCATTGGGACTGTACTTTACTTTTACTTGGAGCTTTACATTCTCCAGTACAGTATCTACAGCTTCTGCTCCGAATCTATGAGTCTGGAGAATACGATTTAGGCTGAATCCTGGTTGCCTAACTTGCATGGATAGTTTTGTAGCGACAATAGGGTTTTATGGCTCACTGTTGACTAAGGCAAGCAGGACTTGCTGGCTAAGTTTAAACATCTTTTCAGCATAAGGTGCCAAATTCTAATATGCTTGGAAGCAGATGGCATCAAGGATGGTTACTAATTCTAATGCAATTCTGAGAGCCATCCTATGTTCTGCTGTACGTTTTTAGAATGCATATGTGTGACCTAAACTTAGGCTCAGATTCTCTACTATTTTGTAGCTTATGCAGAGTGAAATCTGAGTGGCAGTGTTTTACCTATTGACACTGTAAATGATCACATCACGTGAGAGGCCATAGGAATTCAAATGGATTATTGACTCCTTATAGTAAAATCTATTTTCCTTAGTATTTAACATTTGAAAAATATTATTCAGTGAAATGCAGCTAGAAATTTTTGCTCCTCCATGCAGCAAGTATTAAATTATGTGACAATTTGTGCATGAGCTTTGTACAACTCTAACCAAAGACACTTAATACTCAAATTGATTTTTACACATTTTCATCATATTACTATATAAAGAATGACCAATTGGGAAGTGTTTTAATGAAAATAAATTCTGAAAATAGAAATTGACAAAACAGATATCTTTAAATGTGTTTTATTTGAAAGGTTAGGTTAAATATCTGAGGAAGTTGAAACCAAGATGAAGCTCATGCAATGATCCAAAAGACATGCCAAGGTTCAACCTTGGTGATTTTTGCCTACACATAGAAAAATGGTATGGTTTAGAATGGATTTAATTGAATTTTCAGGTTCATTTGAACTTAAAAAAATCAGACTCCAAAAGAAACAGAAATGAGAAAAGACGTATTTATCCATCATATTTAATTCAGGAAGAGTAAGTTGAAGGAATAATTAGTTCTGTTATTCTAGGAGTTAATCTGGGTGGCAGAGGAGCATTCAGACTTATATTTTAGGAGATGTACAGAAGAAAGGAGCCCTTGATGTGGACCTTCCAAAAGGCAGGAGAACTTAAAGGAATTTTACACTTGCAGTCAATGAACAGGAGAAAACCAGGCAATCACTGAAAAATTAAAATTAATTTTCTTGCTGATTTATGAATCTGTACATAGCCTTCCATGACATATGTTTCTGAAATCTTAAAATATTCCCCATACATTCCTTGTCATCTGGCTTGAATAAAAAGTATGCAATTCAAGTCATTAGACCATCAGTAGCTGCAAAAGCATTGTATATGTGCCACTTATCTGTGAAAGCCAGTTTCAAAGGTGCCTCTCAATTCACAAGGCTTTCAAACCTCTGTTTGCTAAGCTGTTACCCAAGTTTCTCAAACTCTCTGTCTCCAACAAGAAATCATGGACCACACTCCATGACTTCGTGTAATTAGGAGAGACAGCAGAAAAAGAAGACAGAGAAAACATCTTTGTGAGTTTTGCTGGTTGCAAGAATATACCAACACAAAGAGAAAATCACACTTACATTAATTTTACACTAAGCATTTCACCATTTCATTAAGTATTTCACTAAGCATTGCACAAAGCATTTCAATGGAGTTGCTGAGGATATTTTCTCCAGTATGAGAGAAAAAGCATGTCTCAGTGTTGGATCAGTGAATATACAATGTATGCGTTACAGATTTAAGAAAAATGAACTGATCAATCTCTGAAGCAGGGTTTCATACAGTAAAAGACAATCCAATATATGTGAGTATGGGACAGAACTATGCATGCAATTTTAACTTAGTCACCTGATTTTTTCCCCTCCAAATACCAATATTAGCTTTAAGAATGTTGGGCCCAATTTTGCTATATCCCTATACAGAAGGCAGATGGTACTCTGACAACAACGCTATGATTTCATTGGTCTGCTTAGACATCAACAGCAGTATTAAGTGTAAATAAGCCTGGCATATTTAAGCCCTTAATATTTTTAGTGTGCCTTTGAATGTATAGAGCTGATTATATTTATTTTTGCTTACAAAGTGATGATAATTACTATGAAAAATTGCAATAATTCCTTTCTTAGTACATCAGAGAATACTGATTGACTTTCTACCATACCTTCGCTTGCGTGACGGTCCCTAAAAATGTTCTTGGGATGGACGGTAAAGCCTTCTATGTCATGTACTGAAGATGCTCTCCGTATACTACAAATACTTTCCTTTGATCTGGAATGAGTTAGTGGATTACTTGTCTGTATCATGTCAGGGTAAAGTCTGTCCCATTGCTGTTTAGGTGATGAATGGTCAAGAGGTCCTGATATATTAACCAAAGGTGAACATTTACTGGGCTGAATCAGTGCTTTCGTATCATCCACTTCTGAAGGACTACAGCTTTCTTTTGTCGGTGATTTAAAGTGCTTCATCGCCACTGAGTCATCGCTGTGCTTAGATGAATCAACTATCACTGCATCAGGGTCATCCTGTGGTAAGGACTGCTTTCTGTATGTTAAAAGTCTCAGTCCAGGTAACCGGAACCCAAAAAGTCTGCCTGTATGTAAATACATACAAAAGAAGAAAATATTAGATATTAGTTTCTTGTCATGAAAATCCACTTTTTTCACACAGAGTGCATAATAACAGCTATAAAGAATTGACATATTCCTAATAAATTACAACACTTAGCAATGGAATGTGTGAATATGGAAATATTATATAGCTGTAAGTTTGTTATAGTCATGGTGTTAAAAGATTTCATACTTCAGTCAGACCTAAGTTATTGAGCGTAGAATAGGGATAGCAGCATTGATTCTACAGTCTGTTTTAAAAGAGATAAGGTTATCTGTTCTGATGGTTTCTAAATTAAAAATCTGTGCATCTATAAAAGACTGCTAGAACATGTGAAACTACTTTGCTTGGTAGCTTTTGTCCTAAATATGTATTTTTGGATTCTATTATTAGTGGAACTCCATGTGCTTACAAGTGTACTGCTGATTTATTGATTTATTGGCTACTAATTAAACAGGAAAATACCAGTGATAATCCTTCAGGAAAGAAAAATAAGTTGTGTATCAGTTTTGCCACAATCCTTTCCAATACTTACATTTTACAATTAAATGAAGCACTTATTTTGTATGAGTGTAAAATGAAAAGGAACACACAGGAAGAAATACCAGCAACACAGTTCTCAAGCCTCAGTTGCACCTATACAATGCAATTATCTTTTGTACATTTGCATGGGTGTGGGCTTAGTTGGTCTTGGTATATTGAATGGCAGGGTAGGCTATTCTGAGTGTGTGGAAAACTAACAACTTTGTGTAATTATAAGAAATATCAGTAGCTGAGAGGAAGTGTAAAATATGGTGCAAATAAGGAAAATATAGGGGAATAACTGTAAAATCTACAGACTGTCCCTCTAAAAAAACCAAACCCAGATAGTAACTATTTTAAGGTATTGTATAGTACAACTCACAGATGAAGGCACAGGGACTTCTGATGTACAGAAACCACAGTAAACAGCTTAGAAAAAGTAATGCTAAAAAAACCCCAAGAAAATACAATAATTGAAATAATTGAAATGATCAGATGTCATTGCATAAACGGTGTGACTTATTTAATAGCTTCTTGTCACTCATCACTTTGCTACACGAGTGTTTTCCACAGTGAATCAATAACGAAATGATTTCTCAGAGGACACCTCAAAATGTCTTGTTATTCCCGCTTACAGGGATAAGAAATTCTGTTTGGGATAAGATTTCATTTTTTTCAGTCAGTTTTAATCACCAGCATTTGTAGCTAGCTAACATTCATTAATATTTAGCATTGAAATTTATCATCCCCTACTGAAATGTTAACACTACATTCTGTTATTTCTCCTGGTAAATTTACTCCAGTTTCTGGCTGTCTGCAGTTCAGAAAATTTCTGAGTCAGAGATTGTGTTCAAACCATAAACTGAATGCTTGGTGTACCTTTCTTCCATGAATTTGTCTCAGTGCTTTTGAAACACAGTTGTACTTTGATCTGCTAAACTTCTATAGGAAATGGTTCCATAATTTTAGCATACCTCTGTGAAAAAGTACTTCACTTTGCTTGCTATAAGCCTGTTGCCCTGGGGAGGGTGCTAGTTCTTATGAGATGAAAAATAGCTAATTGATCCCTTTTTATAGTCTCAATAATGTTTATAGCTTTTCTTACATCTGTTGCATTCCTATTTGTATCTCTTTTCCAAGCTGAAGAATTCTAGCGTAGCTGTATTGTGTACCTCTGATCATCCTCACTCTTCTCAGTTTCTTTTCATTTCTAATGTAATCATCTTTGACAGTGGCCTTAGCTACTCCCAGACTCAGGGATCAATACAGTAACATAACGGCTTTTTGTTTTGATCTTAGATCCTTTCCTTATAATTCCTAATATTTGATTGCCTTTTTGAGTTATCTTCCTAGCCTGTGCTAATTTAAGACATTTTCACAACAGCTGAGAGATTTCTTTCTTGATTGGTAACAGATAATTCAGTCTCTATTATTATGTCTGTAAAAAATTTCGTTTGCTGTGTTATCACTTGGCCGCTCAGTATTACAGGATATGTCTGTAAATCTCATATCATGCTCTGAATAATTTTGTGCATTCACAAGCATTCTCACCATGCTGTTTGCACCTTCTTTATCCAAGTATTTGAAAATGTATTTAATAATAAAGAACCTGTGAGACTCTACTGATAATATCTCAGTATCTAGAAATCTGGCCATTTATTTCCACGCTTTTCCCCTTACTTTAAAATATAAATCCATGTAACAATCTTCCTTTTTTTTCCTCAACAGTTTCTGAAAATCTTGTTGAATTCCAAATATTTATTATTGAATCTATTACTCTAATTCATATACTCACAAAACAGTACAGTAGACAGAAATCTCTATTACATGAAACCAGAGTCTTGCATATTTTAAACAGCAGATAGAGGTGCCAATTTTCAATCTGCACAGTGATATTCAGCAGAGTGCACCTTGGGAACAAGCATATTTCTTCTAAGTTACTAAGTATACTTGAACAAATTGCTTACAGTTGAAATTAATGAAGTACATTAAAAATTATTATTATCGATGCACGCAGAATTGAGTTGCAAAGCAGTTTAAAATTCAATTTTCAAAGCTTATTGCATCAAAAGTGAAACAAATACTATAATTCTTTTTTCATCAATTACATTGACCTTCTTAAAAATACCATTCATAAGGTTTCTGGCATTAGACACTGTTAAAGGCTTTTTGCTGGCACTCTATTTTAGTCGTATTCATGGTGGTGCAGATGGTCTTTTCTGCTTCACCAAGTTAATATGACCATGTTATACTGCATTACTGATTTAGCTGTCTAACTGCAGTTCAGCTGGAAAGAATACTCAGTGAGAATTTTGCTTCTTGCTAAGACTCTTGGGCATGAAATAGAAAACTTAAATGATTAGCTTTTTGCTATTCTTCTATAAAATGTAATAAATGGTCTCAAAGTTAAAATCCCTATTTCCTGCATTTTAATCCATATATTCTTTGGAGGAGGAGTATTGTTATTCTTCTTCAGTGTATAGATAATGAGATATATGATGTGTTGGACATTCAGCTCTGTCCTGCAGTACTGCAGCTAAAGCTATCGAGAGACCAATTCAGAATTTGTCTAGTTTACATTACACTTCCTTACTCAGCTCAGTAATAATACAATTTTTCATGAAGCAAAATTCATAACCTCAGGCCTGGTGTCCCAGTAGGGACTGGAAGGGTCAGTGGAAGCTTTCCTGGCATACTGTTTATGGGGTAAAATCTTTTGTTTGAAAGTGGGCAACCCCTGCTTTGCGTAGGTATGGTGTCAGAGCAGATTAATCTTGGCTTACAATACTAAAACATTTTTGAGACGCAACTAGCTATTTACTATAAATAGACAGATAATGTTGCATTAAATTCCTTATGTTTTATTGAAGTTGAAGACTAGATTGCCAAGTTCTCCTTAATGCTGAGTCAGAGATTTGTGTAATTGTGGCTTGCTAAGAGCAAATGAGGAAAGCAGTTGAGTCTGAGTCACAATTCCAGGCTTACGTTCCACCTCCTCCTTTCAAATCTTGCTTCACTGAATAAGTAATTTGCAAGTGAGTTAAGCTGTTGGTTGCATTTATTCTCTGTGCTATCTCAGCTAACCCTCAGAGTTTCTAAATAGTAGAACTCAGTCCAAAAATATACTGCAGATAAGAAAGGACACTTCTAAATTATTCACAGATGTAGTTATCTCCAAAGTCCCAAATTCAAATGGACTTTTCTTGCCTTCTGAAAGCCTCTTTTAATGCTGTCTCATATTTTGGGAGATCAAAGGAGAAGATATTTAGAATTCATGGAAATAAAATGTTTTGGTTAATAGTTTTGTGAAAAAAGTGTAGGAAAAAACCTATCTTGATAAGAAAAAATAATAGCCTTGCTTTTCCGTAAGTATTGAAATGGTAAATGTTAAAATTAATGGAAAATTGCAATTCTTAAACACTAAATGCCATCATATAGAATTTTGTGGCGAGGGAAAAAAAAAAAAAGGGAGAATGAAAATTGGTTCTGAAAAGACCTTAACAGTGACAGTCATGGTTGCAAATTTCCTGCTCCATGAATACAAACTTAATTTTGAAAATAGGGTATTCTAGCAAAAATGTAGTTGAATAAGGATTTCTTTAGTAACACAATAGACTTATGTGGCGAGTAATTCCCCTGTCTGTTCTATGTAAGCCTTCTCTAACAAGGAAGGAAAATCATATTTGGCCTGAGTATCGCCTTGCTACAGTGAAGGTACTACTCAGACTTCTAGTGATGAAAATTTATACTTACATACTAGACAGAGTGGCAAAATCAGAGAAATGCCTACAACTGAGAGAGCTATACTTTCACTACAATTTCTTCAGTGGTTTTAGCATTACTGGTAGATGCTATGTGCTATCCCAAAGTCTGTTTAGCTGATGTCAATGCACACGGGATTCCTGGTTTCCTGTCCTGGTCACTGCAGAAGGGTAGCCCCAAGAGATAGCAGCTGGGAGGTGATAAAGGCTCCTCAAAGAATTGCTCAGCCAGTTTTTGTAGCATCTCTAGTAGCATTGTTACTTTCATGCTGATGCAGAGAAGTAGTTATCCAGAAACCAATATCTGAAGCTGCTTTCAGTAAGTCAACCAAAGGGAAAAGAAATGGTAGCTGGTCTCAGGTTCCCTAGCTGGGAGCTAGATTTACCTCCTCTAGATTTGGACTTTACAAAATCAAACCAAAAGAGCTACATGCACAAAAGGTTTACACAAGATAAACTAAGGGAGATGTAGAAACTGTCAGAACTGTTTCCTGGTATGACGTACCACCTGTCCTAGTCTGAGAACTAAACCAAACTCTGAGCTGCCCACGTTCAGGTACAACTTGTTAACTGTGGTAGAGTGTTGGAGAAAATCAAGTTCTGTATAGTTTTATCATAGTGGATGACTGGTCTGGCTGTAATATGAAACATATGTTAGTTTTTCAGTATATAAGGTTAAAGAATACAACACAGATATCCACAAAGATCAACCAATTCTAAACAGAGAGAGATTTCTTTGATAAGGACAGGTAAGGTAGATCGATTATGACAGATTATCCTCCAGACCATGGGTTAATTCAGCAATACTTTTGTTCTGAAATTTCCCCAAACAACGAGAAAAATTGCTTTCACAAAAGGAACACAAGGCAGCTCTTTGCTGAAAGATTTTCTGAAAATTGAATGCCTACTGTCAAGGAATTTTCAGGATCAGAAATAAAGACACAGTCAGTTATTGAATTGCCTTTCAAAGGCTTGGAAATGCCATCTAACAACTCATGCAACAGACTGAAGGAAACAATTTCTTTTGAGAAATGGAATCCCTAAACACTGACCGTCTGAAATAGCAGCAAATGCTTGAATGTACTCTATGCAAACACTGAGGCATGTGATGCTACCTTATTTTTGGTCTGGGCTCAGCAAGCCTTAGGACAGAGAATTACAGCAAGAGGCAATTATGTTTTTCTTTCATTTCTTTTCCCCCAAATGTAGAGAAGCATACATAAGTGGATCATTTTCTTGCTCTGCTCATTAAGTAATCTTCATATCTTTTCAGACAGGAAAAGGAAGGCATACCCAGTTATTAACTTTAAAAGCTTAAATTTCTAATTCTTAGATACTGCATACACAATTTTTTTTTTAATCCTCCAGCATGGTCTACTTTAATTTTGGCACTTCAGTTCTTCCTTTAGTTTTCCCTAAAATTTAAGGTTGCACTTGCGTCCTATCAGTATTAGTAACAGTAATCTTCTTTATGTTTCCTTCTAAGTGAGGAAGTTTTATCTCTGTGCTGGTGATGGCACATTTTTGTCCTCAGGCTACACTTCTCCTAAAAGGTACTATTGAGAATGGCCAAGAGAATAATTTGGCTCCAGATCCTCCTGTCTACACATAGGCCTTGGAGGTAGCCTGTCAAAGCATGAAAGGAAGGGATTGAAGTCTCTGGCTACATGTAGGTCTATGCTGCGTGTGGCTGACCAGTGAATTTAGTCTGAATAATTTTGTGAGGGTCTCTCTCAAAAGACAGAATGATTATAACTTTGGATGTTAATATGAACCTGTACATTTACCTGTCTGGTTTGCTTTCTGTATGTTGATAGAGATGTAATTTTATTAGATCTTATTCATTATGTTAAGACTATAGGAGTTAACAGTGTTTTTGGAAAATGCCACAAGAAAAAAGAATCTTTTTTCCCCTCAGAAAGAGACTTTACTTCTTGCATTTCTATTTCTTAGACATAATTACAAGTGGAAAAGAAGAAAAAAGTAAATAACTGCAGTGAAATAGAATAGCAAGCATCACAGCAAACACTATATGTAAAGAATTCATCAAATAGCACAATATTTTGCTTTCTTGCTAAGAATATGGTGGGTTTTTTGGTAGCTGGAAAAAAGAATTAATTCCATCTATTAGATCAAGTTATCAAGAAATTCTTGACCCTTCATGACCTTGGTTGCCAGACTTCATAGAATAAAAGATATTGCTTTTGTCTGAGACAGGAAGCCTGAAGAAGTTCTCTTTATGTTTTAACACTGAATTTATATACCACTACCAAATTCTGCAGCGTGTTTTGTCTCATATATTGATTGAAATTTTTTTATGCTCTGCATACAGGAACTTTCAGTGATAATGAGCTGAAAAGTATCGCTACGTTTGGATTTAATAGGTCATATAATTATACTAGATTTAATAGTTTAGCTGTTATATCTATAGTTTTGCAGAATTAAGTATTCAGAGAGTGCGAGCAAGAGCCATATTTTGACTTGCACTCTTCTAGAATTATATAAAATGTAATGAGATCTTGAAATAATAGAACCAGAACAAAGCAATAAAAGGACTTTAGTAGATAGAATTTTAGAAGATAGATTTACCTGAAGAAGAGCCACTCGAAAGGTTGTTATCATCTGAAATACAATTAAACTAGATTTACAAAAAGCTTTAGCTTCAGAAGAAACAGATTCAAAAAATAAACAGACTATTAAGAAAAGGAGGTAGAATATCAAATTTCCACACATTTTAGAAGCAAATTCAGGTAGCTTGAATTCATATACAATATATGTAATCTGCAGAAGAATTGTTCTGAAAGTACATTGCCTTTTTATTTGGAAAATTTAAGAACTATTCCATTAAGAAGTACTTTGATAATTACTAAGTTTGTTGCATAGATCAATATATGTTTCAAACTACCAAGTTTTAAAGTTGGCTAAATTTTCAGACAGAAAACTAATGTAGATGTATCCAGACTAACGTGCTATTTCTCATGAAATGGAACTTCTAATTTCTTAGTGATAATTTCTTTGTTAGAAAATGCCAAGTTTTTTTGAGGAAGAAACTTATTGAAAAGTTGAAGAATTCATAATCTTTTTAGGAATAATAGGCTTTATTCACTGACACTTGTTCAAAGTATAACCTTAGGAAAATTTCATATTCCTCATAGGGCTCACTTATTTCATCTCTTCATGGGAAGAACTCCTCAGGACTATGTGTCTTTGCCAATTGCTTTCAGGTCTTTGAAATGCCCACCTTGGCTGGATGCTATGGTCCTTAATGTAGTCAAGTAATAATGATAGGATTTTATGTCTGAGATATAAGACACAGTGGTGGTAAATCTTCTTAATTTTATCTATAGATTTATTTTGTTTGCTTATCTTAAAATAATGTCTACTCCATGTTGAATAATATAAATAATAAAACATATTCCTTATGACCAGTGTCCATCTGAAAGCTTCTCAAATCCATTTAAATATTTTTTTCTGCTATGTAGTAGAGTCCTCTTTGTCTAAGCTTGAGATACCCTGGTAGTTTTGATTGCTCCCTCTCCAAGGTTAAAATCTCTAATGCAATTTAGCAAGTGCACAGATGTGTTAAGTTCTCTGTGCCAGTGCTTATTATGAATAATAGAGACATACGTCTCTCTCTTCTATCAAAGAATGATGCAAAACTCACTGCCTTTATACTTTCCTGAGGCTACGTATTAAAATGTGGGATGCCTTTGCAAAATCATTATGAAATGGAAAAATTGTGAGGCTTCAAGTTGCCTCACAGAACCCACCTGTTTTAAATGTCCAGAAAAGAACAAATAGATAGGAGACCTGTTAAAAATGAATAAAAATATAGGACTGGAAGAAACCTCCTGGATCTAGTTCAATCTAAGAAGCCTTTTCATACTCACTTCTCACATTTACTGTGTATTTATTTAAATAGCAAAGGGAAAATTTGCAGGGTGTCTGCATAGGCAGAGTATTGTCAGCTTGAGTTCATTTTCTTGTCCAGTGTGCACAAGTTACCTCCACTGAAAGCTACCGAAAGCTGTGTCGTTCCCTCTTTTTGATTTGTAATCTCTTTAAGCAGAGGTTGCCTTTTTTTTGTTGAATGCTTGTACAAGATGGAGCACAATAGCTCTGTGATCCTTGCTGGTAGAGGCTGTAATGCAAACAGCTAATTACAGTGGCTAGAATCCAGGGAGGCTTGCTTTCTGATCTGAGCCCCAACAGTAACTGTCATGAGGAAACAGAAATATAGCCACCCCACTTGTATTTTCTCTGTCTGTAAAAGACGACTAATAGAACTTATTTATCTAAATGGCTGTTTGGTTAATTAGGAAGTTAGGTATTTGTGGAGTGCTTGAAGGTGAAAGTAACAGAGGTTCTTCTGTCTCTTACTGGCAATTGCTGTTTGGCTATATTCCTTTGCTAAGAGTTCAGCACTGACTCAGTTCACCTAACATTCACTGTAATTTACCTTGGAGACAAATACACATATTGACACTGGGGTTGTCAGAACCATGCTGCTGGTTGGCTAGATAGAAACCTTTGCCCTCCTGGACACAATTTTTCTTGACTAGCCCTCACTTATGATGAATTTGCTCCCAGTGGTGCAGCTAAAAATAAGACCCTGGACAAATGTCTCATTACATTTTGGGCAAAGTTGGGAAGTTACTGTTGCTTATATGTGCCACATTCTATGTGCAAACTTGTATGTATCAAACAGTATACAATATTTCATGACAATGTTGTTGTCCAGATATGTTTAGAAAAAATACACGCTTGCCTCTCACTAAGCTGCTGTGCTCTACTTATATAGCAAAGTGCTCTGCACAGAGGAAAACAACATTTTTTGAGTTAACTGTTTGACTTAAAGGAAAGGCCTGTTTTGAATTTCAGTTGTGCTTGCTTGACTTGTAACTGCAGTGAATACAGTGATCTCTATTCTTGAGATGTAACTCCATTGCTAGGACCACGATAGAGCCAAACCTGGTGAAGTGTAAGCACCTTGAAGAATCTCCTTGGTTATAGTTTTACCCATTTTAAGAATATTATTAGCCTGTTTATTTTGTTTGAACCTTAACAAAAAATTCTGCATTTATTATATGTATAACAGATCCTGTAATTTCCTTTATAGGAAGAAACCCAAGAAATTATTCCAGGGTGTCTTTAATAGGCTTATAGATTTTTAAGTGATAAAATGATAAGACAATCCTCAAATATCCCTCTTTGGCAGAACACGATTATATATTTAATCAAATAACTTTCTGGGCTTTCTCCCATGAGGTAATGAACACTGTGTTAGGGAACGAGTATTAGCTTATAGGTTAATACTTCTAGCTAATAAAACTTGTGATAAAGTTACCTCATCTGGCTTTAGCTATTTTAGCATACATATCAATGGGAGTTTTACTTTAGACAGGACTGGAGTAAATGTTAGAAAAAGCACTTATAGGTCAGTAAAAAAGCAGCATGCTCTAGGTGGGGCAGAAAATGAAGACTGCTCAGAATTAAAGTTCTGAGAGGTTTTTCTCATCTTGTGGGTGTGTATACTTTACAATTCCACAAATGGTCTACTTTAGTAGAAAAATCATAGCAACATTCTTCATATTGAAGTCAGTATCCACAAATCTATGACTTTCTGTCAGTGTGAAATGGCTGCTGATTTTCTCTGTGTTCAGTCCGTGTCATGATTGATTTTGATATTTTGCAGTTACTAGCTTTACAGACACAAAGTATGTGACAGCTTTGAAGAGCAGAATCAGGTGCCAGTAGCAAATATTAAGTTATACCACTAGTTCTTTAAATTTCTGTAATGTTTCTGTAAGGTAAATTTTTGGAACATTTGACAAATTTGGGAATAAAATTGGACACTTACATTCCTTTTCTCAACAGATGATTTGATAGCCATATTTATATACAGAAGTTATAGTGGCTTAACACTTTATAATAAAGAGTTTAATGAAGTCTGTACAACACACTGTACAGGAATTCTAATCTCATCTTATTTTGGTTAACAACTTTTACTAGTAGACAAATTTAAATGATAATTCAGTAGTGTTCACAGGGTGTTTTTTTTCCTAAATTGGTATAAAATCACGTCTTCTTAATTTAGTCCATTGTAGAAAATGTACAGAAAACTCTTTTTTTCTTTTATAGTGAGTCTAACAGGAAGGATTTCTCTTTTTCTAAAAGTGCCTTGCTAAATATCCTTTATTTATGCATTATTTCAGTTTGGAGTTGAAAATTTTATACAACCTTGGCAAATGATTAGGTTCATGAAAATTTATGAACAATGCTTTTGGGAATAATTTTTTATTGTCGTTGTGACAATCAAGCGAATGTTAGTGTCTTACTGGTTGTGACCAGTATTTACACTGGTATTGTGAAGCCAGTATCTTCGCTTTTCACATTACTTCCTATTCAGCATTTTGCTGCATATGAGATAGGAGCTTTTGAGCACCAGTCCATAAGAACTGTTACAGTAAGAGTAAAATCCATTTTTAGGGCCTATGTAGCTCAAAACTTTTGATCTTAACACTTTAATATGCTGAACAAATGTCCTTTCACTTAGAAAGCAGGTATTTTTGTCTTCAAGCATTTCACAGATAAAGTGAGGTAGGGTAAAATTATTAAGTGTTTTTTTCTTGAGTGTAGAAGTTAATTTCTGGAATTATAAAACATTTACATGTTCTAAGAAATGGCAACACAAAAAGCAAATGAACTTATTAGAAAAGACTTGAAGTAAGAATGAATACAATTCTCATCTCTGGAAATGAGACAAAATTTAGAAAGAGTAATTGGATGATGAATGGGCATCTATAGTAGAAACCAGTTTCTGTAAGTCTCACTTTAGCTGCTCATTGTACAAATACATCCTCAGTGGGGAAGGGGGTGTTACCCAGTCATGGAATAAGCGCTTACAGAAGAAATTTCCCAACCTATCTGAATATAAAGATGGGACAGATATAGTATTCAATAAATTTTGTTAGTAATTTAAACAAAAAAATATGACAAAAGTTTAGCGATATTTTTTGTCTTTCTCCAAAAGGAGCTATATATGAACAAAGACTTCCTTTGTTTTACTAGTGAAATGGCATAGATTGAAAAACAGAATTGCGGCAAAACACAAAAGCAGTGAAACAGAAAAGAGTGAAAAATCAGTTGGCTGTGATTTAGTAGTTCTTTACAGATGTGTTGCATGCTAGGATTTTCCAAACATTTGCAATTTGATTATAGAAACACTGGCTGGACTTCCATAGAGAACTGATGATAAATTCTTGTAAGGAAGAATAAAGGGAACAAAGGGATCAGCTGAAAGGATTTTTACACTGGTATTGTGAAGCCAGTATCTTCATTTTTCACATTACTTCCTATTCAGCATTTTGCTGCATATGAGATAGGAGCTTTTGAGCACCAGACTAGAAAGAATTTTATTTATACTCAAATGTGGTCATCAGACTCCTGACAACATACCCCCATTTATTTTTTTTGATAATCTATTATTATCATAATCTGCCAAGCCCAATGATAAATCAGAACCTAGCTGTGTTAGCCATTGTAATGGCATATAACAAAAGACAGGATCCCTGTCCCAAACAGCTTACAAACTGTTTAAAATATCTGTCAGTATTCAGCTGGTAAATTCTTAATTTTCTGCCTGTCCAGAACTAAATGTAGTCCCTAAGCTCAATTTAGCAAGTATCAGTTGCCTTCCATAGGTCTTTAATTTGTTCAGAGGGCCCTCAGCCTTTTAACACATTGGAATCCCTCTTTTCTATTACAGCCTTTGAAACCAGAAGGCACTGTGTGTACAACATGAAATGCTTTTTTCTTACATCGTGTTAGATTTCAGTCATGGCAAGTACTGTGGTAAGCGGTCTTGTTCAAAACTGTTAGCTGCAGCTAGCAGGATGGATGCTTTTAGAAAACGGATAGGTTTTTCAAAGTTACACTTGATAAATTTGGTGTCAACTCCTAATAAATCAATTAGAGGAAGAATGGTAGTATGGAAGAGTTATCTTATTTTCTAGGGTCAGGAAAATAACTGTAATCTTTTTGTTTCCTATTGACTTTTGGTCCTTCTCTCCTGCAACCTGACTCAGTCATTTTTATTTGCTCTCATGTTGAAAAGACATTGTAATATGAGAAAACTCAATCTAAGGAGCTCTGGAAAGAAATCTCTCATGATCTGTGTACTTCTGGGTAGTAGATGTTAATGCAATCTGAAATCTTTTGTCTTTTGTCATTAGCTGTTGCTTGTCTTGCTTGTTTGTCAGAGATGTATTGCACTTGTTATATGGCTGGTTCCCTCTCTATTTTTATTCTCTAAATTGGTTGCTGGATTTGAAGGGATTTTGTTTCTTTGCTTTTTTTTTTTTTCCTGAACCAATACCCATTACTGTCCATTTGGTGTGAGCTCCAATGAAAACAGATTACTGACTTCACCTGTTGATATATGTTCTAAATAGAGTAAGATGATGAAAAACGAACTTCCTCACAGAGAATCTGCTGTTTGCCTTTCTTCTGGTGGGAACATGACTTAAAAAAAATGATTTTATGGATAAACAATCCACCTTTTTTGTGACTTCTGTTTTTGTTTATTGGTCTCTCTCTGCCTTTTCTAAATTTCAAGGCATTTGTCTGTTTGTTTTAATTCAAACCCACCGTTGGACTGTACACAATATCTTGCAGTTATTTCTGGATGTTTTGCACATGTTGGCCTCTTTCTTGAGAATTCTCTCTGCCAAGAGGAATTTTTGGCTATGTAGCATATTTTGTATCACCATTCTTCCCATCCTGCCCACATAACAGTCTGCTCTGAAACCACAAGCAACTGGGAGTAAGAGGCAGCCATGTGTCTGCTCTAGTTTCTGCCAGTTTCTGGCATCTGGCTGTACCCACCAGCAGGAAAATGGTTCAAGTCACCTTTCTTTGCCTCCTTTTGCACCTTGATCTTTCTCTATTATGTACTGTGCTTGGAAACCCACCTATTCATTTTTCAGTTACTCTCAACAAGGAAATCCTCTAAGTATGTCAGGTGTAAATACTGTTAAACACAAGAAGGATGTTTTGACTGAGTGCTTTTTTTGTGTGGATGTCCTCTTTAGCGGCTTTTCACTTTAAAATACGGCAAGTGACAACACTTGAAATGTACAGTGATGTATTGCAGATAGCAGAAGAAAAAGCTCTTTTTCAGGACATGAAGCTCTTTCATTCCCCTTCCCCCCAGTTGGTATTTTACCTTCCATTTTTTCAATAAAACCCCATTAAGCATGGACCAGATGAACAATTTTATTTATGTTATAAAATTGTTTTCTACAACCAGGAAGCAAAGTGTTCAAAATTCACAAAATCATGGCATCCTGAAATAGAAACAGAATATAAGTGGGGTTTACTTGATGTAATTTTTATTTTTTTCTGATGCATTTTTATTATTTTTTCTCTTACTCTTTAATGGCATTTTTACGATAACATTACTAGAAAAAGAATAGTGTTTTCTTGGTATCTCAAGGAAAATGAAAAAAACTGCTGTATTGGTTATTTAAAAAAACCCCGCAAAACAGAATAAGAAAAGGAACTATAAAAGCACAAGATTTTAAATATGTATTGGAAATAATATTTACAAAGGCTCTTTTAAAAACATGTGATATTTGGTGAACAATAATTATTTACAGACTGCTGGTTTCCAATGATGGGGATTTTCCTTTCCACAAATTTATACCTCCTACCATTGTAGGATTATATGGACATAAGGGAAGGACTTTGGCCCATCCAGAGTGATTCAGTGAGAGCTCTTTCTCCATGCTTAATGAAAATAGTATTTTTTTAGTATCCCAATTAGTTATAGAAATAAATTTCAATCTTTTAAAAATGTGAATGATTTGGCAATATGATGGGGGGACTTTTTGTTTATGTATTTTTAATAGTCGCAGTGCTTTGAGTGAGATCCTGTGCATTTTGTCCAGAAGATACAATGCAGAAAGTCTAGATTATGAAGAATGGCAAAGACTGCCATCAGAAGGAACCTGGTAAATGCTGTTATATGCACAGCTACAGGCCTGCTCCTTACAATCTCAACATAACTAGTAGAAAAAGTAATACAGCATGTCATCACTTCAGGTAGTACATAGTGCTTACATTGGGAAAGTTCTCCCCTCGCTTCTCTCAGTGAAGATTGTACCCGTCTCTGTCTCCTCTCTAGAGAACGCTGAAGTGTTGATTTAACAATCAGAAAACTTAGGTTCCAGGTCACTTTATCATATTAACATTAAAGATTATTACACTGTGAAAAGGTATTTTCCAACTGTTGCTGAGCTAGCCAGGGGCAAGTGTTAACGCTCACGGTTAGAGCACGCTGTGCTTTACTAAGAGCTTGTACAAATGGGGATGTGTTCTGGGAAATCTTGTAGTAAGAGGAGATTACGTGAGTGGAGATGCAAAGCAGAAAGACTGTGTGCTGTTGCTGCAGAGTGAAGGTCAGCAAAAGAACACACGTTGTGCAGATAGTGTGACAGAAAGCTACGCAGCATAGCTGTATAAGAAGTGGACTTTTGTTTTGTGTAGATTTTTCTGATCTTGACAATACTTACGTTCCAGAGTGGAATGAAAACAAAAGCATTTCCTGTATATCCAAAAAACTCCACATCTTTCAAGCCAAATTAAATACTTCAAGTTGATAAAATCAGGGTGTTTAATTATGTTTTTTTTTTTTCCACGTTTCATATTTTCTAGTCTAATTTAATCAAACCTACCACCAACTATTTTTTATTTAGAAAGGAAAATAGAAATACCCAGTTTTGAATAGGCTAATGTGAAATATTTGGTCTATAGCATAATACTTTTTTTGCAGTTTTCCATTCATAATCAATTTTTGTCAAGGGTAATGCACTTCTGGAAATGTTTTACTTTTAATGCATTTATATTTTCTAGCAGTACTCACAAGATCCATACTGTTAGTACTACCAAAGATTTGATAGATTATCTCGCCAACATTGTAACAGGTTTGCTGCATTTAACTTCTTATCGTTTTGAAATGAGGGGACTGCATCATTTCTTTGGTATCATTATTGCCCAGGTTAATGACTCTCACAGCTAAGAGTAGAGGTAAGCAGAGAACTTTCAATGAATAACTTACGATTTACAAGTTTGGATGGCAATATTGGCTTGCACCTCTCGGGAGATGCCACATTCTCGTCATCTGTTACATACTCAAAGTTAATAATAAACATCATTGCTACTCCTTCTTGATTTTTCACTGGAATTATGTGGGTGTTGCAAATGAAGGTAGATCCTGCAGATAGAGAAAAAAAGAAAGAAATATATAAATGAAAGGAAACTTCATTATTTTTTCACTCCAGTAATTCCAGTTACACCAACAGATAGTGAAGAATATTTCTTTTAATTTAATGATTGAACATCAAACACGCTATTCTTTAATTTAAACAGGAACATTTTCATAGAAAGAAATACACCTTTTGATAGATTATTACCTCTTTTAAAAGATATCTCCTTTAAAGTGTCAATTTTACTTTTTTTTTTTCCACTAGAAGTACCTATATAGAGAGACTTGCAATATGTAGACATTTCGCACCAAAAGTAGCAATGCGAACAGTGTTCCAACCACAACACTAGTGAAGAGAGCAGAACACCATTCTTCTAAATGTCAAACATTCTTCAAGCTTTTGGTTCTATTACAACAGGATGAATCGTGCATTAAATATTTATGGGTGTAAATATATCACTATTCTTATTTTAGCTCTCAGTCTTTTGGGGGCTGTATAATGTTGCTTAGGTTTGTGTTAAAAATGATATTTGTTATTGGATCCTATGGAGTTTTATATTCTATCACAAAAAACATCTAAACAGTGGTAATATTTTTCAATAATCTTCAGAAGTATTTGACTTAACTGTTATATATAATTTGAAGTATGAATTTAAAAGTACCCTAGTTTTCATATATATGGAGTATACCCAGCTTATACTGAAATGAATAGAAGGTATAATTTCTCAACACCTCTGGTACTCAGGGTGTTCTTGTTCAAATGCCTAATTACAGATTTAAAGAACTCTTTGTGTTAATTCTTCCAGTATAACTCTTAAGAAGTTTCATTTGACAAGGTCATTAGTTTTGATTTAATTCCTTCTATTAACCTAACATAACATAGTGGTTCCAAAAATAATGCTTGCTGTAAGCAATACAATAATGTGCTAAAAGCTTCATGCAAACACAACTGTGAGATGGTGTCTTTCCATGATAACTAGGGACTGGTTTAAGGGACATCGTCTGCAATTTATGCATTCAAATGCAGTAATCACTGAAACTTGACAGGCTGTGCAATTTGACAAAAACAATCCTGATTTGTGTTACACAAGAATAATTTTTTTTTTTTTCTTTTTGCCATCGAGCAAAGAGATAGTAAAGATTTATATCATTATGACCAAGATCAAATTCTGGCTCCTCATATTTAATGTAGTACTTGCTATAATGTGATATATATGGCAGTTTGAGCTATGTATAAAATTGACATGCTGGCCTTTCAAGTTTTGCAGCTGTATCTTCAATCCATTTAATAAAACAGTTAAGCTGTGGCACTTGCCACAGTTGCCATGGTTACAAGCTCAATGACTTTAGTAAACAGAAAATAAGCAATTTAAGACTGTTCCATTAGAGCTAAAAATAGAAGTGCTGCAGGCCAAGCATTGCAACACAGACTGGTTAAACAGAGGGTCTGAAGAGAATTTAGAAATAATCTTTGTGGTTTTAGCTAACTAATAAAAATAGATATTTGGTTTAATCAGTCAAAATTATACTTATTGATTCACTTTGAAGGAAATACTATTTCATGATATAGACTATGTTTTGACATGCAGATTTATAGGTTGAGCATATATCCCCCAATAGGACCCCTTTAACACAAAGGACTGGAAGTGGGGCTAAGCTGAGGAGTGCATGGCTTTGAAGAACACTGAACTCTAGTGCATCAAATGTTTATCAGTTTTTGCAAACAAGGTTGATGAGGAGACTCAGACTTCTCTAGAAACTTTCCTGCTTTTGAAGGCAAGGGTGTTTCAGCTTTTGAAATGCTTCCCACAGTGCTAAGTAATGACACCATCTCCGTTTATGTAGAACATTCCACCCTCAAGCATTTGCAAACCCCATTTGTACTGGAGCTAGAGATTTGCATCTCTGGGGAGATGCAGAAGCTGTTTAACAGTCCACAGCTTAAGAATGTTGCAAAAAGAGCACAGGGTTAAAAATTTAAGCTGTATCTAGAAATATTTTGGGAACAAAGAATGGAAAAGATTCATATCTGGTATAATTCGGTGTAGTTCCTTTGAAGACCAACTGCATGAGCAGGCTAATGGGTCCAGTGTAGTTCATTAGTCTGAAGTTTTTCCAAGACACCTAGGCTTTTTAAGAGGCATAGAATATTTACATTGTGCGAATGACTGGAATTGGGATTCTGTAACTTGAACAAAATGCAGCGCCTGTCGCAGTCACTGTTAATGTTTGTCTTTAGTACAGAAATTACTACCTGCTATACACTTGTCAGTATCTATCTCTAATGAAGTTGCAATAAGGAAACACAAAATACAAAATAACAGGGAAGACCCTAGTGTGACTGAAAAATAAGAGTTGAGTACAAAGAAAGAATACTAGCAAATTTAAAAGATAAGCTTTGACTTTTTTCAGTTGGTGTCAATAAAGAAATATTAAGAAGTAGCTTCTTTATAAAGAACCTTTAGTGTAAGTACTCTGGCATTCCACTGCTCTTCATTGCACTCAGCATATTTTCCCTGTTTTGTCTCTACACTGAATATTTCGAGAGTAAAAAATGCTTCTGATGAGCAATAAAATTGTAATGAAGTTTCTGGAATTTGCATTTCTCATCTAACGACACAGGGCAAGTGGATGAGATAATCAGAATAATTATGAAAATTATACCTTTATAATTAATAGAGTCAATATCCAGCAATATATCTGCATTTTCTAAAGATTACGGTAGAGCAGTAATCATGAAATATATTTATCATTGTTGGCGGTGATGAAGAAGAAAAGCTGGATATTTTCTTGTCAACTTGAATTCCATGGTTGTAAGGGCTTGTTTTCTTTTGTCTATGGCATTTTAAAGACCACTCTTTCATATAGATAAATTAGTGGCAAAATATCCATACGTGAAGAAAAGATTCTGCTCCCCTATATGCTGTGTGGATATGATGTGTGATTCTGTAGTTATGTATTCAACATTATGATTTCACAAGACCAAAAAGGCTGGTGTGAAACAAATAACTACGAAAATATATACGGAAGCGACAATAATTGTTTAGGAAATAAAGATTTAGGATATATTAGGGTTATATAAGGATATATTGCACCATTTTAGCAATTCTGGTGAAGCAAAGCCTATTTAAATATCTGGCTGCATAGTGTTTAATGTTGACTTGTTTCATGAAAGCAGTACAAAGCAGGCACATCAAACTAATTAATCTGGTTCATAAAATCTATTTACCTTTCCAGTGATTTCCTATAGAAGATTTTAGGACAGGTTTTTATCAGGCTGCATCTTCTAGATACAACTGCAGTCATTTATTTGAATTGTAATAGCTCCATTTATGAGCAATTGGGAGAGGACAGTACAATTAATACAACAGTGAAGGCATTCCAAATGACAAGAGCCTCCATTCTCATATGAAAAACTCTGACAAGCAAACTTTGAAAAATGACACATCCCAAACAACTATTTTATTCAGCCTTCCTGGGAACAAAATTTTCACAGGCCATTACATATGCCAAGCTCAAAGAATGAGACACTGTTGTATTTAGGTAATTGTCCTAATTCTGCAGTATTCCCACGTTTCACACAACAGACACCCTTGAAAATCCATTGTGGTTCTACAGGATGGCTCTGCAGCCCTGTTGCCCTGAATGATTCTGACAGTTGCTATCTGCATTTCACCATTAAAAAACTCAGATTCTCCCACCTCAGTACAAATTTGAGGACTACCTTCATTGGGGCTGAGGCTGCTTCCAATTTGGAACCAATCTTGGCTCCCTGTGCCAAAGCATTTATAACTTCTTGGATATTTTTTGTTATTGGAGCTGCTGTGGACAACTGACTAAGGCTATAGAAAGAAAGATGTTGAGTATGTCCTCTTTGTGCATACATACATTTCTGGAAAGGCTGACCACATATGAGCGTTTTCTAGGATTATGATAATTTTTTACTGCTGCAACCTAAAGTAGTCCAGTGTAGGTATCTGTACAATCCATAGCCACTTCTGCTCATTTAAAATTAAAATTGAGAAGAAATAAATCAAAACAGAGCAAAGGAAGAGCCAACAACAGCTTGCCTACTAGAACAAGACTAAAGACAGTTAAAAATTAGAGGCAGATACTGAACATGTTTCCAGAGCTAGGCAGTCCTGCTCTCTGTTTGAAGACAGATCTGAATGAGACAATTCTGCAATGGGACAATTTTATGATACTAAAGTGACAAGACAAGGAAGCCGGGTATTCTTTGCACTTTTATTAAATGATCAGCATGTTTACTTTGGAAATAACTACCCTCTACTTACCCCAGTATGAATCACATTTTGCGATCAAAATAAATGCTCAAAAAGCCTTCTCTCAGAGGCACAAACTTAGAACATATTAGTTACAAACATTGAGTTTATACCTTACATTTTAATTTAAAATCTTAAACTATCAATTTTAGTAGAAATGCAACTAAATCCATTTCATATTAAATTGTGTACTAAGCTTAGTCTTAATTTTATCTGCATTTTACTGAAAAGGAGCACAGAAAAGTCTGCATAGTTCCCATTTTGGTAGTAATGAGGTGAAATATGTATTGTTTTCATAGGTTCATTTTTGACTAGTTACACGGATATTGTTAGAGTCTGATCACTGTTACACTAATTAGAAACTTATTGTTCCTCTGTTAAGAAAGAGTTGACTTCCGTAAATACAAAGAGAAAAGAACATAATGTAATAAAATACAACCAATGGCATTTAGTTATCTTGTGTTCATATTTACAGCCTTATTTGTCCTTTCATCATAGCATGGCTCATGGGGATTGCCCAATGTTAATAAGATCTTCTTTGGGGAAAGAAAAGAGAGATAATCTGAGGGAGAATTAGTGTGGAAGATCAGAAGACCTCTTGACTTTGGCCATGCTTCATGGAGTCTTTGTCTTTAGGATAAGAAGCCAAGACATGGCTTTCTACTAACTCCTTAACTCCCCAAAACCTATGTTGTCTTCCTCCTTAACAGACAAAAGAAGCATCTCTGTCTACTTCTTGTAGACTGAGGCAGGTCTCAAAGTTAATTACTCTGTTTATTCAGGTCTAGGGCAATACTAGCCCAGGCACAAAGTAAAGGAAGTTTACTAAAATAAAATATATGCTCTGATCTTGGGAAAGGAAAGACTGTCCAGCTTTCTGTGGGCGTTCAGGGAGGCTGAGGCTGTGAGTTTTGTCCACCATGCACAGTATGGCAAATACAAGTAGCAGCAAGCCTCTTAGGAGCCTATGAAGTGCTGCTAACTCAAGTCATGTTCTCTGGCCCAAACTGGCATAAATAATCTATTTTGTTGCCAAATGCTGGCATATAAAGGATGTGGACATGCTCCTTATATGGACCAGTGTGGTAGGGTCACAGGGACTGTGTGGTAGATGAGTTAGATGGAAGGCAAAGTGGGAAGGGGGATACAAAATCTTGTGAAATAAGGCTCTGTCTTGCATACCGCTGATAAGACTTTTGCATTCTTGAAATGTCTTAAGGATAAGAATACCCTTACTTGAAGCAGCTTCACATGTGATCTGCTGGACTTGTGACCTTACTCCCTAATGTTCCATATCTACTTTCAGCCAAACTTTAAAAAAGTAAATGGAAGCAAGCCAAAATGTTTTTTCTGTACATTGTCAAGATTCTGGTAACAAACAGGTTAAACCTTGTTTTAGCAAGCAAGTGCTGTGTCAAGCTGTGAATGGTGCAGAAGAATGACACCTGAAAGTGACTGGTTATAAACAAAGAAAAGGAAATTGGAAGAAAAACAACACTCAGTGAATATTTGCTGTGCCTTGTGTGATTTCTGTGATTTACCACTGAAGAAAGTCCTTTTCTTTAATGCTTAAAATTCAGCAGCTTATTTTCCTCTGTTTTGAGGTCCACTCTAAGCAAACAGGGTACTTAGTTGAGCTTTTGTTGGCATTTAGGGAGAATTGCACTGGGGATGTGTATTGAATATTCAAGTGAAAGGTAGTTTGTCAGATATTGAGGGATGATGTGTATTGTGATGTGGGGACTCACCATGACCAATCAAGGGCTGAAAATCTCTTCCTTTGTGTTTCTGTTTAAGCACAAGCTAGGAAAAATGCAGCATGTCACAGGAAATCTTGTTTTCAGTGGACTTACTGGAAAGGTCTGCTTGCTTTCTGAAATCATACCAATAAGTTTATTCCTGTAGTGTTATGTTCAAAATAATGTGAATATCCTGCAGAATTTCACATGGTGTTATGTTAAAGGACTCCAAATGCCTTTGCAAGCCCATTTCTGTGTGAATTAAAACTAACCATTTAGTAACAGATTTTCACAAATTAGCCTGCCTGATTATATAAAAAAAACGAGTGGAAGAGTGACTGAATTTGCCCTGAGAAAATTGCCCAGCTCTTAGAGATGTAGAACCATATCACTGGAGACAGATACCACCAAGCTACTTGCTCAATTCAGTAACAGCCCCATGGAATAAATATCAGACAAATATTTTTGTCTGTTTTTACCTGTAGCTCTTTGTATCTTTCCACTTGATGCCATTTATTCAGATCTTTAGAGACATCTGATCTGTAAAGACCCTATTTAAATTTTGTCAAAACTTTGGCTCTAAATGAAAGAATAACTGTTGGATGTTCTTTTCCTCCCTGACGCCCATTTGTTTTGTAGCTGCACACATGAGGAATAGGAGGAAACTTGATGCTAAGACTAAAGATGATAATATTTGTAGCCATAAAAAGCATCTTTTCCAGGAATCCCAGGCCGCATTGTGAATGTGGCCTGTTGCTGCCCTTCAAAGGGTACAGGTATTATTTTACTTTCTTCTAAAGTTGGTAGGACTGAGGCACAAAAAGAAAAGTGTTTTATCCAAAGCTGCATCAAGAATGAAAGAAGAAACTAGGGGTAACACAAAGAAACTCTTGATCCCATTTTCACAATTGAATGAGTAGATAACATCCCCACGCTATTAAAATGTGCCTAGTATATTTCCACACAGAACTTTGAGTAATGGTTTGTACAATTCTCTTTATCTTTTACCTGTATCTTCTGAGCTGTGTCTTTATGTCAGCATTTTCCAATTCCATCTGACTGAAAATGAGCTACCTTGTGTGGCAAGAATGGGGAATTCACAAGCTTCCCATTAAACATGCTGCAGATGTATCTGTATGACTGTCTCTTTTAAAAGATTCATTGCAGAGAACAACTAAAAATAGATGGCAGGTTGAAATGTATTATATCCCTTTTCAATTGAGCAGCTATTTATAAGGGGGATGGGTAGAGACAAGAAGAGTATATTTGGCTGATATTTGTTAGGGATCTTACAGTGATTAAATGGGACTGTTCCCTTTGACATTTTACTCCACCCTCCATATCAAAGAGATATTCATTCTGTCACTGAAATGGTGGCTGATACTAAGATTTGATTTATAGGACTGATGTAGGTTTTGTAAGGTATTAACTTACGAGTCTTTAGAGGTGAGGGAAGAATTTTTAAACTAGCAAACTAAGAAAAAAATTACCCTCTGGAGGCTGTGGACAAGTTTATTATTGGACTGGCCTATATAAATATCTCATTTTCTCTCCCTGTAATCCCATTTATAATATAATTCAGTAGCTAGATAAATACTGTTCAACTGCTCACTCCAGCATTTCTTATGCTACTGCATCGACACAATTATTGCTAACCTCCTAATTATAATATCTACACCTACACTAATAGAGCTATGATGATTAATTGTAATGCTGAGCACATTTTATATGGGAAGACAATTTCCTAGTGCTTTGTTGTTTAAGCATATATAAACATGTACCGAAGATACAGAGCAATTAACTATTTGGCAAGGAAAGGAAAATTAAATGAAAAATAAACAAGCAGTAATGCTATATGTCTATAAAGTAGAGACCAAGAAAAGAGCATAGAGTGAAAAATATTGTACATGGAAGGGTGCAGACTTATTTAAGTTCCATGCTGCATGTAGAATAATTTTTAGGAAACCACAGCTGGTGCAGAAGTTGCAAGACAGGCTTTTTGCTTTCTGTCTCAGTTCACCTTAAAACTACATTCAAGTTTTGTCAGAGGGGGTTTCTCTAGAGCATAAACCAAAGTCAGGAGGTCCAGTTCCTACAGTCAGTCTTGAACACTCCCTCGAACTGGTACTCTGGTACATGCATAGTGGTGTGAAAGCTAGGTCTGAAATTGTTTTCTGGATGGGTTCTCATTACTGTCAGTTTGCAAAGCTGGTATGTTCAAACATGAGTGTTACCTGGAATCATTTAGGCCTTAAACTTAGTCTAAAATCTCTATGACACGTTGTCTGTTTCTTCCAGAAGAATATAGCAAGTAGTTTTGCTTCTGAAAAGCAATGTCTCTGAGTTGTTAATGAGAATATTTCTGTCTCTGCAAATGCAGTTAAGTATCTTGTGCCTGGTTCCTTACACCTATGTCAAGCCTCTGCATGCACCACACACAGATGCTAAGCAGTCAGATGTGGAAGGTCAGGGCAGGTTGCACAAAGGGCTACATCTCTGAAGAAAAATTAATTGTTAACTCTGTAAACTCTTTGCAAGTTGACTGTTTAATAACTGAGGAGGATTTTTCATTCTTTTGTGTTGTATACGTTATAGATTATATGAATGAGGCAAGCCCAATGGTTTCCATCTTGTTTTCTTAGTATAAATGCTTGATTTTATGGACACTTGTAATATAGTTGTAGTGCATGCAAGATACGCTACACTTGATGAATTTCATAACTGAACTTTTTTACATGGAAACATTGCAAGCAACAGTGCTATTTTAGAAAGAGAGAAACCAAAATGTTTCACCTAGATATTTTCAAAATGAAGTATTTATTACTTTGATGGACAATATGGAAAAGTGATTTTTTCTACATGGCACAAGATATTCTTGTGAGACAAAATTAATATTTTGAAATGTTCATTTCACTGAAAATGTATAAAAATATTTTTCAGGATTAACGGTGAATAGAAAATCCATTGGTTGCTTAGCTGCATGATACACTTGATCTGAGGACATATTAAAATAAGAGCTTTTGGTCAGGTACTAAAATGTGGATATACTTCACTAGAGTTCTATGTCTATTAACAAAAGAGAACCCAGAATGTATTACTGTAAAACATGGAACATCCCAATATGTGACAGTAGACAGTAAAAAATTGCCAATGTCCAATGTCATTGGACGGTATCAGTATCACTTAAGAAGGATCAGTGATGAAATATCAGATTCTTTTCTGAAGTTACAGAGGTGGGTGAAAAAAATGTAATAATTTAGCTCAAGTAATAATAACGAAGCACTATGAAAATGAGTTTGTTATACTACGTTTTCAGTTGGCATTTGCATATTCGTTTAAGTAATTTTCATTCATTTTTCAGTCTGTGTCAAGATGGACAATTTTTAATTAAGAAAGGTCATAGCAGTAGGGATTACATTAATTCAGAGGAATTACATGTCATTAGAATAGTTTTGAAAACAACTGGATTTCATTGTGAAAATGCTTTGACTTTTCATTCACATTTTCAGTAAGCTTATTTAAAGCATAGCACTCAACAAATAACAGATGTATAGCTCAAGGTGAAAAACAATGGTAGGACACTTTTTCTGTCACATTTTTTTAACAAAAATAAAGAACTGCAGAGCTTTGGTGTGTATTTACAAACATTATGTGATAATTTTAAAGTTAAATATAGCTTAAACCCAAATCTTTACAAAAAACCAACTAGCTGACTAATAACCATTCTAGTTTCTTATTTTTTAGCTAGTTGGCTAAGAGTTAGCATCTATTTAGTTGTATGTGCTAAAATTGAAGATCCTTTTTTTCTTTATTCTTTCTCTCTTTCTCTCTCTCATTCTCTTTCTTTTTTTCCCCCAGCTATTCTTTTCTAAACCCTCATTAGAAGCTGTGCACCTCTGGGCATTCAACTGAGAAATGTCTTATTATGTTCACGAGAAAAGGGATCTCAGGTTTCTAATATTGTCCATCTTGCAGAAAAAGTGCAGATTAAGACATTTTTGTGAAAGTAACCTCATTTATTTCCCCAAATTAAACTACATAAACTATTTTAAGAACTGATTGAATAACCTTATAAAGCAGAATGGAAGAAAAAAAAAGGCAAAAAAAAATAAAAGCCAGAATTCCATTTCAGTAATTTGTTTAATTTGTCCAAGGTATTGGTCCAGAATATACTAAAGTAAAAGAGCAATCCAGATTCTGTTCTCACTTACACTGTGCCACTTCAGGGAGATTAAGGGTTTTTTTTGTGATACAGTTCTCAATAGATATGAAAAAGAAGGCGGCATTAAATGGCCATACAGTAGGAAGGGTGATATAGAAAAACAGATCAACAGCAGGTCCCCTGAGGCAAAAGAGGAATGCTGTCATTACTGCAAACTTTCACAAGTGCAACGTGCAGCCAGCTCTATTGGCCACGTGCAAGGAGTACCATTTGCTAAATATAGATGCCTTTCTCATGGAAATCATACCCTTGGAAAATCATACTCATGGAAACATGCCCTTCCTGATGCTTTATAAGAGAATTGATCATGAGTAGTTAGAAATACACAAAACCCAAACCTGTAGAAAAAATATTGAGTCATCATATACTGTGTCAGATGTAAAGTCATAGTGTATGCATTATAGTACTTAATTGTAATCCAGCAAAATGTATCTGAAGTGGAAGAACAGACAGACACAAAATGAGGGATTCTTGTTGTATGAAATATCTGTCATGAAGTCTTGGTAATAAAGATGATGATCTGGAAACCCTCATCAGTGAGAACGCCAAGCCTGAACGCTGATGGTAGCAGTGAAGCTACTGGGATCATAAAACAAGTGGATGTAACTCCCAGGACAAACCAAGTAGTTAAAAGAGATGTAGTATTCTGGAGTTCTTGATAACACAAAATCATGCATATTTATAAATGCGTTGGGAGGTCTATGAACTGGAGGTTTGTCAAACACACTAGTAAAATATTAAATTTTTATAATAAAAAAAAGAAAAAAAGTTTTCTAATGGAAAGTCTCCATGCCCAACATGATGTATTTTTAATTTAAGATCTCATTAGAATCAATAAATATGAATGACTGCCCTAGGGGTGGTTTTCATGACCTGACTGCAGTCAGTATAGACAAACAAACAACAATCCCAAGCAGTAAAATGGTGATTCTTCTAAATAGATAATTTCCTATGGTGGAGAAAAATGTAAGTGGAAATAACTGGGAGGAGAAATCAGAAAAAGAGATGAATGAAAAATTTAAATTCTTAATGAAAATGTTAGATAACAAAAGAGTAATGATTCAAAGATGCTGAAAATCTTAGCTGCAAGTCCATCTGCTTTGAATGCAAAAGTAAAAGTAAGAAATAGGAATTAACAGGCATATAGTGAATGGAGAAAGGAGAAAGTAAGTACACGTCTGTGGAAACCAAGAGGTATGAAAGACAGAAAGTTGATAGAGGAACGTGGTATGAAATACAGAAACTTGATAGAGGAATGTGACAACATCAGAGCAAGACTAAGGAGAGTAAGTAGGTATGTAACTACATTAATGTTTACAAGTATCTAAAGGATGGGTTTAAGGAGGATGGAGCCAGACTCTTTTCAATGGTTCCCAGTGACAGGACGAGGGGTAATGGGGACAAGTTGGAACATAGGAAATTCCGATCAAATATGAGGAAAAACTTCTTTACAGTGAGGGTGACAGAGCAGTGGAACAGGCTGCCCAGGGGGGTTGTGGAGTCCCCTTCTCTGGAGACTTTCAAGACCTGCCTGGATGCAGTCCTGAGGAATGTGCTCTAGGCAATCCTGCTTTAGCAGGGGAGTTGGACTAGATGATCTCTAGAGGTCCCTTCCAACTCTGAAAAATTCTGTGATTCCGTACATTAGGCAAAAAAATAATTCCAGTAATAGTGAAAGTCATAAAAATCCCAATAACAACAGCTGTCATAAAACTGTTAATAATTATGCGCTAATATTTATGCAACAACCAGATAGATCCTTGAAGAAACATTTCTGAAGTGTTGTAAGTCACTGCTAGATCTAAAACATCAGCAAACTTGGAAAAATCGTAATCAAATATCTGTGTCTACAACTCAGCAGTCTACAACGCTGATGTAACCTCTTAACAAATCTTGCTGGGCAAAGTTCCAGAAGGTTGGAACAATGTTAATATTGTGCCAGCATTCATAAAAGGGATATAGTGGTTGAAATGACTGTATGGCAGTGAGCCTGACATCAGTTCTAGGCAAAATAATGAAACTTGTGATGTTAGATTAATTTAATAAAGAATACCTGACAGGAGTATAATTAATGTCACTCAGTATGGTAACGCAGACCTTATTAATGGAAAAGAAATCTGATTTGATTATTATATTCTTTATATTAAAAACCCACCAAGTAGCCATTACAGACATATCCTTTTGTAAGTTATTCTTCTGATTGCTATACAATGTTCTAATAAAGTAATAGCACTATACTCATAAAAAGCTCATTACATGATTTACAAATTGACTAAGAGCTTCCAAAAATTCATTAATGGAGGATCACAATTCAGTGCCAGTTTCTAGTGAAAGTCCGCAGAAATGATCACAATAGCATTAATTTGCTTTGAAAAGGTCTGGAGAAAATATAAAACCACTTTTATGAAATATATGGATACTTCAAGAACTAGTTGTGAAGTGGCTAATGACATGGTAATGAATCAAAATAGAAGAATTTGGAATATTCTGTAACTGGGACATTAAATGCAAACAAATGCATTCTGAAATGGTAAATTTAATCATACCAGGGCATGTAGGCTGAACCAGGGCACGTAGGCTGAAACTAAAAAATAGTAGCTGTATCCTTGAATGTACTGTCTCACAAAAGAAATAATAGGATATATGTAAGAATGGGGACCGTAGGCTGCATAAAGAGGTAGAATAAGAAGTCAACCTTTCCCTGTCTATATGGCACCAGGGAGACTAAAACTGGATTACCGCATTCATTTTCTGGCATCTGAATTCTTAAAGGACATTGAAAGATTGGAGAGGGCATACAAAAGAGCAGCGGAATAGCATTCCTCAGAAAATTCCTTTGGTGTGAATCTTTAAGATGACAATCTTTGTTGTTTAGTGAAAAGTTGTTTGAGAAGTAAATTGCATTGCGATCTGTAACTTCACGGAAAGAGTGCTGAATATGAAGGAGCTGTTAAGTCTAGCAGAAAGAACCTAAATGTCTGGAAGCTGAACGCAGATAATTCAAGCTGTATCCTCTGGAATGACCCATAAGAGGAAGCAGTGGTTCTCCCTCTCTTTATGTTTTTAGATCAAGAGCGGAAGAAACAGACAAATCCTTTTAATCAACAAAACCTATGTACTATTCATCTTCATAAAGTTCTAATGTTTCTTCTGAATATCTCGTTTCAATTGAAAGAGGAATTCAGTGCTTCCTGGCCCAGCTTTGCTCTAAATACACAGTGCTCCATAAACCAAGATGCTGCCTCTCCCCTGTACTTGGGAATGAAATTTCATGTGCTCTGCTTAGTCAGTTGGTAAAATTTGAAAAGCTCTTCAGACTTTGATATTGTGACCTTAGTAAGAGGCGGGATCACATTTCAGCAGCAGGCTTTGGCCCATCCTTGGGTTATGGTGGTGTAGCAGTGACTTAAATTCACGAGGCATGACTCCTAACCTCTTTCTCTCTCCTGCCAACGAACAGAGCAGCAGACTGTGGGATGTGCAGGCCTGCTTTTCACTCAGATGCATCAGCAATGCTAGCTCAGTGCTCTTCAGGGCAATGTGTGTGGAGGTGTTGTGCCTCTGTTCTTCTAATTCTCTCCTCATCAGGAAATGGTAGCGGTTCCCAATTCTGACTGTCCCAGTAATGGTTGCTGGAGGATGCATTTGGCTGTCTGGGCTGCAGTCACTGCTCAAATAGCTGTTTCCTGTCTCCTTTAGGGAAAAGGCACAGGCCAGATGGTGATGCAGGGTCAAAGCGCTGCCAGTGCAAAATCATTGTCATTAACTCCATCTCCCCACAAATAATACATGTTTATTTGTCAGAATGAAATCTTCCTTGTGAAATGTTAAAACTTTACCTCATGATAATTCTGTTACAAAAAAGCTCTTTTTTAGCTACCAGCAACTCCACCTGATTAACTAAGAGCATAACTGCTACCGGACATGGCTGTGGAATTTATTCTTTATTTTTGAAAGTAAATCCAGCTTAACATCCCCTTAACCTTCACAGAAAGCTCATGTTCTTAGGTTGGAATCATGCCCTTAGTATCTATACTTGATGGCTTCACATGATGTCCTGACTACCCATATGAACGTCCATCTGTTAGGCTGGCATGGTGCCCTCCCACAAGTTGCTGGACTCTTGGCCTAGGACACGACTGAGGGCTGAATGCTTACTTAATACTTCCTGTGACTTCCTGTCCGTGTGGACGTGTGCGTGTGTGTGCTGTAACCCTCCTGTTTGTAATGGGCAGGATGGAAAATATTTGCCCAATTTCCTTCAGGCAAAATAGTCTAAGTGCAATCCAGAACATATTTTGGTAGGGGGTTTTTGCTAGAAAAATGGTAAGAAATTCCATGGAGTTGGATTTTCTAAGGTGAATATCTAAATCTAAACATTTTAATAGCAAAACATTGCTTTTTGTTAGGAAGCAGTGCAAATTCTACCAAAAAAAAAAAAGTCAATGCTGAATAGTATTAATGAGACAGAGCATTGACAGACCCCAGAATAAAATTTCCATGTGCTAAACACTAAATGGAGGAGGATTGGAAAGCTAAACTTCCTAGAGGGCTGGGTTTTTGAAAGTCTTCATATAGTGTTCCAGCTTGCTTCGCATGATTTTATTTTGCCAGCTTTGTTTTTCAAGTTGAACATAATTGTTGACTAAATAGCTAAATAAAATTGTGCTTCTTTTATCAACTGCTTCTGGGTGGCATCTAGTTCAGAGAACACATCCAGGCTCAATCCGCTTTATCAAAATGGGTGATTCCAAAGTCCTGTCACTGCAGACCCTACAGCTAGTGACTCAGGCTCTCCCCCATGAGATGCTCTGCCTGCTGCTTTTCCTTTCTATCACTTATGCATGCGTCCTCCGAGCTCCTATTAGGCTGTAGATCCTTTAGCATCTCTTGGCAAACATTACTATACAGTACACACTTACACTCTTGGCTTCTGATTTACTCCTTGGGGACAACATAGGAAAGGACGAAATATACAAATAGTAAGAGGAAATTCTAAGGCAAAATCAATTCACAAACAAAATAATATTTTTGCAAATGGATAAAATTGTTCCTGATATATGTTTCCTAATGTTTCCCCAAAGATGAAAATTGGGTTGCTGCTCAGAGAAAGACTGTGCTCTGGGTCGTGTGCTCTTCTGGGAGGCTCTGGGACATTCACCCCACCCATGAAACTTTTTGTAGAAAACCTAGTGAATGAGGCTCTGAGTTCAAGGCCTTTTATTTGCCATATTGACTTTCAATTTTCTATAACCGTCCATCACCCTTACTTGGACATCTGTTTCAAATGCATTACAGTAACCTGTTTGAGACATAACCTGCTTCGGGCATAGTGCAAAATGGAATTCATAATACAAAATGATGTAGTGTTCACAGCCGCAGCCCACTCTGTCAAACTGCATGTTCTGTGTGCTGGTTCTTAAGACAACTTTTGTAATTTATTTAGGTATCTATATAAGAAATGAAGTCTGCTTATAAATTTGCTCTGTTTATGTGGGCTGAATTGCAATGAAATTCTGTCTAATAATCAAGAATAAAAAGGGTTGATGCTAAGTCATCATGTATCCCATCTTGAAAATATCCTTTAGCAGAATGCTGTCAAATATAAGTCAAAGCATCTTTCTCTCATAATAATCTATTTGCTGCATTCAGTACTTGTTGATTTTGAAATTTAATAACTCTAGGCATTGATTATCTTTCAACTTGCTAAATTGATGATCCTCAGCAACTGAGTAACATAGATATTACTAGTATTATTCAAGCATCTAATTTTAGATTTGTTGCTTCTATGGAATGTCATAAAAAGTATGGATGTGTGACTTAGATGAAGCTACTTTACTCATGTAAATTGGTGGGTGGTAATTTTAAGTGCCTTAGCTGTACAGTCCCCTTGAATTTATACAATCTGAAAATATATGTAGCACACACACACACATGCATGTGTATAAAACCGTATGTGTTCTATACATGACACATTGTAATCAATAGTCAAGACTGTCTGACATCTTTTATTGTAAAACTGTATTTTTTACCGTTGAATTGTTCAGCTTGAATTTTTATATTGAGTATTTTCTTCCAAAGCTATACCTTTATGGGAATTTTGCATAGAATCAGTAATTTATTCGTGAAAATAAGACAAGTGGGCATTTCTGGCAAGGGACTGGAAATGAACTTCAGGTGTTCTGAGTTATCTTCTTTTACAAGTTATAGATGCATTTTAGGGAAACTGGTCCTATTAGGCAATAGTTAAATACCCTATGTGGTTTCTTGAATAATTCTTTCATGATGTGCATGACTGTGCAGTTAAAAAAATGAAGAATAGTAAAATAATAATGAGAAACACAAGTGCAGAAAATAACACTCAGAACTTCACACTGTAGCTTCATTGTAACCTTAAAAGTTTGGTAGATGGGAAAATGAATGATTAGACCTAAACCTCCACTTTTATTTTCTTAAGTGCCTGAGATGATATTATTTTTGTGAAAGACTTAATGAGTCTTACAGGTTTTATGGGCTGATTGAGTCACCTTTACTTCAAGAAATTAAAATGTTGAAATTGCATTCTATCAGTGTAATTTCTGACAATACCACAAATTTTAAAATGGTCTATTTATTTAAAGATAATAATTTTTTAATATATACAATATGCATTTTTCCATTGAGTGCAAGCACTACAGTCCAGTGTAAGCTCATCCTTTTCTAATTGCAGTAGATAAATCTGTGTTAATCTCCTTTGAAAGTATGGCATATAACATGTTATAAATACCACAAGAAGGGCAAAATTTACTGTGCGGTAAAGGTCAAAATGATAAAACCCATAAAGACTATAATGAAGCCCATTGGCTGGGATTCAACTAAACACTTAAGTAGATGACAAATTTTTACGTTGTGAGAAGTCCTGTTGACTTAAGTATCCTGCTGAATATTGTCAGTAACGTGTACTTTGCATATTACTTTATTTATCTTATTGTTTAAACATTACAGTTAAAATCTTATGCTTTGTGCAGCTATCTGAAATGACAGTGGAAGAACTGAAATATTTACTAAGCTCCTTGTGTCTAAGAGAAATTAACTAAAACTTGGAAAAATATTTAGGAAAAAAATCCATCTGTACAAACATGTAATTTGAAGTCAAGTCTGAACTCCTGCCCTGTCTTTTTTCTACTTTTGAAAAACTTCTTGTTAGGAGTTTTCTCCCCATATTTCACTTCTACTTACATCAGGCATTGGCTTTGAAAGAGGCAGAGAAAGGTAGCTGAAGCCCTCCACGTTTTCGTTGCACCACCACAGCCCTGTGAGGCACACTCTCTGAGTCAGCATCATGGCTATACCCACCCAGAATGCCACTGTGTCGTGTTGATCAGCAGAGTACCTGAATTTCAGCATATAGCTCTACGTGCTTACTCCGAACACTTTGCTTTTCTTTACAGGGCATTCCATATACCCCTAGCAATGTGTGTATGAGGGAACTGCAGTGGTCCCTTAACTCAGAAGCAAATCAGGCTTTGTGCCCCTGGGCAAAGAGATATCAAACCAAGTGTGCTGCTGTCTCAAGGCAGAAAATTTAATTCAGTTCAAGGTCTTTTGAAATTAATTTCAGTGTCCAAAAGATGAGCATGATTTTTTTTTCACTAACACAGATCTTAGATGAGTTGCTATTGATCTGTGCAAATGTGAGAGAGGATTTCATACCCATGCTGTGAATTTTCAAAACCAGTTTCACAATTGCTTGTATCTCACTTTTGAGATTCCAAATTGAGCTAAGGACTGGTTGAAAAATTGTTACAGAAATACTCTCCTGTGAGAATTTTGACTAATGTAGAATTTTCATACAGCTATCTGGGGAGAAATTTTTACTTTTCTTGGAAAAAGAACCAAATGAAAATAACAAATATAAATGTTTTTTGTGAAAACTTAATCTTTCAAATGGGGAAACTAAACTGCTACAGTGCCAGGTGTAAGTTGTAGTTCATTTTTAGTATACCCTCCTTGTATTTGCTGGATTGTCTGGCCATGCTGCATCTCCCATGATACCTTTTAATTGAGTAATTCTTAGAATTGGCAAAGTACTGTAGAAATGTTTCCAAAAAACCCCAAACCTACCAAACTTCCAATGGCTGAGAAAACCAAAATAATTCCATCTACATTGATTTGATATAAATCTAAAGATTTGTTTTCATTTCTTCATAATGGGAAAATACCAGTTTGGAATTTCTTGTTCTTAAGAAACAATAAAATTTTTCCATTAATTTTTATCTTCTCCAAAAATCTTTAAAGTAGATTGTTTTAAATAGACTATATTTTGGAGTTGCTCTGTGCTTTTGGGCCTCCTTCAGGTTTATTAAGTTTGCATACCTAAGACTAGCCGCAAGATACTGATTTTAATAGATTGTACATGTGCTGTACAGTTGGAAATAATGTGTCCAAATTCACATCCCTCTATTAGGGAAACAGTTTTGGTTGGAGTGTAAATTCAGTCACTGTAAAAGTCTCAGGCTGTTCCCTTTTCTTGAGCAATTCTGAAATCAGAAAGACTTAAATCAACTGCGGTATGACTCTAGAATAAGTATACCCTTCCTTTGGAAGGAACAAATGATTTTAACTTCAGAAGTTGTGCAATATTATTGTTCCTGTGTTCAGGTTTGTTGTGCGTTCTGGCTTGTCTTGTGCTGTTACTGCAACAGACTTCTGAAACTCCTTCCCAACCCTGTGTTGCCATTTGACGCCCAAGAAGAGGAGAGAGGCTAACTTCCCTAAACCATAGCTGGCACGGGGACTGAAGAGGTGGATGGAAGCAGAAATTAATCTGACATGAGAAAAGAGTAGGAACACTGCATGTCCTGCCAGCCAGCTGTTTTTAGGCTCAAAGGGAAGTTTAGCAAGCATTCCAGATTGAAAGGTCTGTGAAAGATAGTGGGAAAGAAAAGAAATTCCTCTCTCTTCCCTGACAAAACCTATTGCCTAAAACAAGGTAAGCATTAATCAAGATTAAAGTGTGTCTGAAAAATAAAGAGAAAAGTCAGTTCAGATTCAACTAGGAATATATTCTGCTAAGCCATCCATCCAACATGTTAGCATGCTAGCGTGCCTATTTCTATGCTCAATTTCTATGCTTTGCTGGAATTTGCTATTGCAAATTAAAGTCAATTTAATGAAGAATTTTTTTTCCCCCTTGTTTAAGCTCCCATTAGAGAAATATTTGAGGGGTGGTGCAATAGGCCATAGCAATGCCTTTATGTTTATTCCTCCCTAAAGAATCTAAAAAGGGTAATACTTGCCCATGAGGCTTCCATTAAGATTTTAGAAAGCATGTAGTAAAATCCTTACTTAGGCACTTGCTGGTGTTCACTTGTTGTTAAATTGTATTTTAAAATAATAATTTTCTTGTTTAATGGAAAGTTTTTAATCATCAGCACATTAGACTATGTTATATAGTTGGTCTGTTCCAATGGTTTATAATAGAGGTCTTTAATTGCCTCTTGCCCGATTTTCCTTTTCTGTTTCTCTACTGAGGACCCAAACATCACTATCAGATAGGGGGAAATTCTTCTCTCAGCTGTAATGGTAGAAATCATAAGTGAAATTCATCTTTGTAGAGATATCTGGCATAAGTTGTCTGTTTTGAGCAGCTGAACAAGGATGAATTTCATATGTACAGAAGGCAAATTGAAGACAAATTTTTAGCATTCAAACTATAAGGACTGCCTAGATGGACCCTTAGACCCTATTGCTCAATTCTGGTGAAGTCCCAGCTGAATGACTCTGCTTTTGCCACCTCAGAGTTATCACACCAGGTAATGATACACTTCAGAAGAATATGAAGGTCATTTTAGCAGCTGAGTTATTCTTCATAGTAAAGGTCACATTTAACAAAGTGTCCTGCATAAGCTTCTTAGATTTTTGAGGAGAAATCTAAGTCTTACTCAAGTAATTGAAACCAAACTTGTTTATTTTTCTGTGAAGGATTTATGTAAGACTTGTAGGACTCAAGACATTGTAAATAAAAAATTGTAATCCTCTGCAGGGAAAAGTGTCTGTAACTAAATCCTGTCATAATGTTCAGGAAAGCATCCTTACTGGAGCACACATTCCTCTTTCAGGAAGTGCAGAGTGGTAGGTGTTGAGCAGTTAGCAGTTTACAAACAATGCTCATCATGAAGAGAGATGAAAACTACTACTTAAGCCTTGGCAGGGAGAGAGGATGCTTTACTTGTCCTTAATGCCAGCGATGTGTCTGTTTTTCTTCTGCCCACTAGTCTTTGTGGTAGTGGTCTGAAGCATACAGGTTTTGCTTTGTTTGGAGGACTTCAGGCTGTAGTTGATTGGCCGGGTCTTCAGTGATTGAACTTTTATTCGATAAAATTAAATTTCCATATGTTGCCCCCACATGGAAGATTTTAGTTGTAGCAAGTTCTGACATTATTTGGTGATGTTAATGATAGTATACAACACTCAGTTCATGTTACTCTCTAAGTTTTGTTACAATATAAAATACGCGTCTTCTTTTAATTTGTTACCACCACAAGTGATATCTGAAGCGCTAGTCTACGCCAAGCTTTGACAAAGACTAGAATCCTGCTCATGTCAGTGATATTACAGATGTGGAACTACAGTTGAATTCTGCCTGTAATGCCTTCGTAAAACAGGAGGCATTGAGTAGCAGAACTACGCAAGCCCTTGAGTAGCATAAGCTCACAAATAGAAACTGGCTTGCAAGAAAGCTTTGCTTTTTTTCACCTATCTGACTTGATGGGATTGTGTATTTATGTCTTGTAAAGACAGTGGTATATAATATTTGAAGTCAAAGTATGTCAGAAGACCAAGACCATTATATGCTGCCCGCAGTGCAGACTGAAGCTATGCTGATCTATATGGGGGGAAAAAATACTCTTTATTTCCATTATTTTTCTATCTAAACTACACTGTTGGAATGCAGTTGCAGTTGAACGGGTACCATAAAATATTAAAGTTGGTAAAAACAGATGACATAAGCCAAAGACTAGTATTAGAAACCTATAAATTAGAAAATTAGGAGCTGTATGGCTTGCACAGTCTAAATTAACGTATGCAGTCTAAAGTAACATATGTGCAGATATTGTCCATTCAAATTTTAAATTAACATAATTATTTTAAAATAACATAAAAATATAATGCAGATAACTTAGTCTAATAATTTATAAATTACTATCAGGGATATTTTTATACATGATTGAATGTTTTAGTGCATTACAGATTACTTTTTAATTAAGTATCCATAAACTGGAATATATAAACTTTGTAATGGAAGTCACATATATAGCATTCTGTAGCATGTCTGGCAATAATTTACTAGTGAAATTGTGTATTTAATTAAGATCATATTATTTGATAAAGCATTTATATAGATCCAGATCTGATCTAGGAGCCCTATAACTCTAATATACAGTGCTGTTGCTGTTCAGAAATGCTGAGAATAGTATGTTACACTTGAGGACTAATTTTTTGCTAGACTGTGATCTTAGATGTGTCCCTGAAGAAATATCACATGGGTTATGTATTGATGCAATACTTCAGAAGGTGGAGAAATGAAGGTTGGAATAAAATACTTCACTAAAGGGCTTTTATACTCTGTCCATCTCACTAATCCTATCCTGTTCCCTGAAGCAAAATTCATAGGTTATTTTTTTCTGTTTCGCTGTTGTTGCCTATATTACCTGGCCACGTGAAGAGTCAGTACCACTGTTTTTCAGTTACAAATAAAGTATTATTGTCAGAGCTCCAGTCCAGTGGACAGGCGCTGTTCCAATTTGCAGCTGGATGGTTTGGACTTGTATCATCTGGTGCATATTTCTTTTCACACGGCAGAGGAAGAGTTCTTTCTAGTTTCTTAGAACGCTGTGGGTGCAAAACTAGAATGTACCCTTTTAATGGCTTAGGCAGATACCTAATTTTATGAGAGCTGACACGGTACTTAATGCAGACAAAGACAAATTTGTGTTTTCATAGTAAACATTCAATTATGTATAATTCCTTCTAGCTCTTCATACTTTTTTGCCTGCATTAGAGCAGAATACTGCCTATCTGTGATTGTCATGCAGTAAAATACAAAATGTAAATAACTGTTTACATTCTTTTTCTGAATCACACAGGGCTGTTCTATGTTGTACGGCACTATTTAATATATCATTATTTATTATTTTTCCTTTGCAACTCTCATCTGCCAGAAATATTCAACTTTATTCCTGCATTTTACACCCTCAGGAAACACAAGGAGACTCTTCTACGCAGTCAAGATACATTGAAATTTTGCCTTTTATATGGACAGAATATCCCCTAAGGGACAGCATAACATCTGGGCTTTCTGCCAATGTGAGATAACTGGTCATGCTACTGAAAAGCAACAATGGTGGCACATGCAATCTACCTTGTCCTCCAATCTTTTCCCTCCTGCTGAACAAAGAAATTAAAATTATCTTGGAAATCAGATGCACTAATAAATTTTCTCATCTGTTAGATGAGATGGAGTTACAAATGGTTTCCTTGATAGTTCTCCAGTTGTCAGACTAATTCCTAAACCTTGACTGGAGGGAAAATTTTAGAACAAAGGTATATAGGGGTCCTTCTCCCAGAAAAGTTGGAAACATATTAGGAAATAAAATATTCATAGAACTAATAACAGTACTTAGCCTCTCAAACATCCTATATATGCCAGTACAAAGTACAAGGTACTCGCAAAAGCTTTAAAATTACATCCCTACTATCTCTATAGATAATTTTGAGAGTTAAAAAATATCATCTCAGTGTAAAGGGCTCACAGTATGGTGTCTAAAACCTAGAAATTAATTAGAAGTGCTATTTTCATGAATGGTGTAGGTAGCTAAGGAGAGTTTGCCTGAACATCTCATTACAGTTGAGTAATGACAGTTCAGTGACTGGTAGTTAAGTGGTGAAATCATCTGACTGCTCTTGTGTTATGGTTTGAGGAACCCACAGCATTTTGTTGTCATTCAGACAATTATTCTATCACCTGATGACCCCTCCCCACCTGGGAAGGGGAATTAGGAAAAATCAAGGAAATCTGAGGGTTGAAATATAGACAGATATAATAGAATAATACTAAAGAACAAATATTGATCCCGATACCAATATAAATATACAAGGATTATACTCAGCCTATTCTATCAGTAGGGAGTTGTGCACTCCCAGCAGGGGACAGCAAATGTCAGACGCTGCGAGTGCTACAGCTTCGGGAGGAAGGGAAGGGCTCAGGGGTCCGGCACCGGGGCAAGAAGTTCTCAGGATGGCAGCCATCAAAGGAGAGAGGGAACTTCTCAGCAAACTTTCTAACTTATATTGAATGTGACGTTTGTGGTATGAAGTAATCCTGTTGGCCAGCTTGGGTCAAGTGTCCAGGTCTCGCTCCTCATCCCTGCACCTGGCTAATTCAAAAACACTGAGACCTTGAAAACCACATACCATAGCTGGCTATAAAGTAAATATTTTCACAAATTCAGACACTAGAGTCTTCTAAAAGTGCAGTTTTGCCAAGCATTAGAAGATAAATTAGTCCCGTGTTGCTCAAACCAGGACATCTTGTATCTTTCTGTTGTCTTAAATTCTTAAATATGCTGTGGATTATTTTTTCTTTATTTGTTATACAGCTTGACCCTCTTCTAACGGGTTGGTCTTGAACAGTCAATATCCTGCCCCCAAGAACTGCTGCTATGATGCAATATCATATTTAGCAGCTTTCACATATGAACAGCAGATGGTTTGAGCTGAATATACATAAGCATATGTGACTGTATGTTGCCATCCTTTAGTTCTGTTTAACCCTTCAGCAGCTCTTTGCCTTTGCCATTTAACAGTCTTGTTTGGAAATGGGAAGGAATTCAGACTGTGAAAACATAGATGTTTTTGCCTGCTTACACTAGTAGTTGGGGTTTTTTCTATATTGTTGTGATAGCTAAGAATAATCTGCTTGACTGGTCAGCGGATATTTTGTTTCCAGATGCTTACAGCTCCTCTGTGTTTAACTGCAGACAGACATAGGAAAGTACGGTTTGGTAAAAGTCGCAACACATCATTTGTGAGACAGTGCTTCCAGCCACTGCTACAAACTACAATTTTATTCATTTTTAGGATTCTGTCCCACTTTACTCCACTATTATTTTCTCTTTTGACTTTATGCGATAACAAGAAAGTCTGCTGTTCTGGTTGTTGATAAACTCGCAAATTCTTTTGTGTGCTGAGTCATATTACTTAGAAATACAGAAGTGCTCTACTTTCTTCTTATCAAAATATGGATGGTTTTGACATTGCTTCATGTCTCAGGTAATTATTTAAAATGTCAGAAACAAGCAGTCATGACTTATATGAGTTATACTGAGTATTTAGCAACAGAAATATGAGTATATATGCACCTGCTTTCTGCCTCTCCCGGGAAGACTGCAGCTGACCAGATTTCCTCCAAAAACTACTGACGTGGAAGAGGAGTTGCCTGCCGGCCTTGCGGTGCTTCAGTGGTTGGGGTGTTCCACAGCAGCCCTTCTCATGCAATGTGGGACATGGTGCAGCCTCGCCATAACTTAGGGTAGATCTGTCTCTTGCTAGCTACAGTATAAACTAGAATGTGAAATTTGGCTTCTGTCCTTGAACTCTAGGCATTTAAGCCATATCGGAACTTGACTTGAAAATATTTCTAAAATGCATTAGGTATTACCATTGCCTTCCTAGGCAGATACTTATATTGATTGCAAACTACTCCTGTATTTTGTAACGAGACCCAGAAGTGCAGTAGCCTGTCCTACCTCCTTGCCAATGCTTTGGCTTCCATAGATCAAGGAAGAAACTACATTGCTTTCTACCCATCACATCACTTAGGTGAAGACTGAGCACCCTGACTGAGTGTCCTGATTAAGGCCTGAATTTCAATAGCTCCTAGTGTAGTAGGAATAAAGGCAAAATGTAGTTTTATGTTGGAAAAGATTCACTGTTCATTGATCTGTCTACAAATACAACAGCTCAGACTTGCAGTAACTCACTGCCAGACTTACATTATGTTACACAGTGATTTCATACGGCATATATAATGATCTTTTCTGTTCGGTTTGGTACATACAGGAATTACTTTCTGATGAATGTTTTCCTGTAGCTATATGTTTGCATTAGCTGGTTTTGCTTACAATATTTGTGGAAGTAATAGCTACTTGCTAAATATTAGGTTTGTAATATGGTTAAAATATGCAAATAGCTTTCACCAAAGCAATCACCTTTAGCCCCTAAAATACTGATCATGGATGAAGTGTAGCCAGTCAACAATTTCTTTTTTTCCAACAGGAAAGATTTTTAATACCAACATGATTAGCTGCTTGCATCTGGTAGCTGCTGCTTTTAAAAAATGCTTTGTACATTTTATGAAATATATCTGACTCAGTTTACATATTCATTAACAGTAAAAGCCTGTACAGAAAGTGAACAACATTAGAAGAGTTTAAAAAAACCACCCTAGTAGTGTTAGTAAATTAAATGGATTTTATAATCCTTTTAGGCTGTCCGTATAATTACTCAGAAATCATTGATGCTGAATGACAGAAGGAAATCCCATTTAACATCTGCCTGTCTCTGTCCACCTTCACACCTACCCTGGTATCTAAATACGACCCATAAGGCATATTGGAGGAGGAATTAAATGACAGAAATGGCAATTAGCTACCTGATTCTCAATTATTTTCCTACAGAAGTTGAAGAAAATTAGACACCAAACTACTGTGTGTTTATAGCTGTTCCTGACTATTAGTACACTGCTTCAGTGAAAACACATACTCAGTCAGGCTAACAAATTAAATGCCCCTTTTTCACGAGACTTCCTTTAATATATATTGGTGTTAAAAAGGCGATTGTAATAAGGTTTTATTAACCATAAGATTACTTAATTCAATATATAGACTATTGGTTATAACGTCTTAAAATAAAACTAAAAATATTTTCAACAGCAAGCAATTTCAGAGATGCTTGGGGGAAGGAGGCTTACCAAATGCAGCACAATACTGAAAAAACAAACACAGTAGTTTGCCATAAGAAAATTAATGTAAATGGACCTTATTTTATTTAAATGTACAAAACCAGGGTAAGAGCATTTGTTTTCTTGTCAAATGAAGGATAATGAAAAATAGCTACCGAACCAAAATATATTAAGTCTTATTTCAAAATAAACACACTGACTATTGTGCCAGAATGAACAAAATCACTGAAAGTCATTGAAACTGAACAGATTTATTTTTTGTTTTAATATGAAGTATAGTAATTTCCTGCGTGGAATAGAAATGAATGATTTTCCTGCCAAAACCTCAAAATAACCTAAGCCACATAGTTGGCAGAAAGATGTTTCTTTAGCTTTTTTTCTAACTGTTTAACCTTTTCTCTAACACTGGAGCAGCTCCATCAATGAGCTGGTACTGAGGAGCAGCAGCCTGTATCTTATCACTGTGATTTATCTCAGTGCTCAGAACTACTCTGTACAGCAAAATGAGAAACCCCGTGGCTACAATTGTTACACCAGCTAAAGCTGACAAGGTGCTAGGTTGGTGAGAATTTTCAGAGAAAAACTGATGATTGAGGGAGCCACTGCTGAAACTGATGCTGCAGGGCTGAGAGAGAAAGAGATGTTGGTTTGTAAGACAGACATCCAGATATGCACAAACTGAGACTGTAAGGATTTTTTTTATCAAGCCTTTTAACCCATAGCTAACAGTTTTATCTCATGTTATTGCCACCACATACTAGACTAGATTTGCATTTTTTCCCATCCAGTGTTATTTTTGTTTTCTTTAAATTATGTTTTGACTTCAGTTTTGCACTGCAAAACTCCAGGGCCACTCTTAGATATCCTGTTTGTCTCCTCTGCTACATTTAAAAGTGGAGGGAAGATTCTGGATACAGGTGGATGAAACCAGTACCCAGGATCAGTCAGTACAAATGGCAGCCATTCAGGAGTAGCCAGGCTGGTGACAGTGAAAGAGGGAAGAGAGAAACTTCAGGTTGCCTGTATGCACAAGCCATTCATATGTACTGACAAAGCATAGGAATACCAAGTTATCAAATTCACTCCCAAATGTATGACGCTGTATGTGAAATGGAGGCATCTTGGGTTGAAATAATTTATGACTTCATGTGAAAGCTGTACAGATTTCTTTAGTTTCAATGTAAGTTTGAGAGAATTTAAAGATAGCAGCATATTTGGAAGTTTGATCAATCCTATACTTTTTTTACAAGTGTGTTTTCACCTTGAAAAGGTGTTAAAAATAGAAAGTAGGTTGAATTGTGTAGGATAAGGAGATAAGAAAAAGATTTTGGAGAAACAAGTCACAACAGTTGTAACTGTTCTTAAATAAAGCTCAGATTCACAGAGCTATTTAGGTAATTAAGCATATAAGACTTACTGTAATTGTTTAGAGTTACATCTCTAGAACACCCTGGCCCAGTCAATTTCAGTGAGGGACGTTTCCCTCCCAGATCTCTTCTAGATCAGATCATAAAGCTGTTTTTCTCTGATGACAGGTGATTACCGTGTGTCTGTGATGAGAATTTTTCTGCTCAGAAGGAAGACGAGCATACATAAAAACCAATAGAATGCACCACAAAAAGCCATTAAAATGGAAGGAAAGCATTTTGGATAGACTGCTGAAAATTTTGAAGGAGAATTTTCTTACCAGAAAGTATAAGTTTTCCAGCTTTCCCCCCCCCCCCCAGAATAAAGCTACAGTCCAAACTTGCAGTCTTGACTGTAATGGAACTTCTGTCCCCAGCAGTTCTAGTAATGAGAAAAAGATTTTATACATTTTCGAGGGAGATGCAGCATGAGAGTGTTTGACTGTGTTTCTTTTGGGCTGGGAAAGTAAGTACTGAGTTCTTGAGGCTGCTGCTTCTCAGAACATAAATTATTCTTGCAGTGAAAAAATGTGTATCACATGCTCTTTCTGGTGGTTGGTACAAGAGAGTTCTTTATGTCATATTTATTCAATATTTGACAGGAAAGCAATTACGTTTGGTGAAATGTGTAAGCTCTGCACATTTGGGAGGTTTTTGTAAATGATATGTAAAAAACTTTTAAAGTATTACATACTATAATTGTGATCATTATATGTAAGTACTTGGTTAGAAATTGCTGGTAGTTAATACAGTTTCTCATCTTCAGAAGTATCTTCATTACTAAGAGATTTTCCATAAATAATTTTTATCAAGTTTACAGTGTTAACAATTTCAAAGAGGAGTCACTGTCCGCATGAACAGCAGTTTGAGACAGTGCAACTAAAGGCTAAACTTTGCAGAAGCTTTGCATCAGCATGAGCCAATGTTTCTGCAAACAGAAGCAGCCCTGGCCTGTCTTGGACTGCTAATTTCCACTCTATGCAACCCCTTTCCTTTGTGCAACTACAGATGATTCTGTGGCTTTGTGAAACCATGGCGAACTAAAATTAAACTGATTTTTGGCTGTCTAATGTTAACTCAATTCTCCTCCCTATTCCAGATCACTAGAGGCACACATATCCCATTGTGTAAGGGGGTAACATGGGGTCAAGAATAAGCACTTGAAGCAGACTGAGGATAAGACTCATTCTTTCAGCACTAATGACAAGCTGTTTGTAGTTGTAGATTCATTTTCAGAAACAGCTAGTTGTAATTACCTTATTAAATAGATTATACAGGGGCAATTCTTTTGCCAGCACTGGGCATTTCTTTGGCAATATCAAGCAACAGAAAGCTCCAGCTTAAATTTTGCCTCAGCTGTGTGTATCAATTGTGCCTACAATATGATTACCTTTGATTTGGCTAACCCAGTGCTGACTCTTCCTTAAATTATAACATTAGCAGGTGTCAGAAAGTTTCAGCTAAAAACCTGAACTCGACTGCTTTCTAGGCAAGTGTAAAACTTTCATTTTACAACAAAGTTGTTAACATCAATCATTTTCCACTACGAGGAGGAAAGTGTATATTCTGAATTGATCTTTGATGGCTTTCATTAATGCTTAGCCTTTAAGGACTGAAACCTGCCAGGGACAAACAAGTTATCTGGTGAAATCCTGTAGGGTTTATGCAGGCCTGGTTGTAAAACAATGCTACCTACTGTAATACAACAATTTTTTGAAACAGAACACTTACTATAGAATTAAAGGGAGTTCATACCGTGACACTTTTCTAAGATGATTGACTGTGATAGTTACAAATTGGTTGAAATGCATTACAGGATATGCATTATATATCAAGACATTATAAATTATGAGAAACTACTGTCAGGCAAGCAATTATGATAGCTCATCTTCCGATGCTAATTACAAAATGTCTGCAAAATACCTTATCTACATTTATGAAGCTTCCTGCATTGATCAATGAAGTAGATATGACAGTGTAAAGAGGGGTGCTCCGATCACTAAAACCTCAGTTAGATTGTTATCAAAATGGCACTGAAGAGCGATACCCCAATGTATACTGGTGCAGTACAAAGCTATGGAATGCGTGGTGTTTGGAAGTGGATTTTGTGACCTTGGAACAGCTTTTAAATCCATAAAGTAGTTTTGCTGAGGTCCTCCAGAATGAATAATATCTTTCAACATAAACTGATGATGGTGATACTGAAATCTAGCAGCTAACTAGGAAACAAACTGTAAAAGACAAATGAGAGCCTAAATGCGTTTCATAAGGTATGTTTGCATGCCACTTTACAAGACACTTTACTGTTGATGCTTCATCTGAAACACTAAGTACCGTTGTGGTTATTCAATTAAAGAAAACTAAACTGAAATCAGCACAGGTGCAGAGAAGGGTAGCCAAGAGAATGAGAGGCTTATCTTGCTAAGAAAAACTGATATGTGGGGAAGGTTAAGGGGGCAGACAAGTCCTGTATGGAAACACATGGAGATGAGCTAAGAAATATTTGAGTCAAAGTCAACACCAGCAGTCGAAGAAATGGTTATTAATGGCTCAGGTACAAGCCTCAGATGAAAATTAGATAAAGGTACATTATCATTAAAATAATCAAGTTCTGAAACAGCCTTTCAAGCAGTTGATCCAAACCCCTAATTTTGTTTAAACTGGAATTTAATAAGTTTAGTAAACAGATTATTTGGTGTGATTCTCTGAAACAGAAGCAGGTGGGACTTGATGGCATTGAAGTTCTTTCAATTTTAGTGTTGCAACTGAATTACCTTCTAAAATATGCTTTTCAGTCACCTTTCTCATCCCTTTTCCAATACTTTTTACAATCTTGAGGGATTATTTTTATCCTTTGCTGTGGTATTAACAGCAAGTCAATGGTTATTTCCATCTACCTCCTCATCAGTGTGTCAACGATGATTAAATGTATCCTCATTGCCATTATGCAATATCACCGCTGTTCAGACTGGAGTATTCTTTTTTTGCTGCAACAATTTGACTAAAAAAAAATGAAAATAATTGAAAAATTGAGAAGAAAGTTCTTTGCATGTCTACCATCTTTGGGAGTGACATGGGAAGTCTGCTGTTCTTTAGAAGGTATGTGTTCTATATGATTAGAAGGGCAGCCTCTCTTAAGTCCACAGGTTCCCTTTCCACAAATAGGAGCATAAAAGTAGCTAAAGCCAAGGCACCATTTAGAATGGAATAAACAGAAGTGAGCTACTCCTAACACAGACTAGTTATAGATTAATTCCCCTAATGCACAGCAAGGAATCCTACATTTCCTTCTAGAAACTTGGAGTGAACTCCCAATCTGTGGAACTGTAAGATACCACGGTATGAAGCTCCTGATTTGCATGATCTCTAAAGTGGATATGCTTAGAAAATTTGGAATATGGAGAACTACTGTAGATTTTTTAGATTCCTTTTCCTCAGAATAGTATATTTTAAATTACTAGTCACACCTTATGAATTTTTGATTTGCTTTTTTTAGTCCATAAATGATTTGTCAGTCAGATAATCATACCTATGGAATATGTAGATATTTAAAAAAAAAATCTGTGAAAAAGTGGGTAATACAGTACATGAGAACTGCTGCGGTCTAAATTATTAACAAATCTGTCACAAATAGTACTGATAAATTTTAAAAAAAATGTTTCCTTTGTGTTTTATGTTATACACTAAGAATATTTGCTAGCAGCAGTTGCTAGCTGGGGATAGAGCGCCATTAACTGTTAGCTATCTCATATATTGGAAATTTGTCAAGAACTGTAACAGTACCTATGTGTCATTACAGTCATAGCGTCATACCCTAAATTACCTGTAATGCTAAGCGAAGCTAGTAAGGTTGTTCTGCACAGAAATAGGCTCATGCTCCTGTATACATATTATCTTTATGCTAGTTTGAATGTATCTGATTGCCACTTTCAGTTAAGCATTTAAATGCAACTATTTTGTAGTAAACACACATTTTGTTCTCTACTGTTAGAATACTAAATATAGATTTATCGATTTGAAGAAAATATCAGAGGCTTAGAAGAGATAAATGAGTATCATGACTGAAAATCTTTTCTGTCACTTGGGATAGGTTGTATTTTTAGCTTTGGGAGAAAAGCCAGAAGGTAGTTCAAAGCCTGACCTTTACTCCTCAATAATAAAACCTATATATAGTGTTTTACTGGACAGACCTTCATAAAAGAGCTCCAGGTACTTGGTCTCCCTATTCTGCGCATTGAAGTAAAAGGTATCAGGTATGGAAAAGCATACTTTGCTTGCAAGTAGATGTGGTAAATGTTATTCTAAAAGGAATCCATTCCTCATCTCATACTCCGTACATTTCCTGGATTTAGACATCTTCACATAAGTACCTATTTTGCATGTTCTTTCAAAATGGTGAATGCCTATAGTTTTTTGCATATTCTTTCTACTGTAAATGAAACATTTGCAGCTTGTGTCTGGCTGTATTTCTGCTGCTGCTCCTTTGCTGCCACTCTTTTGAAAAGGAAATACCTTATTCTTACTGCAAGGACCTGAGAAAATAGAAATACGCCACTCTCCTCCAGCTCTGTAGCATTGTTCTAATTGAGAAAGGCAAGGATCATTAATCATCAAAAAGGCTCCAAACATGTTCAATTTCTTAGATTTAGTACATCATGAACAGCAACATGTACTTGCCTCTAGGGCTGACTTGACCTATGTGGCTAAGCTTGCTTGCTGTAAATGTGTCGTATCTCCATAACTGTTTAAAACTTCCGAAGAAATAGAAACAAAGCTCTGTGTTAGAGTAGAATACATTTTTTTAAGAATATTCCATGTCTATCAGTAGTTTCATCACATGGTATAAACTTGTGACAGTCTTTAAAACTTTTAACAGTGAGCCAATACAGAATATACTTGGTTTAAAGGTATTGCAAAATTTTCTGAGTAAAATCACCTGTATCATATCATTGGTCTTGCATCCAGCGCTGTGTACAATGTAGTATTTTAACTGGAATAAGTGACAAAGAAGCACAAGATAGTCCTGAGCCAGATTCTGGATCCAGAATTTATAAATTTAGAAAAAATAAATTATAAGATAGAACTATTTAATTAATTTTAAATTAGAAATAAACACTTGTTAGCTTTCAAGGGTTTGAAAACCAATTCAAAATCTGAATTATGTTGTGATTGAGTATTTTATAAGAATAAAAAAATATTTACATTACACGGAGCAGTTGCTCACATACATTTACATGTGGAAAAGAAAAGAGAAAATACAGACTTGCCTACTAAAAAGATTTGCCGTTTTCTGAAAATGCTATCTGTTGTTGAAGCAAAATCTCTTTATTACAAAAGATGTTACTTGTAAGTAAGATGGGCAGACACTGCACTTTCCTGACCCCGTACACAAAAGAATTTTGCATTTCCATTAAAAATATATAACTCGTGGGACTCAGCTGACAAGCACGGCCATCTTCAAAGCCTGAGGATTTCCCTCTATGGCCAGCCCGGTTTGTGTGCTCTTTGGCAGCTCCTTCTTTCATTAATAATTTACAGTGGTTCTCAAATGGTTTCAGACAGCTTCAGGACAAAGTTCCAATCATACCTTAAGGAGAATCATATAACAGTTATGGCCAGATTCTAGTGCAGTTTGAAATAAAAACACTTACAGATGATTAAACATTTTCATGATCTACCATATGCAGATTTGCTTTCAAAGAAATTCCTGTCTGGTCATCTTGAAAATTTCATGGCAGATTAACATTAATATATATGAAAGCACTATATAAACAACTGGGCTAACTTAGAAACGTGTTTTGGGGCAGGATCTTTTGCTCCAGCTCCTCCAAGAGACAGTGATATCTTAATCAGAAATATCTGTTCCATGAAGATCCATGCCAACAATAGAGATAAGTCGGACTATGCTTCTGATTGATAATAGGAATATTCAGTAACACTCTGACCCTAAAGGATCTTATTTTTAAAATGAAAAGGTTTTTCCAATATTCCTAGAGGTTATATCAAGGAATTAATAGGAGAATTCCTTGTTTTAATTACAGGTTCTCCAGCAAAACTGTAGACAAGCTTGAGCAAATAACTCTGTCCAAGTTATTCATAACTCTGATTCACTTTATTCAAAATCAACCCAAATGACTGATGAAGTATTTATCTCAGAAAGGTAGAGCAAGTCTTATTTATTAAGGAATATGGTGGCTAACTTTTCTGGCATTTATAATCTTTTTCTACTCTCTGTCACATTCCCACGTACACCTTGGTAAGACATTAATAGAGAACCAGATATGCTTTCTATGTATTTGGCCAACAAGGTTCAAAAATAGAGTATGCAAGATAGAAAATAGGAAATTCTGGCTTCATTCAGGTAGGTAGATGTTTTGAAGCTTTTTTCAGTGGGACCAGATTTTTTTTTGCAGTTCTGTTGGGCTTGTGGATTTTTTTCTTGAATTTTATCTTGGCTTCTTCTGTTTTGGCTGAAGTGGGAGAGTTTAAAAAGACCCAGTACGAAATGCCCTCTATACTGGCAGTCTTTGAAAAACCGATGACTATATATGAACCAAAAATTCAGGGACATTGTGACATTTCATTGTCACCTACAATGTAAAATGAAATTAAATGTGAGTAAAATTAAATGAAAAGTAAAATGAAATGAAGTTTTGAATTAATGTTGTCTTCAATGATAAATTTTCATGCTAACAGTTATTAGGAAGTACCTCAGTTCAGAAGGAAGTCTTTTGACTGTTATCTATGAAATCCTGTTTCAGTGAAGTGATTAAAAATGAACTACAAGTCTCTGTTGATACCAGAAATTCAGTACAGTGACATCCCAGAAAGAATGATACATTTGGAATTAAATTTTTGAATTTAATGGTTTCTCATCTGGGTTCAGCTGATCTGTAATAGTTAATACAGACCTAATAGGGAGCCCCCATGCACAAAGTAGTATGGAAAAACAGCTGTGTGTTGCAAGTCAAACGTACACTTCCCTTGGCAAGTGCAATCAATTCCATTTGCTCTCGGAATGGTCTATTCATGTGTTTTATTTTGAATTAATGTAGGGTGGATGCTTGCCTGGCTTTTATGCTACTCAAGAATTTCTTGTACAAGACAAAGCTATAGCTTCTCTGCTAGTGTGATTGACTTCTTGCTAGCTACAAGCGCATAAGAAAGATGTTTCGTGGCTGAGGATCTGCCCCCAAGAATTCATGATGCAATATTATGCCAGGATGCATACAAGAGAGATGCAGAAATAGAGAACATAAGGAAAACAGTATGAAATAGTCATAAAATATCAGACCATGGTTCAATCTAGCCCACTATATCCATAGCAAGAGTAATTATCTTCAGGAAAATAATAGTTTATATCATGTTTTTATCATGTTGGGAGAGAGCAAGCAGAACAGTTTCCTTGAGTCCTGGGGTACAATTGCTCCTAGAGGGTCTATTTAGGAATGTAACCTCAGGATGTTCCTGTAGGTATTCAGCTCTTGGCTCAAATTTATTTTTATGTGGGTTTATAAATATATTCCTACTCTGATAATTAGTCTTCATATGCAAGTCAGTCTTGAGTCAAATTTTCTTTTTCTACTTTTTCCATTGAAAAATTAGAATTATATCCTCAAGGACTCTGATCCCTTATAGACTTCCCATTTTCTTGCAAGTATTATATAAAGCATAAACTTTTCTCTGGTATGTTGTATATTAATATTCTTGGTTTATTGTTTGTATCTAGAAAACAGTCTGAATTCTGCATCATAGAAATAAATAATTTGCAATGGGATGTATTTTTTTAGTCCCAGAAAAAAATATAAAACTATAGCAGTTCCAGCTGCTTTCTATCTTGATGGTAGAAAAAAGACACCATTACACAGCGGTGACCTTTCTGACCAGAGAGGAGGATGAAAAAGATTAGTCAAACATGCCAAATGCACACTTTTAAAATAGACATAGAATACTATTTGTAATTTTATCCCAAGATTAGATGTAAATGACAAGGCATTCAGATACTGTTACCATATCTTGTCACCTTAAAAAGACAAAACTATGACTAGGGAAATGTTAAATAAATGACAGAGATGATGCCACCAGTTTCCAAATTAACTCTCTAATCTACAATTTTTATTCACTTTACAATTTTTAAATGGGGAATCTTTGTGACTGAAGAAAAAGAGAAGATACTTTTAAACCCAAACATTCCAATTTTATTATTAACAAATCTTGGCTTTTAGTTGTTGTAAAAGATTTTTTCATAACTGCTTTTTACATTATATTTGGTTGTGACAGTCATGCAGAGAATCAGCTTAGTAGAAAGATCCATTTAGATATGTATGGAGCATTTTCGCACATCAAACAGAGCCCATGTTTTTTAACTTTATTTGTCATAGTTCAATACCTCTTTGATGTGCATTAAAGACATCATCATACATTTCAAAACGTTTTGACAAATCTTGTCTCTGTATGCACTTTGTGATAACTTGAACGCAAAACCATTTTGGCAATATTGCCCAATAGAATATGGTGAAAATTTTTCAAATTTTTATTCTGGAATGTGAAAAACCTGCCCCATCAAAGGCAATTATAGTAACGAATGATACGCTTTATTAGTTCATTTCTATTCAGCACTATTTCCCGAAATCTGGTAACCTGCTTTGTCCTTCAGGAAAACAAACCCATAATGCCCCTTTCCTGCCTGTGTGATGTATTAGCTGATATTAAAAAGCTACTCAAAATTAATGCTCACAATGGACTTGTCTGTATTCTCATGTTGAAAATCAGAATTGGATGTATTTTTCAATCGTAGTTCATCAAAGTTAGCTTAATGTGCTTGAATAAGATTAATCAATATTCAGGCTGACAAATCTGATATTCTCTGTGTTTTAATCTAGGATGATCTTTAGCTTTTGCATAGTTCTCTGCTGTAGTTCTCTGCACTATTTTATCTTTTTTGTGATGTGTACTTGGATAACATTTAAATTATCATCACTGGCCTCTGTGTCAGCATCTGTTGAAGTAAATGGGAGTAGTTTACTCTCTTGGCTATTGCTTTATTCCTTCTGTGGACTCAGGAAGACATGGCTGCATATTTTACAGTCAGGATACATTAAAATTTTCCTGTCATCTGAAGAGTTAAAGACTATGAAAAAAAAAAAGAAAAGCAAAAAAGAAAAAAAAAGAAAAAAGAAAAAAGAGTGTTGTGAGTCTGGGAAGCAAAGGGTGGACCATTCTTTTCAATCCTACTCAACTGTATAGTCCTGTGTTCTTCAGACTTTGGGATGGCAATGCACAGGAAAAAGTTTTCAAAATTTTCCTTTCGATAAATTAACTTCAGAGTGCTTGTATAGAAATAAATTATGTTTCTAAGGATCACATCCCATGAGTGCTTTGTAAATAAGGGATCCATTCAACTGTAGTTATATCAAATACATTGTCAGAGTTCAGCTAAATGTAGGTTTGTATTGAAAGTTAGGCGTAAGCAATCGATACAGGTATGCACATACATGCGCTGGCTTTGGATGCTAACAGAGACTTTCTACCTTTGATTCTGTTTTACCTAAGTGGTAGGGATAATCCATAGTACATAACCTGTCTGGAGCTGGAGATGATTAAATAAAAACGTCAGAATAGATTTAGTTCATAGGCATAATATTACACAGAAATTCAACATGATAATATTCTGCAATAGTCTAATATAAATTCACAGGGCTATTAACTCTGTACCACAGGCACTAGCTCTTTAAACTTAAAACTGAATACACCACATTCAAAGATAATAAACGAAACTTCCATTTTCTTTAAGCAAAGTGAAAATTAAAGCAACAGGATAGAGCATTTTATATTTTATATGCAGGAAGAATATACACTAATTTAGATAACTACTCATTATTTCTTATTTTTAATGAAATAGAGGCACTTTTATGTAATTAAGATGTTTTAATTAGGATAAATACATTTCAAACAGATGTGGAAGGGCATCTTGCAACACCATGGCTAGCGTCTTGCTGTGCAGGCAGTCATACACTATGATTCTTTCCATTGCTTATGCTTGCCTTTGCTAATGGGGTTCCAAACATTTCTCAAAAAAGTGCTTTGCAGTTTATCTCTGCAACAAAAGGTATAGAGCAAGAATATTGTGTTTTTTGCCTGCTCCCTTTTAAATTAGAAAAAAGAATATAAAAGGCACAAATTAACTAATACAGTTAATTGTATTCTTAGCAAAGTTTTCTATATACAATTCTTTTGTCTCTGCTATTTGAACGATTTAATGCAACACTGATTGCAGGATGTGCTGTGTATTCAGGTATTCTATCACAATGGAAGGCTGGATGATCATGACAAATTTATGGCAATCATTTAAATCAATAACATTTCAGAGCTTTCGCTACTTCAGAGCCAAGTCCTGAGATGCTAAACATTTTTATTGACAGCAGTCTCACTGTGAATTGCAAGTGCTGATCACCAATTAGGAAATAACCTGGTGGTAATGGGGGGAAAGAAAATGTATTTTTATTCCCTTGGTACACATTTAAAGACTGGATACAATGTTTTCATAATAGTACTGTGTTTTGGGGAAAATTCAACTTCAAATCCTCTTTCACCCACACATTAAATCATCAAATCCTCTGGATAAATATAAGCTTATGTAACTAGTTGCTTAACGTTAGATGCCTGAATCACTGAGGATACTGGTCTCCTACAATTCTTGGCTAAAAACTAAGATTTTTTTAATTTCAAACTTAAGAACTTGTATTTTAATAAATGCCTCATTCAGCCTTGCAGTCCAGGTGACAGCTGCTATACTCATAATGAGAAAGGTTTAACTTTATGACGCATTTTCTTAAGGCTTATGAACTGCAGAGTCATAGGCTCATAGATAAGTGAATCAACAGGGCCACAACACCCGTTGCATACTTAGGACCGACTCAGTTTCATCTTCTAGAAGTTTTTGTGCGCCAAAGGCTTACCTCTTTTTTCCAGCTATATAGTTGGTCTAATACATTGTATTTCCTTTCCATGCAAACCATGATATGCTTGTAACTTTAAATGGAGTTATCTGTGACAATTGTATTAGTCATTCCTGAAACATGTCTATTTTGGCCAACCTCTTCTCAAAAATTCCTATCACTGGACTCTCTGCTGTATTTATCCTGGATGACAGCTGAAGCAATATCGATTTCTTGCATGTAGAAAATAGTTTTGGAGTAATCTGTCAGCTAGACTAAATGGGAGAAGTTTTTTGCACTAATTAGTTGGCTTGAAGATCCCCCACTGGCTGGGGGAGTTTCATAAGGCCACCCCCAAGGTTAGCTTGCCTTCCTGTAACTGGTGCTGCACCCCCCTGAAACATTCTTTTATTCCAGCCGTATGTTCAGGATTAGTAACTGAAAGGTTGTTGTTATGGGAACCACAAAGAAGACTTTTAATTGTCCAGAGTTATCATAAATAATGAAAAATAACGTGGATAAATAGTGAAATGTAGTTCTTATTAGAATTCAGGAAGACCCTTGCTCCAGTGGGGAAATACATGTGAAGGAGAGGATGTGCTGCACTGTAAAAATCTCTCCAGTCATGCTGAAATGCTGAAGAAAAGCTGTTTTTCACTAAGGATCAAAAGCTCACAGGAAAAAACCTATTTAAGTTCCCGACAACGGGAAATTTTGTTTCTACAGCAGAAGCTTAAGAGCTGATTAATATGGTGTCTGGGCATGTGTCCTGCAGAGGCAGTTAAATGTACTGCCTTTGCCTACCACTGTGGTCTTCCAATTTGTTTCTGAAAGTTACAGCGCTTTTGCTGGTGGAAATTGCTTTTTGCTTTCAGCAAAATAAACAGATCTGAACAGATGGAGCATCACAAAGCAAACCAATGTAGTTGTCTAATTTATCTCTACTTACGGAACTATTATGTACAATCAGTCATGTCTCCACACAGGGGGTCTCTTTGCTGGTAATTCATAAGCAAAACGCCCATGGAAGGCAGTCAGTGCTGGCTGAATGGCACATGAATACCAGGGAAACTAAGATAAAAATATTTAGTAGGAGTGGACTAGCAGGGGTCAGAGAAGTTTAGAGAAGACAATTTATTATTGCATGCATTCCTGCCCAGTGTACTGCCTTACATTCTCAGTTGCTGAAAAGGACTTGGTATAGAGAAATGTATGTATGAACTATAAAAGGCTTGTTGGGCAGATAAAGCAGGATTTAAAAATACAACTCTATTTTAAATACTTTCAAATGAACATTGTCAATGCTAGATTTTGTCCAATATCTGGAATAGAAGCCACCAAATTAAATAAGCGCTTTTTTTTTTTTTTAATCATTTGGAATGGAGTTTAAACTAGGAGTTTCAAAATACTGAGAGAAATCCTGTTCCAATTAATTTATTCAAAACAATTAGGGAACTTCCTGCTCCCCCCAAAATGTTATTTCTGACACACAAATAATTTTTCAATGCTTCCTTTTTTTACTTTTTCTACCTAGATTTTGGGAGTGAAATAGAAAGCTATTTCTCAGCTTAACATCCCAGTAATATCACTGCAGATCTGGGCAAAAAATCAACTCCCCTCTTTTTTTTGTACGTGAACTTCTGATTTTAATTTTATTTCAGTTTTATTCTTTGGAATATGTATGTGTAATGTTTCAGTATTGACAAGTAAATTATCTATAAATTAATGGATGGTGAACTGATGTTTAATCTATTGAATAATTCTTATTTCTCATGAGTGAATGATGTTGTATGGTATTACTTTATTTCCTTCCTGCACAGATCAAAGTAATCATTAGCTTTAAAGAATAATTAATCTCCAAGAGCAAATAAAGATTAATGAACAATTAATAATAAATGGTCTTATTTGAAACCAAATATCAGTATTGGCTTATATGGATGCAATTATTTGTAGAAGAATATAAACGTTCCAAACATTAGTTGTGAATAAAGCCAGTTTGCTTATGGTTAGGAAATTAAAAGCCTACTCTTACGATTCCGTGTACGTTTGAATGTTACTTCTGCTTAACCACTCTCTTTGAAGAATGATTGTGAAATCTGAACCTCACAATCATCCTTCAAAGATTATAATAAATAAATAATAATCACAGAAGTATATTTAACGTGCTTAACTACTCAGCCAGATATTACTTCTGTGCAAAAAATAATCTTTGCTGAATCATGCAGTATGATAAATGTATGCACTCTGCAATACTATTTAAATGGATAAGGGAAATAAACTGAATAAATACTTTCAATATAATTTTATAGATTTTCAAAGGCAAAAACATTTTGGTTTAATTCCAGCACAGTTTACATTATGTGTACTTTCAATATACTTTTAAAATACCTTTTACATACCAGACTGGAATTTTGAACTTTACTTTTACATTAAAAACACCCTTTTACTTAATTTCTATATAAAAGATATTATTTTTAAATGCCACAGAATTTGGTTAGGACAATAATAAACACATTTCTCATGATGTTGTTTCCACTGAGGAACTTAAAGATTTCCACCATATGCTTTCTAATTTTGACTCCATACCTTCCTGTTGCAATTCATAACTGACATTACAATTTTAATTTACAACTATAATTAATGTTAAATAAAATTCACATAAAATATAACATTTACAAATAAAACCAATCTTTTATTGCAATTAGGCTGTATGCAGAGCTAGTATATAAAGCAAATGTTGCCTGCTTCTTGTTCTAAGTTAGCTTTTAAATCTTTGTTCTTTCAGAAATATCTACACAGAAAAGTACTTATCTTTCAGATGCAGATGTTAACACACAATAATTTTACTTTTTTTCAGTGATATTTCTTATCCTACAAAATTGGGCCCTGTTTCAACTCACTGCAGACACTTTTCCTACTTCTGATGAAATGCCGTGCCATGGACAAATATTGAATGCAGTAAGTCAAGTTCCATGAGTGACAGGATGAGTCTGTATTTTGTTATTAAGTATGGGTAAATAATATTATTTCACTATATTTTGACTTACTCATAAAACAGAAATACTAGCTCTTACAGGAAAAATAAAAAGACTGTTATCCAATTGCTGGAAAATGTGTGATTTCAGCTTCCTTGGTTTTGATGTGAAAGCTAAATAACCAATGCGCTCGGTGTGATTTGGTATTAAAAATACGGTATAGCATGTAGACTTCAAATGGGACATCTTAAAAATAGAGGGTATTTTCTGCGTGCACATTTCAAATTGCTATGTAAAGGTAATTGAATATCAACTGTTTGGTAATAAGCCCATGAGTTATGTCCAAATGTTTAGAAAATGCAAGTGCAATTCTTAGTGTCTGATATAACGCTACTATAACCGTGATGTTTACCTAGCTCTGTGAAAACTATTATTATAAGGGGATTGTTTTAACCATCTGCCTTACTGTGTGTGGCTGGGGAGATTGCTGAAGTGCAAGTGCTGGTTAAGTATGGAGAACAATACTGACAGATTACTGAACGTTATAGAGGAGAAATTTGCACCTTATGCGTAACAGATGCCCATATGTTCTATAAGACAAAACCAAGAATCCAGGACTAAAGAAACTGATACATGTTATGCTAGTGTTTCCCCATGGAACTATTACTATTAAGAGAGTCTTAAAGAATATGCAAAAAACCATTAAGATCAGCCTTGAAAGTTAAAAAGAAACATTACATTCATTGCTGTGGTACAAACTGCATGTTACTGTATTTTAGTGAAAATGGGATATTTCTAAGAGCAACTATGGTCAGTTATGACTACGTATTCAAAAGAATTCATGTATGAGTGTTATGGGCTAAAGTAACAAATTGCTTTGAGTGTAAACCTCTGTTAACGGTCATATTGCTGACAGACCAGATGTTAAAAAACAGTGTTTACAAAGGGCTAACCATGTTTGTTCTAATACAGCTCTCTGTAAGAAGTATTAGGAAATGCTTTTTTTGGTGGTGAAACAAGTGTTTGTTCAACATAGTCCCAGATCAGGTATTTTCCTTGTTCCAGATATAGAGGATTAGGTTTAGGAATCTATCATTGGTCTGAATGTGATTTATGAAAAATAAATGCACATAATTTAAACTATTAGTAATTTTAATCTATTTAACTCTTTCTTAAAATTTGGCTAAGCTAAAAAAAACAGTGGTTTTACTAATTTGATTTTAACTATTTTATTGTAAGGTTATATCTAACTTATTCATTGTTACATCTTTTATAAGAATAACATAAAACGGTAGATTGTTCATTATTTTTTTTAGTTTTGTACAAGCATTATCTGTTTAATCATCATGCTGTTTCTAATAGCATTCTTAGTTGAAAATCAAATATAAAAAGTCCTTGGTCAGAAATTGTGGCAGAATGATAAAAAAAATTAGAACCTTTAAGACCGAACTTGCTCCATGGTAGTGTACTAACTAATGGGTCTTATTCCTCTTTCTGATGAAATTCACCCTAGAAGGCTCTGACTTGCTTCCAGTTACATTCAGGACTGAAGTGGTTCTGCTTTGTTTAGAGTCTATCATCCCAGGACCAGGATGTGATCTCTAGTTGTTCACAGCTTTGTATATTGACAAGTTAACAGTTTTTGCTTGTTTCCATAGTAACATAACAGATAAACCAGAATTAAGCTGAAAGTATCTTGTTTCAAGAGTATGGAGATATCTTTACACAATTGTTTCTGGGGTGTTCAATTAGAAATTGTGTTCTCTGTAATCAAAATCTGATTTTGTTAACTGGCTGTTTTGAATGCATATACTAGACTATGCTTTTTTCCACTTAAGGAAGTCATCAACCACTCACATCAGTCTGTTAGGTCAATGCTAGGTCGTTCTAATTTAATTTCTTTCCCAATATTGACTTCTTTTTTCTTTGCAACCTTCAGAATTTTTATGTTCTTCCTTTGAAATGTGTTGTACTGCATTTTGGTCTTTTTCTCCCCAGTTCTGTTCTTCTGCAAAGGGACATACTTCATAGGCCTTTTTTTATGCCAGTTTTTAGGAACAGTTATAATAGTTAGAATATTATCATCCTTTCAGTTTTGCAAGTGAATTTGTCAAAGGCTAACCTTTTCAGCTTTTTTACAGCAGGTGCTTTTGCATTTTATAGCTTATACTGTGCTGGGCGCATACTTGTTCCAATAACTTTTTTCCTAAGAGGCATTTTCATACATGGTAATGATCCAAATGTAAACTCTTGTTCATTATTTGATTGCACATTATACTACAAAGCATATAGAAAAAGCTCCAACAAAGACAGTTGTAGGTGGAATATTCTCAAGGTCATTAATTGTTATTTATTTTCATTATCAACACTTGTTGCTGCTGAATAATTAAATGTCTGAAATTTTACAGCATTGTCTCTTATGATACCTGCAAACGTCAATGGAATTAATCCTCTTTTAGATTTTACTTCTCAGATCTTCATATCAATTGATCTTCTCCTAAACTATAGATCTGTTACTTTAAAAAGACAGAATTACAATATTTTTACTAAACAATTACTAGAAATAGAAGTCAGAATATCTATAGCCCTAACACTTTTAGCTTGGTGTCAGATTATCAGACTATACTATGTAAATAATGCCATAGTCTCTTGCTATTTAAAGACAAATGAATTCTGTGATAATTTAAAAATTTATTTGGAATACCAAAAATGAAGTCTTGCAGTTGCTGTTTTTCTTATCTCTCTCTAAAATAATAATGCCAAGCACTGATAGTCTCCTGTTCTTCATCATTCATCAGACCACCACCACAAACAGAGAAAAAACCAAAACCAGTAAGAATATTAACTGGAAAACCATTTCTGCTAAACACCATTATTCCCAGCTTTCAATTAGGAATTTTTTAAGCTTTTTTTTCCAATGTTTAAAGGAGTTAGACAGTAAAATTATATTAAAATTAGGTGAAAATGGATCCCCTCAGTTCCTACAATTTCTTTCATGTTTTCAGTCTGAGCAGTTTCCAAAGTCACATAACATGTTGGTTTTAGCAGCAGGATTAGGCTCTGTGCTACAACAGAACTATAGTTACTGTTCTGGATAACCCCAAATTTCTGAGATTCTACTGTCACTTTTAGACTTTCAGTTAGTCCTGAAACACTTGGTTCAGAAACTGTTAACTCAAATTTCTACCAGCCCACTCAAGTAGCTGAATGTGACTCACACTTTTTTTGGATAATATTGAGATACATCTATATTCATCTGATGCTTTATTTTTAGCCTCACCTTTCCTGATCTAATGTAATGCAACCAAATAGCCCCTAAACGGGTTCCCTGCTCTGCGGTTTTCTTTGTCATGATACCATCAGTGAGAGCTGTGAGTTATCACTAGGTCTCTTCTAACTGTTTCTCTTGGACGTGTATAAGATTCGTTTTTGTTTGAAGGAAGTGTATCCACTTCTCTTTTCCTTTTCTGGGGGAAAGTCTTTCCTTTTCATCCTCTCAGGCCTTTTAATTGCTACATATATTGACAAACATATCCTGCCTAGCTATACCTTTGGCCAAAAGGGGTGAATGTGTCTGAACATTTGGCCCATTCCAGTTCTGTTGCAGGTTCTGCCTTGTCCCTGGGAGTGAAGAGCCTGTCCTGTGCTGAAGTATTTCAGAAGTCTACAGACTGTTGTGACTTTACCAACAGAAGGAAAGTGTCAGCGATGGTGCCCCTCTGCTCGGTAACATTCAGAGCTCAGCTGTCATGCTATGAGACATGATCCAGCTACACAGAGGCAGTCAATGCCGAGTGGAAAGCCCTGGCTGGCAAAACCCAGCGTGCTTTCCCAGTAGGAAGCATGCACAATGAGTGTGTTTTACAGGCTATTCGGAACCATAATCTTATTTCCATAAAAGCATGTCAGTGTTCACCACTTGCTGTACGTATTCTTGACAGATAGCTGGCATGTCAGCTGATTGGTTTATGATTTGAAGAGAGAAAGAAATACAGTCCTGAAAGTGGGGATATGCACCAACCAAAGATATGTAACCGCAGCCACTGTGTTCTGCACTGTGTTTAATTCCTTCCTCCCACTACACTGTACGGAGTATCTCAGAGCTTCTGCAGACATGTAGATAATTTCATCTGTGGGACGTGGAAGCGCTGGAAGTACCCAGTCATGCTTATTCCTAGGAATAGAAATTCTTTGTCTAGCATTTTCAAATATTCGATGCATCAACCTGTTGATAAGTAAACCATTATAATGCCAATAATATCAATGGAGCTAGTCTGGTTTATACCAGCGGAGTTCCTGATTAGGTAAAGTTTTCCATTTAGCATTGACAATAAGGGACAGAACTTGGTTTCCGGCTGGAGTCCCTTTACTCTTAATTAAACAGCAAAGATTCAGTGACTCTAAAATGAATTTGTCTACTGTAAAGTAAAATGTTTATGCTGTGCATTCTGAAGTTTATTTTCCCCTAACTACAGAAGAATTCTGAAATATTCATTGAAAATAAATTGATATATACTTCTATTTGTGCTTAGTTTCTCTCCTGATTTTCTTCTGCTGCTTCCCTGAGAGCATTGCCTGAATTAATTGTTCCGTTGTAGCACTGAAAATTTCACCTGGATAATACTGCCTGCTTGTAGAATATTTGTTGCATCTGCTGCTACATGTCTGTCACTTGCAAAGCAACTTGTATGTTGAAGGCTGCTGTCTTCTCAGTCACACAGAAACTGTATTTGCTCACCCTCCAGTTACTTTTCCTACTCTTCATGTTATCATACTTTGCTGAGTCTTACGTTCCACCTTCATGGTGTCTAGCTCATAGCTCTTCCATGCTTGCTTTGTGCACATCCTGGCCTTTCAGTGTTGAATCTAAATGCTAAATCTTTTGATGACTGTTAGCTGTTTCACAGCTGTTGCATATATGACAAATGATCACAACAATCTAGGTATATACAATACTACCACACTGAAGACAGGTAGAAAAAAACTTTCTATAGGGCAAGGTTTCTCTTTTCTCTAGAGAAAAAACATAATAGTATTAGCTAAGTGCTTGTTTCTTCATGTCTTCTCCCACCTTTACTCTGTGCAGTAAGTGCTAATAGAATTAATGTAATTTTTCTTGTAGATTAGAACTATTGTTCTAATCACATTTTGTTTCAAATTATTTAAAATGTCCAAGGGGGACATCATACCTAAAACCTCCACAAATAAAGGCCATTTTCCCCTGTTTTTGGTACAAGCTTGCTTTTGCTGAGAGTTATCCTAACAGTTCTCCATATATGTTTATCAGATTACGTTGCAAAGGGCAGTGTAAAAATTCATCTGCAACCAGAATGGTTGTGGGTTCTATAAACATACCAATAAATATGGCAAATCACAAGTTTATTCTGAAATGTATTCATTCAGAGTGTGGATAAGTGCTCTGATTACATTGAAGATATTCTTGTTCTCTTAAAACATTACTTTAGAGGTTTTTGGCTTTTCTTTACATTCCAAATTGTAGGGTTGTGTCATAATTCCCTATTGATTACTTTCTCAAGAAAAAAAAAGAAAAAAGTATTTTTTCTGCCTATGCACCAGAACTTTGATGTTTGGTTATTCTGCAGTTTTGCAATCTCACCACTAGTCTACAAAATTGTCCTTTTAAACATTCACCATTTTTAACTAAGGAAGTTAGTCAAAACTAACTACTTCAACTACTACTTCTTCAGCTAATCCTCAAATCAGAGGAATTTTGGTGAAAGTAAACTGAACAAGGCCATGTAAAGTCAGTCCTTCTTAGGCACAATGAAACATGATTTTCAAGCATACATCAAAATAAGATCTTTTTGCTACCCTAGACTGATGACATCTATTAATGATTTGGAATGGGGAAAATGGACAGGATCTGCTACCAGGGTATTTCTGTTTTCAATCATCTGTAACATTTTTTAATAATTAAGTCTTTCCATAGAGACTTGAAAAGAGACATTGCAGTTAAGTTTTTTCCAATATTGCTGAAAATATTGTAACTACTATATGAATACATTGTCTTTCACAGAAAAGACATTCTCATGCTGTTTATAAAGACATTCTCATGCTGTTTATAAAGTCACCAATTGACTAGATATTTGATCTACTATTAATAATGTTTCAGATGCACTTATATTTGATTAGTCATTTCAATTAACAATCCAGACCACCTGTTTCTTTTCCAATGTATGATGCTGGATAAGGATAGCAGTGCTGCTGCTTCCATAGCATTTACTAGCTATTGTGTTTCATTTAGTGCGTCGTTCAAAGGAACAAAAAATGACTTCTACTCATGTTAACATTCTATATGAAACGATACTTTAAATTTACTTTAGTGGCCCTGTACCTAAAGGAACTGGACTTAGTAGACTTCTATTCACTTAAGAAAAAAAAAAGAAGAAAACCAAATCAATGCAGAGTTCTCTTTATCAGGGAGTGTAGTGATAGGATGAGGGGTAACGATTTTAAAGTGAAAGAGGGGAGACTTAGATTAGATATTAGGAAGAAATTCTTTACTGTGAGGGTGGTGAGGCACTGGAACAGGTTGCCCAGAGAAGCTGTGGATGCCCCATCCCTGGAAGTGTTCAAGGCCAGACTGGATGCAGCGTTGAGCAACCTGGTGTAGTGGGAGGTGTCCCTGCCCATGGCAGGGGGGTTGGAAGTAGGTGATCTTTAAGGTCTCTTCCAAACTAAACCATTCTATGATTCTACGATTCTAAATTATGTGGAGGCTATTGAGTTCCTTTGGTTTTGGCTGTGGTTCTGTTTCTTTTAAGCATTACTAAGGTTTTTACTTTTGTGTTCATAATGCTCACATTTCCAATTTGTTCACTTTGCTTCTGACCTCAAAGATGGTTGCTACCAACCTGATAAGGATGTGCTACATTACAGTACTGCAGTGGCTGGGCAATGGTGGTGGACGTGGCGGTACCAGAGCCAGGGAAATGCAGGGAAGAGCAGATCACTTGGATGCGTTCCTCTCTAACCTGCTCTAGGTGAACCTGCTTTGGCAGGGGGGTTAGAATAGATGATCTCTAGAGGTCCCTTCCAACCCCTACCACTCTGTGATTCTGTGATTCTGCAGTAGATGCAAGTGATGCATGGTGTATTTTCCACATGGGATGCTCCTCCAGGATTCCTAATTCTAGTTTAAGAAATGTTTATATTCCCCGGTGCCTTCTGACCTTAGAAGCTCTTACAAGTGTTTCAAAAGGAGTAAGAGAGATTGAAAAAAACTTCTGCCCATTTTGGCATATAAATTATTTAAATGGACAAAATGATCAGAGATTATAAAAAAAAATATTTTATGATATTTATACATACACATGGACATGTTGACATACAAGTAATAGAAAAGCTACAATAACTGGCTGAGGTGTTTGACTTAGTATAAATATTAGAGTAGACTATTGATTACTGAGGGTAACAGGTGAAGAATTATTTCAATAGCAACCTTGTGTAGTCAGCCATGGAAGAGCTTAGCTGTCATGGAAAATTAAACTGAGCCCTGAGATCTCCCTGACTAAGGAGGTGTATAAAGTTTGGATTGAACACCTGCTGGTAGAGAATAAAATATTTGCCATAAATTGGGTATCTCTAGTCCCAGCTGCACTATAGTAAACCACATGAAATTACTTTTTGTATGACAAAGCTGATACGAAACTTATCACTAGACTAAGTCTTCCAAAAGTATTTGATGTGACTGCTTTAAAAGATCCTGGTTCTGGAGACATCTGTATACTATTAATCCTACTGAAATCAAAGAGAAAATCTGTATATGTAGTAAGATGGTGACATGTTTGAGGCCTGAAATTAGGCAACAAATACTTTATTAGGAAACAACAGATTTGTTCTTCTCCTTTGTGCTTCTCAGTTAAGTTATTTCTAGAAACTAATGGAATGTTGAGATTAGAAATATCTGATTCAGAGGAAAAATTACTATAGTGGTAATAAATAGACATTTTAATTTTAATGAAGTATTGTATTTTGTATAGTTCTCTGCTCTTTCACCTGAGAAGCGGTGGAAGTCTTACCATTTTTTACATGGTCAAATAGGATTCAAGAGCAGTGACTCTTGTAAAATATATTTCATTAAGCAGCCCCATACCAGCTATTATCATTATCCCCAAATATTTGATTGTTTACAATCAGAAGCATATCTTTTTCATCTTTCTTACAGCACGTACACAATACATGCACTTTTATCCAAGGTACGTTATATAAGCATAAAATGTGTGTGTGTGTATATATATATGTGCATTTTCATATATACGAAAATATAGTGCTTAGTATTTACACAGTGCCTATCAGTGCCTTAATAAGACACAACAGCTACAGGAGACTTCCCACTTGATACAGAAGGAATAAAGGGTAAGTATTATGGAGAAATTTGTTTCCCATCATATGTTGGGAGTTTTTGTCTCCCAACACTATCCACTCTCCAACCCCCAAATCTTCCAAGTGTAAATTGTAGGGAGTAAAAGGGCTGTGGGAAGCTTGGACAGAAGACCTAGGTTCTGTGCTTGTGTGGAGGGTTTCTAAGTCCTCTGCTAGCTCCAACCTGTAAAGGATTTACAAAGAAAAAGGTAAACACAGTTTGAAACATTCTGATTTTTCTTCCCAAGCAAGGTTCACCTCTAATAGGGCTTCCTGACCAGATTCTTCTTTGTGCTGCTGTGGAGGTATACAGCCTCTATGCAGACGGCCCTAGCACTTCTCTAGTTCCCTCGGGATTTGCAGAGCTTTATCACTTGATAAAGTTTGGATTGACAGTTTGTATCCAAGTAGGGAATTCAAGGAAGCTGCCAACTCAGCTATTAGCAGACAAATGAATGACAGTATATATAAAGTAGAGTTCATGTTTCTGGATGATGGAAATTTCATTAGAGTCTATTTCCACTATCAATTATTAAATAAATTCACTGGAGTCTTTTCCTTTCTTGCCTTACTGAAGACAAATATACTCTGAGAAAGTGTGTGCTAACCCTTGTTATGCATGAGCAGATTTGGAAATAAGAGGGATTATCTCCCTTTCGTGCTCTGGGGATTTCCTGGAGCGCCTCACTAAAATTCTGCATCAGATGCTTGTTTTGCTTTTCAGGAATGAACTGATGTCAAAGGAGTACAAAACTGTATTAAACATCTAAAGAAGATTGCAAAATGGGTAGTGAGGAGTAGCAAATTCTTAAACCCTCAGGCAGGCATCTGAAAGAAGTGCAACTGAGTAAAGAGTATGAAATTGGGGACTTAAAAATACAGCAGTCTCTGATAGTGGGCATTTCAGCAATTTTACTGCCTAATTGAAAGGAGAATATTAACACTAAAAAGAACCTTTCAGATGCTTTCTGTGTAATCATCAGGCTCTATGTCCTTTTTTTTCTGTCCTCCTTTACCTGGGTCTACACACAAAGACTTCAGAACTGAGGCTTATATAATAAGTAAAGTTCTGGACAAAAATTTATCCTCAACCGAAATACACATACCTAGAAATTTTTACTTGGAATAAGTAAGTTTTTCGAAAGAGAGCTCATGTTGTTCCATGTTATTTTCTCATTTAGGTTAGTAATTTGGTTTCTTAATTTTCTTTTTTTTTCTTTTTTTTTTTTTTTCAGTACAGTTGTTTGAATATTAAGCTTAGCTATAACCTTTAATGCAGTCAGCTAACACAGCTGTATAGCTAATACAAATGTGAAAAAACAGCCATGAAAGAAAGAAAGGGTACTCCAGGACTGAACCCATTGCCTGCTGCGATGGTAAAAATCTAGGGGAGTTATCTCAAGGCTGTGATTTGCTTGTGACTCATGCTGTTCTTTACAACACTGCAAAGGTAAACAGAAAGTTTTCCCGCAAATAGTCTACAAAACAGCTTTGGTTTCATTTAACGTAATAATAAGAGAACTTCTGAATAGTACCTAGGGAATAGTATTGTCCTGGGAAGCATCAATGTAGGTCTTCTGAAGGCTGTAGAACCATTCAGTTTTAGACCAGCTTAATTTGTAATTACTGAGTTATAGACATCAGCAGGATTAAAATCATCCAGGCTGAGGCACCAGGCTGGATGGCTGTAGACTGTCCTCCACAGGAGGAGCAATCCGTTTCAAGTCTTTAGCAAGCTGGTACATTACACAGAGCTTTAAGAAGGAATACAGGAGAATTTCACTCTGAGAGTAAATCTGTGCAAGGATTCCAAACATTTACTGCTGTCAAAATTATTGTATTGCAAGGGGAAATGGAATATGCATTAATCTGTACTAAAAAACCCCAACAAATGAACAGGATGTACATGGTCCACGTATAAAAGAGATCCCTAGGAATTCCCTGAAATGTTTCAACAATTACTAGAAAACAAGCTGAGAGGGTTCTTACGCTTTCTGTGCTCTCGTGTGTTAATATGCTAATGCGCTCTACAAAAACTTAAGCATTTACTCATTTGGATTTTTGCAAACTCAAATGAAAGCCCTTGGAGCCCGGACACACTTGAAGACAAGCAACCAAGCAGCATCCCTGGCTAACAAATTGATCTTGAGACAAAGTAACCAATGCTACCATCTGCCAAACACAGTTGTCAGTCCACTAGAACTGCCTGAATCTAGAGAGTAGCAGGGATGCTTTTTTCACTGCAGCCTGTACCAGCTCATGTTCTAGTTTGTTGTCCTAAAAAAATCTCTCAAAGTCCCCTGCTGATAGTGATACTGCCCGCTTTGTGGCTCTGGGTCAATAAGATGCCAAATTGCTACAAGGAAGCCAGAGAAAATCGATGTAGCCCCAAAAGATAGAAATGCTGTTGCCAAAGGTCACTGATACTACTGAGACTGTTGCTATTTGGGAATGGAGTTTTAAGAAGCAATCTAGAGAAATAGCCATAGATGGGAAAAGAAATGTCCAGTTTGCTGTTCCCTCTCTGACATATTGTACATATGCTTATGGCAATACACAGCTTTCATCGGTGATTTCTTACCTCTCTCTCTGTTCCTAAAACAACAGTTGGCTGACACCAGTGGAAACCAGCGGCACTGGCTACATCGACCAGAACTATGCATAGCTTGATTTGGGATGAGGAACTGAACAGTTTTGCTCACACATTCACTCTTGTCCTGCAGGACTCCACTTTGTTCTGACTTTCTGGACTAAAGGGTTAAAAGATCCTATAGTATGTGCTGGGAAATCCTGTGACTGCGGAACCTTTTTGAGCTATCTGTGCTGTTGCAAAAAAATGTTTGTGGCGATAAATGGAGAGCTACATTTGCGAAAGTTCACCAGCCACATTGGGGATCCTTTCAGCTGGAAGCAACATAGATGGGACTTCCATTTTAGGAAAATTAATCAAATATTTCTGTCTGAACTGTCTAGACTGATATGTAGGCAGTACATATTCCCATGTAATCTACAGATAGTTTTCAATTTTAACGTGAAATGAGCTGGAAGCGTGTTGAAGTTTTCTGATGTATGGGCAATATAATGAATTGATCCTCGAGTTGTGATTAACGTGGCAGAGATCTATGGTTTTATATCTTCATCTGCAAAACTCAAATCTGTTTTCCAAGTGGGTAAAGCCTTATATTTAGTAATAGCATCCCTCCTAGCATTCATCAATTTACAGTCTCATTATACATCCACTATTCAATTTCCTCCATAGCACCACCCATTGCAACAACATTATTTTGAGGTGCTAGATTATGGTGGAATGGACTCAAAACCATCTGACACTTGTCTTTGTCTCACCTCTCTTCTATTGGATGGAATACGACAAGCATCAGACCTTTCAGGACCATAGTCACCTCAGAAGTCAATGGGAGCATTTTAGCTGATTTAACTGGGTGTGAATTATCCTGCTCCTTCTCCCATTTCATCATATGTTACCTTTTCTTAGTGCCACTTAGCAGAGCATGGTTGTCATCTGTCAAATCTGTTCTGCTGTTCTGGATTTACCCTCCATCCAGGTTTCTTTGAGTAGAGAGTCTGTCTTGGAAGAAACATGCACTGGTTCTTTTCTGTGGTTTTATTGAAGGCAAGTGAGGAAAACAGTGTTCTCTAGCCACCGTAGGAGAAAGACGCTAGCACTGCCAAATAAACAGAGCACTCACATAAAACAAAACAGTAAGAGCTGTTATAATTGAGCTAATCTGTACTCTTTTAACACTCTTTGTGGAAATTAGTTCACTAGGTTTTGTTAAAAAATAATAACCTTTGTTAGCTGCAGCCCCTTGGTTCGCTTTAACTGCTTACGAAAAAAAGCTGAATTCTGAACTTGTCCCAGTAGGCTATGTTACCTGTTGGAGGAAATAAGGTAATGCAGATTAAAAGGGGACACTGTTTATTATGCTTTTAATGCAATTGGCTTCAGTTTGTAAAGATGACTGCAGAAACAGTCTGCTTCCTTATATCAAATTCTGTATATACCACGTGAAAACAGGAGAGTGGCCACTTAGCCACTGAGCAAAGTGATTGCTATAACCAAGCAACATACTCAGTTCTTACTTTCATTTTTACTTCTCCAAGCACTTATGGATGAGAAAATTGTGAATGACTTATTTTCTCCTGTTAAAATTAGGAGTTTTCAAAAGAACCAGAAAATGAGATGATACGATTTCTGTCTCATTTTAAACAGCATGTCAGATGAAAAGCCTGGCAAAGTTATGTTTTGACAGTGAAGATTGCTGATTATTTGGGAAAGACGTATTGTTTCTAAATGATTCATTAAGCTGGAATTTAAGTCTCATTTTGTTCTCCTACAATTCTTTATCCTCATCTCTCTGAGTGCAAATCACAACTTCAGTTTCTAATAAATGAAAGGCAGTTTTGACTAGCAAGAGTGATTCCTTTGCTCTTTAGGAAAACGAGGAAAGATCAGATGTTGCACTTCCACTGCTAAGTGGTAAATGATTTGCACAACTTGGAAAATCTTGACTATTAAAAGACCAATTTGAAGAATAAAATTTTGCAGCAAATGAAAAGAACATTAAGATGTATATCTATCAGAGAACCCACTGAACAGAGCAAATCATCCAGCATCAGAATTGTTTTCTATGTTAAAATGAAACTAGATTATAGGTGCAAGAAAATAATATCAAATGAATGCTTAAGGAAATGAAAAAGCAAAACAAGATGCAAGCAATATTCTGTTCAGCAGTTAAACTTGATAGGACAAGGGGTAATGGTTTTAAACTAAAAGAGGGTAGATTTAGACGAGATACAAGGAAGAAATTTTTTACAATGAGGGTGGTGAAACACTGGAACAGGTTGCCCAGAGAGGTGGTGGATGCCCCATCCCTGGAAACATTCAAGGTCAGGTTGGATGGGGCTCTGAGCAACCTGATCTAGTTGAAGATATCCCTGCTCACTGTGGAGGAATTGGACTAGATGACCTTTAAAGGTCCCTTCCAACCCTAACTATTCTATGATTCTATGATTCTATTATTCTAAACATATGAAACAACTGGAAATTTCCCTATAATTATGCAAACACATACGGGAAGAAAAGGCTAAAGAAACCAAAAGACATGAAAAAATCCCTGAGAATTCTCCTGCTTCTGAAGTCAAGTGGATGTAAGCAAAATGTCCAGTCATTCCCATTATTTTCCTACGTCATTTGAGATTTAGAATTCCTGATTCCTTACATTCTTGATTCTTTGTTCACTGGACAGTAATTTGTGTATGCCTGATTAATGAGGACCATGATTTGAGAAGAAAAAATGAACATTCATATCCAAGACATCTGATCTTTACTGAGGAATGTCCCGTAATTTATCACTTAAAATTTATAGAGGAACTAATTCTTATAAGCGCATGAAATTTTGAGTATCTCAGTGAAGGATTTTCACAAGATAAGTACTTACTACTTTGTGGGATTTAATGAGCCTTTAAGTTTCTAAAATTGAACACTGAAAAAATGGAAGAATCCCAAAGTGCTAGTTCCTTTAGAAAACATGTTCCTAACTGGCAAGTTCTTGGCCTTGAGTTTGTAAATATGTGAGGGAGAGGGTTCTCCCTTCAACACTTCCTACATATGCCCGTAGAGGTTTACTATTTTATGTAATTCTCCTGGTAAACTGCTTGAATGGTGAATTCTGTTAAAAAGCCCTGATTACCTGTGAAAGCTCCTTCTTACCCAAAGGGAAGGTGGAATTTTTTAGACTTCAAATCTGTGTGAAATTTTGCTGAGGTAAATAAGATCAGTATATTTATATTGAAGTTTAGCAAACTTTGCTTGAACTGTACTGTCTGTTCAGTTTATCTTTTATGTTTGTATGCATCTAAAAATATCATGTCTGTTTGCATGTAATGTGACTAAGCATTCTACAAAGAAAAGTCTCAGACTTGGTAATGAAATCAGAAGGTTACTTGTAAACCAAGGAGGTACATGTAATGGTTCTGGAAAGAAACTAACGGCAGGTCCAGGAGTCTGGGTTTTTTTCACACAGTCTAACAGTACTTTCTTCTCAGTCATGTACATGCCATTGAAGTTTCCCAATGAAATGTAACGTATGGATATTTTCCTCTTTAACATCTAGCGTTTCTGTTTTAAATGTTTTTTTTGTACAAAACTACCAAAGGTCAGTTATCCAAAATTTATCTGATAATTTAATGAAAGAAATTAATTTTATAAGTCAACGCCTATAAGATTGAATTTTACAGCTACTTTGGTTTATGGTTTTGTTGTTTTTTTAATTATTTTCAAAGAACACTTTGGTGCCAGTCTTTTCATGCCAGGAAATCAGCTATAGCTTCTGATTTAGTTTAAATTACATTTTATTTTGATGGGAATTGTCAGTTTATTCTGTGTGATATATAAATTTTGCTATAAACTATTAAAGTATTCAGATAGGAATCATTGAGGAATCCTCATATATGAGACATATCCTTTATGCATACTTCAATTAAAACACTGATTAGCCATAATACTCACTATATGTTTTCCATGCATAATGAGAACAACGAAGCTCTTCTCTTTATGGCAAGAAAGTAAGTATTCAATTGAAAATCATCATCACTCTTCAGAGACAGTCACATTTCACTGACAAGGCATATCTTGACTTTTTGATGTGTATGCATTCATTTTGTGGTTCTCTGGCTGAAAAAAGGGTGAGGATGAGTTATGCTGCATCTACCAAAAAGTTCCAGAGAAATAATAATGTTAAAAACAATAAACATCTTGGGCATATGAAAATTGTTTTTCAACACAGAACAAAGTACTTGGTTTTGGAAATACTTCAAATGGTTAGCTACAGATAGCATTTCAAAATTAAAAATACAAAGTAGCTGTTTTCAAATGGCAAAGCAAAACAGCTGGCTTTTTAGAACATTTGCCTTTTGGGATTTTATGGGGTTTTGTTTTCTTTGAGTGAACTTCAGATTCACAGACATGTTTCAGAAAGCCCCAAATGTCATGCTTTTAGTAGAAGAAATAGGTGGGAGATAAGATTGCATGGAGCTTTTACTATGTATTTATATGAAGCGCTCTTTTTGGCCACTTCACCTAGGATATGTTTGCTTTCCTCTAATTTTTACATTTAAATAATGGAGTCCTCTCAGCAAAGATGGGTGGCCAAACCCATCTGAAGTTCATGAAGTTATCCCTTGAGCTTTTAAGCAAGCTCAGGAGGGAAAGGATATTTGCAAAGAATTCGATTTCTACCTCTCTGCTCTCCAGAGACACTTAATGTCCAGAATAGCATATTTCTATTTAATTGAGCTATTGTGGAGTAGGAACTCCAGATAGAAAGTTTCCCAGTTTCCCAGGAGCCCTATCAGGATGGTTTCAAGTTAAGAATGGATTCAGCTGGAAATGATGACAGTGCTTGACTAAATTTCTGAATCTTTGGTAGTAATCTGGGGCAAAAGGGGCGTCCAATCATTAGCATTTTCAAAGAGTCAGAAAGTAGAAGAAAGATTGTGTCTTAATATTGAAACAAAATTTTTTATTGAACCTAAGATTTCAGATATTAAAATTACTTCAGATATTAAAATGAAATCAATGAAAATTTTGAAATAGAATGCCCTTTCAGACTGGAGGAACCAAATACTTGCCTTCAGAGCTGAAAATAAAATTTTTAGATTTGGAGGAAAAGGGAAGGATGTTTCTCTTCTTCCTCAAATGAACAGATTTTCTGCAAATTGATATAAATCTCTCCCTCGTAGCTGAATTTAAAATATTTTGCTGGCAAAACATCTATGTGAAAAATAATCTACCTTCATGAGGTAGAAAATACTTCATGAAGTATCTTCTCAGGTTGAAAAGGATCATATCAGGATATTTATTATTTCCTGCTCTACTAAACTGCAGTCTCAATATCTCAGACTAAAAGGTCTTAATAGGAAACCGAGGACACGCTGTAGACACTGTCTGTGTTTTTCTTATGGTCTGTCTCTAATTTTGGCAGAAAAAAGAAAAAATACTGCTTTTGGGCCTACATGCTGTTTTCTGCCTTGGGTGAAATGAGACAAAGGTTTCTATAACCACATTAAAATAGGCCTTATAAAAGAAATATAAGTTCAATGATAAGGGTAGAGTTACAAATCAAACACAATAATCATCAAATTGTCATCACTTCAGGACATATCATACCCTTCATCTGCATCCTTTGTAATTGAATAGAGCTGCCCACGTACTCTGAGGGCAGAATATGGCTGTGAAATACTGAAATACTTGCATATTTATTCTCTGGAGATTTATGGGCAATTCAAGAATTGATTTTGCCTTAGTGAAAGTAATGGTTACATTATTAGATTTAAAAAAAATAAAAGTCCCTCTGCTGGTTTAGCTCAGTCCTTCTTTGGATCTAACACCAAACAGGACACCATTACTGAACTTGATTACTCAGGAAGGTACCTACTAGCTCCCTGTTATTCACCAACTATACCAGTACACATGGAATACATCAAGCAGGCTATCTGCAGTACCCTGAGACTGATGCTCTCCTGTCTCTTTATTGCTGGAGAGAAAAAAAGGCTGCCTGAGAAAACAGTGTGGATGGAGCTGCTTGGAAAAGAGCAGCATAACTATAATCCACTGTGAGAAATAATGAAGATGTAGCCAGCTGTTACATATAATGACACAGTACGATTTCCAGAGGCTGGGCAAAAATTCTTCAAATAACAGTCATTGACATTAGAACTAAGTAGGTGAACATGAGCTCTCACTCTGCATATTAATTTCACCTGAAGGAATGCAGTCAAGATTGATATTGGCACTATATGAGAATGATTCTTACCGCTAGGCAGGTTAGAAGAAACGCTTCTGGTTCATCTGCCCTTCTTCCACTATAGATGAATCAGCTGAAGCTGCACAATTCATCTGTATTTTGGATGGCCTAAAACATTACCTTTGTTCAGCATCTACCTTGAAACTTTGTGGACACAGAAGCCAAAAAGTCTATTTTTTAAAACCTCAGTCTAAGGTCCTATCAGCCCTCTGTAGTACAAATATTGAGTGCTATCTATAATGGTTTTAAATTTTAGACTCTAGTTTAATTTCCAAGCAATTAATATTTAAAAAATATGCACTTTATGATGAATGGTGAAATCAGCAGCCTGAATATTGGGTGTGAAGGAGAATCACATACAACATCTGAAAGACTTTTAGCTTGTCATTTCTTTCTGCTAATATAATTTCCAAACCAATAATAATGCTTTGGTGATGTAAGCTGTTGTTTATCTAAATGAACTTTAATTTTCAATCTGATTCTTTTCAAGGTTGAATGGAAATAAAACATTTAAAGGAAAAGTGTTCGCAGCACTAATTAATGCTGTGTTTTCTCGGTGGCAGGTTGACCTCTCTGGTTAAGATTTCTTGTGGTATTGATTAAGACTTTGTTTGCACAGTGACAAGGCCAGTACAGGAAATAGCTTTAGCCAAGAAGAGAACTGATATTAGGCAGGATTACACTCTCTTGCAGTAAGATTTTATTCTGAATTTCATCCTTATGCTTAACTGATGTATACTCACAAGATAATAGAGACACTTGGGAGAATTAAAAAAGGTACAGTCTTCATTGATATTAAAAGCCATATAGATTTAGCTAAGGTTTTAATTTGTCAAATTTTTGCAGCTCATTCTTTAGCTGCGAAATCAACAATTTGTGATTGTTCAACCATTTGTGAATGGTTGAATCAACCATTCTGTGATTCTGTGATTCTGTGACAGGGTTACGTATGTTATGTTCATCTGAGTCATTCATATGTTCTTATTTAATCAAATTGATTTTAACTAGGTTGTAAAAAAATGCAAATTTGCTAGAGCGGAGAAAAAAAAAGGCTTCCCATTTTGAGCATTCTGCCTTCCACTTTATAGATTCATATTCAATTTCTACTTTGCAGAAGCTCAGTTTCCCTGCTGGAAAGGCTTGGGTTGTGAGATAAAGGCAGAGCAGGAGTTCAGAAAGTGATCTGCCTTATGAAACAGGGAGATTCATCACAAGAAAAAATACTGCTTGCCTTTAAAGGCATCCTAGCAGCAAAAAGGTAAGGTTGTTGTGAAAAGAAATGTCAGAAGGGATGTGAGGTGGGGCTGTAGTTTACTGCTTTGATACGGTCTTCTCATAGAGAGGATTTCTCTTTCCTGCCTTTTAAACCAGTGCTGTTTCCCTCTTACAAGGGTCTTAAAGTAAAAATGGGGGATTTGGTCTTTTTAGATTGGTTGATCCTTTGGTTGTGTTTTTTTGTTGTTGTTTTTGTTTCTGTTTTTTTTTGTTTTGGTTTGGTTTGTTTTGGTTTGGTTTGGTTTTTTTCTGGAGATAGGTCAACTAATAGAAGAAAGCTCTTTCTTACCCAAAATCTTGGTTAGAACTAGTTTCACATGCTTTAGGTGAGACTTAATTGTCTGTGTGGTCACTATTGTTGTTGCTTACATTATGAGGAAGAATTTCTTGTTCCATTTATGCAAATATTTTTTCCCTTCACTTGGCAGAGAATGATATCCTAATTTCCCTGCACAACCTCTTTGTTCTAGCAAATGTATTTAAGAGTATGAATTAACTAACCTGGAAAAAAAAAGTATAAAAGTATTGGTTGACTGTCAAGTGTATTGCTGAACTTGTCTTCTCTTGTCATTTTCAAAGTGAAGTTGTAAAAATATATTGTTTCTAATAATCAAACTTCTTACTAGTAACATTGCACATGGTTTGTCATCTGTATCCACTATGAGTACCTAACTGCTTGCTATACAAAAGAACACTAAGACATCTCTTTCATAAAAATTTTGGTAGCAATAAAGATATGCTTTAGTTTTGGATCATTGCTACATATCAAATAATGAAGATGACTTTTACTGTTCAATTAAAGCAAGAGTAAAATGTGTTTACATTTTGTCTTCTCAGTCCCAAGGAAGTGACACATTACTGATGGTGTGGAAGACTCCAGCAGAACTTACCCTTTCTCTTAGTGATATAATTGAGATAAAAATCAGTCACGTTATTTACATTGGAGAGGGAACAGGCTGCCCTTTTTTCTCACTTTCTACAACAAATTGACTCAGTGCTCTAAAATTAATGTAGTTCTTTCTGATTATTTCTCATGGTTTGAGCGATCTGGCATTTCACTTTGCTAGAAAAAGGCAGTCTTGAAAAACAAAGAACCTGACACAGTAATGACAGTGAATCAACGAAAGAGGAAACTGCTGTGCTTGCTCTTTTCTTTACTTGCTAATCTGTATTTTCTAAACTGAGAATAGGTTACAAAGTGTATGATGACTGTGCTTTTACCTACACACTGCTGTTGTGTGTATAGGGATTGCAATGTTGTGGGAGTATGAGCACAATTCTGATGCATGATTTCATAATTTATCTTTAAAGAGCTTAAAAATATTTTCCTTAGGTCTGTGTTAATAGCAGTATACAGCATTTTTTAAAAAAAAAAAAAGGTAGTATTGCAACAGTGTGCTTTATTTGAAACTGACTTGATGCTCTGACCGAGGAGATTGAAATATGATTTTCATTCTGACTGAGAATTCTGTTTGTATCATTGGCAAAATACAATCATATAATTATTTCAACAGAAATCAAATACTTAGGTACCTATATCCTATCACTTGCTTCGGAATTTTGAGCCCAAGTTGACTGTAGAAACAAATGTAGAGCTGGAGGAAAAAGTAAACTGAATATGTGATTTGAGGGCAACAGATGGTCCAGAATGGGGAAGTCAGTATGAAGATTTTTTTAGATCTTAAACTATTAATATGTTAACACATATCACACGGGATAACACCAGGAAGCTAGGGAGAATTCATTGGAATAGAGGACTGCAATCCTGTAGTTATGTGGAGTCCTGAATTCCTTACAGAAGCAGTTCCATTAAATTAATTCCTAATGGCCAAGGTTATATATTCAAAAGTAAAACAGATCAAATGACAATATTTGATGTCCTCCATCCAGCAATGCTGCAATATAAAGTATGTTTATATAACCTATTAAATGTCATGTGTTAAATTTGAATTATATGCATATTATTTACACATGACATTTATATTATGCCAGTGTAAATATAAAGTACAATTTTTAAATGATAGAAATGTTTCCTAGTGTTTTGTATCACTTTGTAAACTTAGAAGATGCTTAACTATGGTCACTGGAAAGAAAATGTCAGCAAAAAATCAAAGTAGAAGTTCATTTGATTATCTGAAGCAAGCCTAACGGAAGTCCTGAAATAGACAATATGGATTCATGGAAATGTAAAAAAAAAAAATTACAGAATCAGTTTGAGAAGGCCATGTTGTCTGTATGGCCACTACTATCAATATATTGGAATTAAGAGTTGTGAGTTGGGTGTCTCTCAAAAAAGGCCAGTGTGTTTTCCTGCAAGGGAAATCTGCCATAAACACACCTTCATACTCAATCAAAAGAAAATCAACTTGGCTGTCAAATGGAAACGTTGTGTGTTCCTGCAGAGGTGTGATGTACTTGAAACCAGTGAAACATAATGTAGGGGCTTCCAACCAGATCATATATTGACTGTGTAATTTCACTTGCGTCAATGGTAAATTGATGCAAGCTCCTGTCTAACCTATTTGCCACAATGGTCAGAGGGGCAAAAAGGAGCAGATATATTCCAGGTCCTTTCTAGAAAAGCCTCAACATCCCTTGTTACCACAGTAGAAAGAATTAGGTAGTAGTCTGCACTCAGACTCATTTCAGTAACCTCAAGGTGAAACAGTCTGGTTTTCAGAATACACTGAGCTTTTGGCTGCTCATTATATCCCACAACCGACATATGGCATACACAAACCCACTGTGCTCTGTCAGCCTCTCCTGGTTTGATATATGCAATTTATTATGTCATCTCATACATGTAAAACGAGGAGAGATGGACATAATTTTTTTTTTGTGAGAGGGAAATACAAAGTCTAGTTTTTCTGTTCCATTAAGATCCTCAAACCTGACTTTTCCAGGGGCATTTTCTAGACCTGTAAAGTCACATACAGAAAACCAAACAGAAGCACTTGTAAGACTGCTGTAAGTGTCCAAAACCTTTATCAAGCACATGCATCCATCTAAAACATTCTGTTAAATGCTTCATTGGTAAATGAAGACAGTGGCTTGCTAAATGCTTTAGAGCTGTTCTGATCACATGGAAATAATTGCTAACAACATGACACTTTGCCATTGACAAGTCCAGCAGACAGGTCTGTGGAAAGTAATTTGCTTTACTCTGCTAAAATACTTTTGTAAAATATCTGATGTCTGCCAAGCAAAAAAGCATTGCAGAGGTGTTAAGCAGTAGGAAAATATATTCCCCAATACAGAACTTAAAGAGCTGCAAATATGAGGTGGGAGAATGGAGCAGTAAGGCATGAAAGAAATAATTGAGTCAGAAAAGTGTACTTTAAGTTTTCCTTTCCTTTCTCTTCTTTTCTTTCCTCATCACTTCTAAAAAAAAGTTGAAAAGTAGAAATAAAGCATTTTTATACTGTGAATGCTGAACATCTCAAATTCACCTCTATTACTATAAATCTGGGAGATGGGGTTTTCAAATGTACTTCACAGACTCTGTTACACAAGTCCCAAAAGGATACCTACGGACTAGCAATGAAATTAGAGCCAATCACTATCAAGCATCCTTCAGAAAGCATCGGAGACAGTAAAAAAAAAATCAGTATCAAATTACCCATTACAAGTCTATTTAACATGACAAGTTTTTTCTGTTTAATCCTTGACACTGTGCAAAATTTTTTTTTTATCTGTGGAGGCTTCAGAATGAATTCTCAAAACTCTACCTGCTTCTATGAGACATGTTTATTTTAGCTTTAAAAACGTTTGTACAGGGTGCAATTGCATTCTGTAATTCTAAGAGAGGGTTAAAGTTGTCATCCTCTTTTTTATTATTCCCACTAACTACTATTCTGGGTCAATAGCATTTCTATATAATTAACCACCTTTTATTTCGTTGTAATATGTTCTAGTGGAAGGACACATTAGTTTGGACACTTCAGACCTTTAGACTACCAGTACTTAGGTATAATTTTCCACATATGCTCTCATTTTTCTGATTTAATCCCTAATAAGTAGGTCATAATTTATCAATAAAACTCAGCTCAGCTCACTTTTAGCGCCAGATTAAGTGATCAGAATTCAAAAGTATTCAGCTCCACAACAGAGTGGGCCTTTTTGAAAACCTGAACCTGATTTATGTGTCTAAGTAAGTATGAAGATTTGAAACTGACTCTAAAGTTCGAGTAGTGGATTGTTCCTTTGCCAATATACTGAAATACAGGATGACCACACAAATCAAGCTTATTGAATCCTAGATAGTGAAGGTATATTGGATGATCTCTGTGATATTATTAAACAGATGTAAAATATGAATATGGCATGTCCTGTTGCTGAACTTTCAGCATTCTCAAATAGTATTATATCCTCTTTGCTTATTCTCACAATACATTTAGTGTAATTTAGGATTATTGGAGTAGCCATCTAAGCTACTTAGGACAATTTAAGGACCATATGTCTACTGAGACGAGGTTTCCATGCTAGGTATGTATTTCTGGCTTTCATGACTATCCCCATCCTAATTTTTTATAAGCCCCATTTACTGTAGTCTGTGTAGCCCCTGCTTTGATCCGCACCCAGGGAATGAGAGCTAAAAATAGCTTTTCATGCTTTCAGTCCTAGCCTCCTCGTCCAAATCAGCGTTCGGAGAACTGAATAAGATTTATCAAAAAATAGACAGAACTTCTGTACCTATAATCCAGTATTTTGTAGGCAGCCTCAGTGTTTCTGAGCTCTAATTATCAGTATCACAGCGGTTAGCCTTTATTTTATTAAGGATTAAATATTTCCAAGTTGTAAACATGCTCAGCCAAAGTATTTTTCTTACTCAGAAACTGCCCATCTTTTACAGCTATTTTGGGCTTTGGGGAGCTCAAAAATGGAATTGAATGTGATCTATTATGAAACATGCTGTTAAAAATAAATCGTTAGAAATAGCACGTTTCTATCTAGCAGGGAATGATTGATTATTGCAGAGTATAAAAATCAGGATGTTAGCAGAATAACAGTAAAGAACCACATTAGAGTTACTGCATAAAAAACCTAGAATCTTTTGTTGCTTAAAAGGATGTAGACTTTCCAATACACTGAGGTGGCTGCCTAGAAAATATTTTAAGATGTAAGTACAGAAATGGTGATATTTCTTATGGCATATCAGATTCATTTTTCTTTTTTTAGCCATATTTACAGCAGTCAGTTTTTCAAATACTTACGCTAAAGAATATCTACTCTGTTATTTATCATCTGCTGTTGTGAAAACCTTTTGTCATCTTAGAGATGTCTGACGGCACAATGTTCAGCAAATTATTTTTAAAAGCCAGCTTTCTTACCCTGATATTATACTAAACCTCTCTGTCTGTCTTTCTTTCCTCAACATGAAAGAAAAGAAATAATACCAAAAATCAAGACAGCATGTTTAACTTTAGCTGGTTTAGTTAATACCTGCCTTTGCATTTGTGGGGGTAATTATGCTCTTGATTCCAACTTGTTTGATCTAACTTCATTCTTTACATGGTAACCATATCCCTGGGGCAGAAATCAATTTAATACTGGAGCATGTACCTATTAGATCCTAGTTCCACTAAAAATTGAGTTAGGGTAGCTCCGCTACTCTTGTGGTGGTGTTACTAAGAACTAGAAAAATGTAAACAAGGTTCACCATGGAAGTGAAAAAACCACACCACCACACTTGAAAACATGTTACAATTTCTGCCATAAGGCCATCCTGTCTTGGGAATGGAACTCCATTGCCTAGTTAACTATACTACTGTTAAATTTACTTGTCATAAATAGCTGTGGAGTATCTGAAAGAAGAGCAACATAAAAACTGGATAAGGTACAAACACTGATTTTTACAGTATCTGTCTTTTCTATAATAAGAAAGTGCGTGAACTGGGAGTACAGTTTTACCACTAGCATAGATGATCATAATCTATTGATCTCGGTCAAGTTTTTCCTTCCATTTCACAGATGAATTTGACCTTGTATTCAGTACGTGACATTGTGCAGCCAAACAAATAATCATGAAATGCGTATATACAGCCACGTTGAGTTTTTGTTAGACAACTTTCAGAAGTTGCTTTTTTACGGAAGTTGTTTTATTTGTATGGTTATTTACCTATTTTGTCAAGTTGCCTGTCACAGAAAGTGGTGGTATGGGGAAAGCTCCTGTGCATACTCCCCAGCAGTATGGAATGAACAAGATGTCTGATATTCTGAACTGAAATTCTCCTTCATATTCCTCCACTTACAGACACATTTCAAGGGTGACATTTCTTTCCACATCTCTCACAGGCTTTTTGATATATTGTACTTCTTTTTGAAATTGAAAAGTAGGCACATGAACCTATATAGTTTCAACCTTTTTGTTCAGGAGTTTATGAAACAATTTGAGTCTGAAATGCTGAAGATTCTGCTGTCACTATTTCTAAAATCCAATCTACACCATGTTGGGAGCATATAATCTCTTGACAGTTTTCAGTGAGCAAGCACATGAATGTTAAAGGAAAAAGGAAACTAGAACTTTATGAGTCTGATGCTTCCAAGAAATGGAGAAGTTCTTTACCAATGTATTTATTTATCCTTAGGAATAATTATTATTGATTAGTATTATTATAAGGACAATGGTTTCACCAAAGCCTTTCTCTCCCAGTGTGTTTTCTACCACACCCGCATCTTCTGACTCCTTTTTCCCAATTTGATCACTTCAGTGTGCCTCATTTTTTGGCATTCTATCCTCAATAAAATGTAACAATAACAACTAGAGCTAGCTGGAATTTGCAGATGCAAAACTTTTCTATTGAAAAAAAGCTTTTAATTGGAATAGAAATTTTCTTCAATTGGGATGAGGTAAATTTTGATAAATTACCCACTAGAAAGTTTCTCATTGCAACACTTTCTATATTGAGAGTTACATCTGTTATTCCAGAATGACTTTTCAACTCAAACTTTGAATGAATTATAGTAAAGAATACGTAAATCAAAAGCTTAAGGTTAAACCAAAGCAGATCAAAAGTAGCTAAAATATTTCCACTGATTTACACCAACTCACCATTTGCAGCTTTTGTGGAGATTTTGACTTTTTGTCCCGATTTATAGTGGAAAAGTTTTTCTTTTAATTTCAAAAGTGTTCCCAAATTGGGAAAATTATTTCCCACCTGGTTCTAATAATAGCATGTTTGAGTGGGTTGTGCTTTCAGACCTACTGTGTCTGAGTGCTTTGCCAACAGTTAAAACAGGGTAACCTACCTTAAGTTCTTAAAATGCCTGGCTCTTGTATAAGTGCACCAGAAAACTATATGAATAAGAATAAACTCACAGCCCGTGAATTGCCCCCATTGGCCAGAGAGGACTGAAGTTTACTTTTCCCCTTGGATTGTGTGGGGCATATTCTAAAATGATTGTTAAAGAAAGTGGACCCCTAGCGCAGACCCTTTCTGAAGTTTCTGGAGTTGCCTGCATGCTGTGGGGAGCACAGAATATTGTCAGAAGAAGGATACAGATAAAGAGTCACTTCACTGTCAAATTGCAGAGGTAGCTGGTTGCTGAGCATCTTTAGTCAAGGTTGTATGGTTGAGAAACAATGGGGCTCTTATATTACAGTAGCTATTCCTGGGTTTGTGGCTGTAGCTGTGGGCAGCGAGCAGTTAAAAAAGAGGATGCATGAAACAGAGAATGCTCTTGTGCCTTAAGCTCTGGAAGATGTCAGTGCAGTCCAGATCCAGTGTCACTTTCTACCTCAGAAGGTCAGGGAGGATTTAGTTGTGGCAGAATTAAGAAATAAAAGAATTTCGTTAGGAAACTTAAAAAATGAAACACAAACTCTGGCTCTTTTGATTGTTGGTGTCAATTTGTGTATCTGTGTGAGAGAGAAAACAAACCTTTCCAGCTTCTCTTTTTAAGCTAACGAAATCTGTTTCCTGGTGGTTGTATCTGAAGTATTTAAACATAAAAAAGAAAACTGTTGCACTCAATTTTTTTTTCCTAACATTTGAAAGCCTGTTTCTTTTTTGACTCTGTCAAAGACTTTGGGGGTAAAAAAAAATTAAAGTCTTGCTCATCTAAGCATGTTTCATTTTTTATGGGTTGTATATATTCAAACAAATCTGTTCCTCTCTTTCAGGATAGTGGGTTTACTTGTCAAAATGCTCAAAGATCTGTTGCTCTCTTTAAGCTCACTTAGAAAAGTGCTTAAGAGAGTTAAAATTCTGTGTGATCGTCCATTAGTACATACATTTTTTCTAAGGTACACGAATCTTATAATTTGTGGTCTAAGGCATTACAACTTCCTTCATGAGACACAATCACTATAAGATAATTCTTAGAAAAATCTCATCAAAATATATGCATCTCTGATCATCACACATGTACATTCAGAGTTTGAACAAAGTTAATTTTTAAAGTACAGATCACTCAGTGCATTTGTGTAGCAATAATCCAGTGCAGTAACATTAATATAGAACTTGCTTTTAAGTGCCATTAAGTGATTTTTAACAAGATTGTGGGCTTCTGTTTAGTCAGCAGAAACCTCTTAAAAATATATATTTCATAAATACATTAAAGCATCTGTAAAAAGATTAATTTTACTGGCCAGTGAATATGGTAATTTTTTCAGACTGAAAATTCCTCTCTTTGTAAAGAATAAAGTGTGCAAAGTTACCAGTTGGATTAATCCAAAAGATCTTGTACTGGGAGAAGAATCTTGAAGATAATTGATAAATAAACCAACACCAAATACATCTATATGAAACCCATATGAAAGGCTGATTGCCAAACACATACACTTCATGTGACAGCTCTTTCTTTTTCCTATATTTGTTTCTAATTTCTATTTTAAAATGTGCCGAATTGGGTACCTGACTTCCTTACACGTGTGTGTGATGCACCAGGGAAACCTAGACTGGATGACTAAAAAATATTCTTTCAGAATATTCCTGCATGTGGGTTGGGGCAATCCCAAGCACAAATACAGGCTGGGTGGAGAATGGATTGAGAACAGCCCTGAGGAGAAGGACTTAGGGATGCTGGTTGATGAGAAGCTCAACATGACCCGGTGATGGGTGCTTGCAGTCCAGAAAGCCAACCATACCCTGGGCGGCATCGAAAGAAATGTGGCTAGCAGGTCAAGGGAGGTGATTCTGCCCCTCTACTCCACTCTGCTGAGACACCACCTGGAATACCACGTCCAGCTCTGGGGCCCTCAACATAGAAAGGACATGGACCCATTGAAGTGAGTCCAGAGGAGGGCCACAAAGATGATCAGAGGGCTGGAGCACCTCTCCTATGAAGACAGGCTGAGAGGGTTGGGGTTGTTCAGCCTGGAGAAGAGAAGGCTCCAGGGAGACCTTATAGCCCCTTCCAGTACCTAAAAGGGACCTACAGGAAAGCTGGGGAGGGACTCTTTATTAGGGAGTGTAGTGATAGGATGAGGGGTAAACAGTTTAAACTGAAAGAGGGTAGATTTAGATTAGATATTAGGAAGAAATTCTTTACTGGGAGGGTGGTGAGACACTGAAACAGGTTGTCCAGAGAAGTGTGGATGCTCCACCGTTGGAAGTGTCCAAAGCCAGGTTGGATGGGGCTTTGAGTAACCTCATGTAGTGGGAGGTGTCCCTGCCCATGGCAGGGGGGTTGGAACTCGATGATCTTTAAGGTCCCTTCCAACTCTAATCATTCTCTGATTCTACAATTCTATGAATATGCCTGTTGAGGACTGTCTCACTTAGCTAAGGATGCTCATTGTTCTTTCAGGTCTCAGAACAAGTTATTATACAAGAATCTTTGACTTGCAGACAGGCAAATGAAATAGCCTCTCTCTCATTCCTTACTGAGACAGAATCAAAGATGGGCTCCAGGAGGGGTGAAGACCATAGTGTACAAGCTAGTCCTTCTCACTGCCTGCCATGTCTGCTACCTGGAGAAGAGTTTTCTTGTTATAAGGAACATTGACATCAAATTAAAAGTGGACTTGAGAAGAAGGATTTAAGAAGTCACATTTAAATGCCAATCATGCTGAAGTCTGTGAGAGTTTCAACAGTGCTATACTCAAGAAGTTGTATAATGGGAGACCTAGCCATAATCAGGGCCTCGTTACCCTGGACACCTCTTCAAATCTGGATTTCATTCTTAATATTGCACTAGCCAGTTGTCAAACATTTTTACAAACTCTCTAATAAAGGGGTTTGGTTATTCCTTTATTCTTATTTACAAGTTTTATTTATTAATGAGCAAGTAATTATGGCAAAAGCCCAGGACAGAGGAACTTCAAATACATGTAGACTCAGATAAGCACTTTTTAGGGCTGCCCAGTGTCAGTAAATCTCCACTATCCTGCATTACTGGCGTACTATGAGAAGTATACCTTATTCTTTTAAAAATCTTGATAAACTTTCATATCACTTTTTTTCTTGCTCCATCTGTATCCCTGTCTGCCCAGTACTGAGTAGGAATTTAGCTTATTTGGGGGTTCTGTGTTATTTTTTATTGAATTCGACTTGTTTGTTTGTGGAAGGTGATAATTTTTGATCTGACATCCACTGACATGACAATGACTTACTGCAGAACATGAAAATCCCAGAGATTGCCCCTGAAATTGTTTAAGACACATTGCTGAGAATCATACCCTACGAAATCAAAATCACTTATGTTACTTACCCTTATAAGCAGTGCCAAGATCCTGCTAGGCTTAAGCTTCCTGTTGGTATTAGTGCTGGAAATCCAATCACCCTCACTTGGAATGGAGTTAGTATCTCATAATCATATTTTTCAAGGTCTCAGAACCCATAAATTGTCTCTGGATTTGCAGAAAGTTGATTGCTCTGTGTGCCATGTTCTACCAACTTCCAGCTGTTTCTATGTTTCTACTAGGAGAAAAAATATTTTGAAAAACTTGCCCTATTTGTCTGTGTGACTATATACTAGACCAGCAGATGTTAGGTAAATATTTTTGTTTGTCCCCGTTTTCAATATGTTATTTATAAAAGCACAGTCTGAGGGTATTTAAGAGCTTGTCTAGTCCAGTTCCCTGCTGAGGGCAGGATCAGCTATATCAAGTAATTCCTGACAATTGTTTGTACCACCTGTTTGTGAGATTCTCCAGTGCTGAAGGATTTACAGTCTCCCAAGGAGCTTCTTTCACAGGGTAATCTATCACAAACTGTATTGTTAGACTTCTTTTTTTTTTTTAATGTCTAACCTAGTTCTTCCTTACTACTTTTGAAGTCTATTATATCTTCTACTATTAGATCTTATCCTATTCCCAGTCTACATAGAGAAGAGTTTGTTACATTTTTCTTTGTAACAACCTTTTACATATTTGAAGACTGAGATAATCGATCTTGAGTCAGTGAGGAGAAGAATCAGCACTCCTCTTTCTCAAGGAGGGGGTCAATTTGTTATAATTTAATGGTTTGATTTCAATGTTTATTTTGCCTGCTGCTTTCATTTTCCCTTCATTGAAGCTTCACCACTGACATTTGCCCAAGGTCCTGTAGCCTAGTGTGAACCTAGCGAATACTGAAAGAGCTTAAGGAAACACCAGGCTTACTTACCTTTAGGCATATGTCCTTGGGCCTGTGTCCTGCTCCACAAAAGGGTTTTCTGCTTGGCACATAGTTCCACTATGACAAGCATGCTTTGCCGCATGCAGATCTCACACACCAGAAGCACAGCTGATATCATCAGAGATGCTGAAATGTGAAGTCTGACTTTTAAATCAATCCCATTTGTGTTGAGTGTGTTTTCTTAGCATTCTAATTTTATCACATCATGACTGCTCCAGCTGGAAGCAATGTCTGACAGTTGATTTGAGGAAATTTTATCTTATTTTTAACCTCAGAACAGAATAATTGTACTCCTGCTCAGCCAAGGCTCTAATAAAAATTTTAAGGATAACATTCATGGAGGGGTTTAAGGCTTAAGGAGTTCTGAACCTTGACATTGTATTGTGGTGTTTCCTAGGAATGCTGTTTACTATGACTATTACAAACATTTGCTGCAGCGTTCACCTGTGTTGCATGATCTACCCTGCAATTTAAAAATAAACAAGTTGTATGAAAATGCTTTCAAATTATGCAGTTTTTCATGTTGGTTTTTTTTTTTTTTTCCAGCAGTCATGCAAATGTTCAGCTGTGGAAAGACAGACTCTGGTGCATTTATGTGTGGGTCTGTGATTCTGAGTATAGACAACAGTCATTGGTAAGAAATCTTCACACCAAAAGAAGATTCTGAAGTTTGTCTTAGAATCTCTCAAAGCACCAAACACTGTTCTTGGACTGAGATTTCTGGATAATGAATGATTTATATACTATTTGCCCAGGTCTACTTTAAAAAGAACACTTACTCTGTTCTCAGACTACACATCACCAACAGAGAATCTGAATTTACTGCCATTTAGTAGAGCTGGGATAAGGAAAAATGAATCCCCAAATTAAATGACTTAACCATTAATAATAATTTTTGAGGGAATATGCAAAGTAGAGCGCTAGCACAATCTGGTATTCATATTACCTGAAACTAATGGGTTTTAATGGATACACTAGGTCACTCTCAGCAGTGCACAGAATGAAACTGCAGGGCTTATACCTCCAGAAACACTTGACAGAAAACAATGTATGTGGCATGCTTGACAGGGGCAGTGCATACGGAGAAGTTAGACTGCAATGAACCACTGTTTCTACTTTTTTCTTTAAGGCAATCCCATCTTTTGAAATCGATCTCAAATGGCAGTTTCTGGACTACTTCATAACTATCTTCAAACTCAACAAACTCAACATACTTTTCTTACGTATTTCTCACCTATTTGACTAGATCTGATGACAATGTGTTTCCATTCATTGCGGCTCATCAAGATATTTTCATCTATGATATCTCATTCTTCAGGCTACTGTGCTGATTCTTGACTCGTAATGGTGAAAATAAAAAAGTAAAAAAATAACATTATAGACAGTTAAATTATGCTGATGTAACCACTGCAAATGAATGGAGAATCAGTTCTGGTTCAACATTTTATTGTAACTACTAGAATTTCTGCACCATAAGTCTGGGATGGTTTCTGAGCTTGGGAGAGAGCTTGTACAGAGCATTCTAATTGCAAGCAGTTCCACCTCTAGCCTGCCTTGAAAGCTTGGAAAAAAAGTTGTGAAAAATACCTTTCAGTTAAAGAAACACTGCAATTTCTGAAGTTCTTAATCAAATCGAGATGAATACTCTACTCCTTGTAGTAAAATCATCATTAGGGAAGCTCCTTCCACATCGGGGCAGAACCCTGCTCTACGCTTTCTGCTGTGCTAGTCAGTCTCATTTTCTTCTAGTTATATGTGACCTGTACGGCCACTACCTTCCTCTGCAGTTGGGTCATGCAGGGGCATAGCCTTGCATTCTTTCACATTTGTGATCTCTAAGCACATGCCAAGGAATGGTCACTCCGGACAGAGGTTCCTTATACATGCCATCACATCTAGAATGCCTCTAAGCTCTCATCTAGAACTCCTTGAAACATCTCATCTACACAACTCTTAACAATAGTGTAAGATAGCCAATGTCAGGTAAACATAGGGGAGAGAGAGGTCATTCCTTTCACAGAAGCAAGAGAATCACATTCTGAAGTACCAAAGATGGATCTGTGGCCAAATTATAAGAAAAATAGAAACTAGATACAAATTTTGACATGATCATTTGCAATTTTGCATAAAGATTCAGGTTAGTGCTCACAGAACATAAATGAATCTACGAATTTGTAAGGATTTGCTGCTGTATCTAAATGAATGCAATTTCGTTAAAATAGACAAATGATATGGTAGTGTACTTCGGTTAAAAAATAATGATCTTGGTATTCATAAAGACAGGCCAGAAATTAAACACTCAGAAGTAGTAACAGAGTTGAGAGATGAATTATTCTACATGAATAAAGGTCATCAAACTATAACAGTCACACACACAAGGCAGAGAGATAAGAAAAACATGTAGAACAATTAGAGTGAAATAATCTGCCAAAGAAGGTTTCTTAGGCAAGTCCCGAGGTTCTCAAAAACAGATTAAAGAAAACACCTAAAAGAAAACAGTTCTAAAGACTTTTTAATTTCTATTCTGAAACTAAGTTCTTTACCACTCTTCTTGTCTGTCCTCTTAATTTAGTCTCTATTCTACATGCATCCGTGTTTCTAAAAACTGCCTTTAATTGCATCATTACCTATTTCAGAATGCTTATTATATGCTTGGATATAAGCATAGTTTCTTTAAATCTCTTATAGAAAATGGAATTGGAATGACTACTGGAAAAAAGTTTAATAGGGATATAAGGAGGAAAAGAAAACAATTTCCATGTTCTAGTAAAGTGTTTGAAGGAAGTAATTATTTTTGCTATTGTCTATCACAGCACTTGTATAATTCCTATAATTTCAAATACATAAGAAGAGATTAAAATCTTGCTCTCAGTGACACCTAGTACAGTAGGTATTTCTAGTTTGACAACTGGACCCATAAGTCAGATGATAGCTGTATTGCAAATTAAGACTTGGCTGACGAGTGGAACACATACTATAGCAACAGATTACAATTATGTTTCTCAAGAGGTCTTCACCCATCACCTATGGAAGATGTTTAGCCTTCTTAACATTTGGTCCTGTGTCTGGAGTTAGGCAAAACAATACAGAAACAAAGCTGCT